>NW_020837981.1:11613136-12148605 GCF_003676395.1 Aethalodelphis obliquidens | reverse complement strand
TGTGTGTGTGTGTGTGTGTGTGTGTGTGTGTGTGTGTGTGTGTGTGTATCTGTCTAGAGGATGACTTTCTATTGAGCTATCTACATTTTCTCCTTATTTGGCCTAGCCAACCAGCTGGTATGAGATATGTCCTTTGCAGCTGTGGAAAGGTTTTCTCTGTGAAGAGATAATTGACATTTGTTTTTTTAAATTTATTTATTATTATTTTTTTGCAGTATGCGGGCCTCTCACTGTTGTGGCCTCTCCCGTTGCGGAGCACAGGCTCCAGACGCGCAGGCTCAGTGGCCATGGCTCACGGGCCCAGCCGCTCCGCGGCATGTGGGATCTTCCCGGACCGGGGCACGAACCCGTGTCCCCTGCATTGGCAGGCGGACTCTCAACTACTGCGCCACCAGGGAAGCCCTGACATTTGTTTAGATTAATTTCTATCCCTGTATTATTAGAACTCAGTTTAGTCAGTGGATCCTCAAAATATGCAGCCTACCTGTGGTTAATCAATGGTTTCATCTTGGTAGATAAAAAATGACACATTTTGGTAAATAAAGAGGAAGCTTTTGGTAATCCCTCCAGTTTCAGATTTATGCACTTGAAAAACAAAAAAACTGTCGTGGTTCTTTTGCAAATCCACAGAACTAAATCTCAGTAATGCAGGATGCATGTCTCATTTTCATATTTCGATAAATAGGGGAAAGGCAATTCCAGTAGAACTTTTCAAAGTGTAAGATGGAGTGGAGGGCACAATTCTGATTCATAGCCAGATTTGCGAAGACAAAGTAAAAACAAAACTAAAACCCGTGGTAATACTAGTAAGAAGGTGTAAAGAGAGAAGGGGAAATGGCAGAGCATGGGTAAATACATAAAATGCAGATGGGATAAATATAGATGAGTGGAAAATGATTGTAAGTGAAGTTACCCCAGGAATGTCACAGATTTCCAACTAGGGGGATTAGTGTGTGCAGCTGTTGAATGGGGGCCTTATCTCATTCCTGAGCTCTCATGTTCCACTGTTGAGCAATAAATGCCTTTTGGGTGAGTGGTTTGAGTGTCTCACCTGGAGAAGCCAATCATCTTACAGTTCTGGGGTGGGTGGAAGGATTAAACAAACTAAAAGCTTCACTTCATTATTTAGCTATTCTTGGCCAAAAAAGTAACATTTCAGTCAAACTTTAAAGAATATTATTAGAATAAGTGATACAATAAAATTGTGTGCGTGTTGTTTTGTTTTAAATTTATCACCTTAGGGTACACTAGAAAGATGTTTCCCAAAATTTAGGATAATACTTTTATTTGCTTACCAAACTGTTTTGCTGCTCCAGATTTTATTTTATTTATTTTTATTTATTTATTTGCTTTTTTGCGGTAAGCGGACCTCTCACTGCTGTGGCCCCTCCCGTTGCGGAGCACAGGCTCCGGACGCCCAGGCCCGGCGGCCATGGCCCACGGGCCCAGCCGCTCCGTGGCACGCGGGATCCTCCCGGACCGGGGCACGAACCCGCGTCCCCTGCACTGGCAGGCGGACTCCCAACCACTGCGCCACCAGGGAAGCCCCTGCTCCAGATTTTAAAAGGAGGTGTGAGAATTAACTAGCTCATAACAATAAACAGACAGCAAAGAAATCCTCTTCTGAGGAAATTCAGGAACCTCAAATCTTTCTTTCAGTCTTCAATGAGCTATCATTATGAGCTTGTCTCTGTGGAAGGATTTTTCAAGAGAAAGGGTTATTCCAAAGTGTATTCTAATGGCTAATTTAGCTAAATTATGAAAATTAATTAAGGTAACCTTTACGTGATTTTTATTACATTATCAGCATGCTCTGTTTCTATAGTTTAATAAGTTGCACATAAGGTCAAAAGTCGTAAGAAAATAGAGTGTTGCTTCTGGAGAGTGTAAGAATATCAGTATAAAGGTGCTGTAAAAGTGAACTGAGTATCTGAAATGTATACAGTTCTGTTGATTCACTTTGATAACATGTACTCATTCTGGGACTTTGGTATCATAATCATTCTAGCCCTCCTGTACTATGCTACATATCACAGTCATTGGATCACTCCATGACGGGATAATTTCAGCATATCCAAATACCATTATTTATGAATGATAACTCTGGGCGTGTCGTTGGGAGTTCCAACGTACATAGCTAATGATTACTAATTTGGTGTCTATTTTGCCAACTTAAAACACGAAGCACAGAGCTTTGTACAAATATCCATTTCCCCAGTTACCCTTATCTTAGCTGTATCTTTGGTGAGGATTAGCCGAATCGAATATGCCATCTCTATTGGTGCTATTCTGAGGGGCTCGGGTGCCAATTACCGGTTCCCTAGAATTTGCCCGTAATTGACTATGTCCCACAATAGGTAACTCTGGAAGTGACAGGCAGTCTCTAGTGTGGTTCTCCCGCCTGTCGATTGGGCCTTGCAAGAAGCCCCGCCTCATCAACTCAGTCAAGGGCGACAGCTGGACCGGCGCCGGTGAGTGGCGGGTCTTAGCTCCGCCCCGGCCGTCCGCTGCGCTGCCTGGGTCGGCGCCGTTTCCAGTTGAGAGATGGCGGCCGCCGCAGGTAGATCGCTCCTGCTGCTCCTCTCCTCCCGAGGCGGCGGAGGCGCCGGCGGCTGCGGAGCGCTGACTGCAGGCTGCTTCCCCGCGCTGGGCGTCAGCCGCCACCGGCAGCAGCAGCACCACCGGACGGTAAGCGAGCGCGCCCGGCGGCTCCGGGGAGGGCGGGGCGGCGCTGCCGTGTGGGATCAGCAGGCGGGCAGGCCGCCGGGGCAGCGGGCGAGTTACCTCAACTCGCGGCCGCTCCAGAGGTTGCCCGGCACCGAGGAGCCGCCGTGCCCTTCAGGCGCCTGCGGCGGCAACCAGGAAAAAAGGCAGGGCGGAGGAAGCCGAGAGGAGGAGGGGCGACGGCAGGGATGTTCCCGCAGGACCGGGGGCACCAGGGCGGGGAAGGGACGGGACTTGAACCTCTCTCTGACCCGCCCCCGATCTCGGTCCCTCCCTCCTTTTTACTTAACTGCTCTGCCCTATTGCTCCCGAACTGAGCCTCGTTCAAGTTGTCCCCTTTCCCTCCTCCTCCAGGCGGGTTGGGGTGTCCTGAGTTGCCGCGGCTGCCTTGTGTATGTGTCAGGAGAGTGGCAGTGCCATACTGCTGGGAACTGTCCCCCGGAGGGCAACCCAGGACCCCAGCGGGGCCGCTCCCTAGTTCTCTTCTCGACCCTCTGGGAACGGGCAAGACAGAAAATCAAACTTTATCCCCCTGTGTGACTTCCTGCGTGTGGGCATGGGGAACAGCACCCTTGCGATGGATGCTGCATTGCTTCAGGAGGCAAGCTCCAACCTCTTAGTTCCTTAAAGGTCCTCGGTGGTGCTTTTGGAGGGCTGCTTTATAAGCTTGTTCACGCGTGCCTGAAGAAGGAAGGTGGGCAGCAGGCAGAGGGGAAGAGAATATGACAAGTTGTTCACAGCGGCAGGGATTTGGTGGTTGTATTAGCCAGTTATTGCTGGCTTTCATTGGCTGGCAACGCACGGGAGTTTCTATTTGAACAGCCTTGGGCTGTGTGTGTGTGTGTGTGTGTGTGTGTGTGTGTCTTTTTCAGTTGCAAGAGATCAACTTGGCATGGGGTTCTTGACCTAACAAGTCAGCAGGTTCTCTTCCCTTGGACTTTCTAGACCCATACCGTTGGTCTCTGGCCAACTCCAAGAGAAAGTGTAGGTTTTATTTCCTAGGGCTAAGTTGTATAGTGTGGTAATAAGAGAATCACTGCAGACAGCCTGATAGCAGAAAGTAGTACCTTCAGCTCTCAACAAATACACCCACCTGTCTTGTTCTGATCACATAGCTCTTGAGGGAAAATTGAACTGGAGCTTTTCAGAGGATACCCCAAGACTGATGACATTGTAAAATTAAGTGTCTGAAAGAGCAGTGAAAAGAACTAATGCTCTTTAAATGCAAGATGGAATTGTTATTATTAGTCATAGGTATGGACCTATCCTCGTTCTTATGAGAAAACTACTTCTTCATTTTGGCATACTGACATATTGCTTTGCTGAAGCTTTTGGGTGAGAGCCGAGCTTTCCACAGTTCAGTTTAGATTTGCATGTTTCATAGCCTCCAGTTATGTGTTTTGTTCTCTTAAAAACATAAGGCAATCCAAAAATCTGATTGCATTCCCCTCCCCCTCAAACTATTTAAAGACTTACCAAGTTGTCTTTATCTCTGTATTTTGATAATACATCTTCTGACTTTGCAGTTTGTTTTTAAGACTATTTGGGTGTGGTATTCATTTAGCATTTTGAAATTTGTGCCTTGTATATTTTCCACTGTGTGAATCTTTCAGTCTGTGAGTGCCTTCTTTGTGCGGGTACTTCATGAAAGTGTTTTTCTGTGCTATTCTGGGGTGGATAAAAGTGATGTGCTGAATTTGAGGTGAAAGCACAACTAAAATGAAGTGTTATTTCTGAAGGGCAGAAGTGTTATATGCATGGTGACTTGCAAATGAACTTAGAATTGTAAGATTTTGAAAAAAGTTGTGCCTGATTATTTAAAATATGTAAACAATTTTTTTCTTTTTCTACGATTGCTCCGAAGCTATCATGTATTTAGCTCTCTCCATCTGTTATTCTATGATTCCTCGCAAGACTCAATTTGAAAGGTATCTCTTAGAGATTTAACTGTTGACATTTTATGCTTGAAATTAAGACCCAGAAAGGGAGAGACTTGGCCAGGATTACACGATGAATATACAACAGTTTTAGGACTCCCACCCACTCCAGATATTCTGACCCCCTTATTGTGTTCTTTTTATTATAAAGTACAATTTCTCCTTCACATCTTTCTCCTCGCTTATAAAACTTACTATTGTTTGTTATGAAAGTACTGGTATTTCAAAACCCCGTGAGTGAGAATTCTCCTATGTTAGTTTGAGACACATGTATTAGGCAATATAGGAACAAACCACTGGCTCTTACAAAGGTCCCTGAGAGACACTAAGGTTGAATCTTGCAGAGGTGACATCCTGTGTATGTGCAGCAGATGGCACTCTGTGTCGGACTAGATCACAAGTCCTGCTTTTGCCACTTTTGTTCTGCTGTAGTAGGTATGGTAAATTAGAGCCAGGGGGACATAACCAATTATAGTACTGGTTAATTTTTTGCTTGAGAGGTATGTTTTTTGGAATTCATTTTTTCCAAGTTTGAAGAACAAGTCCAGAGCAATACAGTTCAGCTAATATAGGTAAATGTGATTGCAAAGTAATAAAACATAGCTTGTACCGCCCCGCCCCCCCCCCCCCCAATTAAAACATCATTCAACTGAGTAGATAGGAGAAAAGGTGCAGGGGCTTATTCAGTATTTGTAGCACCATCTAGTGTAATTTTTCCTTTCCTATGTGAAGAGCCTGTTATTGCTTCCCAGCTTGTGACTGTAACTGAGTCTGATGTAAAATATCTGTTGCATGCTTTTCTGTGTGGTTAGTGAAGGTGGCAATTTTCAAGGATGATTCTTTGAGGGGAACAGCCTTTCATTGTGAACTGTGTAATTTCTTTGCTAAATCAAACTGTCTCATCTCTGATTATGACAGCCTGACTGTTGGCATTTCCTAGTGGTCAACGGCTATGCTGAATTGCTAAATCTCTTACTTAAGTCTGTCATTATACTGTTATAGATTGTGGCTGTCCCTTTTTACTTTACACATTGTAGTTCTTTGGCAGTGATGTCATTTCAGTTTAACCTGAAAGTTTTTTTTTTTTACTTTTCTTTTAACCTGAAAGTTTTAACAGAGGTTACATTGCCTGACACAGAAGTAAGTCCCAGTTCTTTAATTGGGCTCCTCATGATCTGGCTAAGTCTTACTTTGCCAGATCCACCCAGCACAAATACTCCACTGTACTTAAGCCAGTGTCTCCTATACCCATATTAAATGTCTGTGCAGTTTTTGCAGGGGAATTTCAGTCTTAACCACTCCACTAACCGCTAAGGTTCATTTTAGGTGAGAGACTGTGACCTTTGACTCCTCTTTGAATCTAACTTCCTCACTTTACAGATGAGAAAACGGACCTAATGGGAACTGAGGGAAGTGACTTTTCTGTTATGTTTGTGGTTAATGACATCTGGGATAAAAATTCTTTTAAATGGAGGTGGATTCAAGGAGAAATCCTAGTCTGAATCTTCACATGTGTGTTTCCTAGCTCTTAATCCCTTTCCATTGTTCTATTCTGTCTTCTCTGAATGCTGATAGGACTTATTATTTTCAGGACACAGATTGACACTGACTTGTTCTCTAAATGTTTCATTTGTGGGTACCTTATCTTACTGGGCAGCGATTGTGTATCTTGTTACCTTTTTGTCTCTCATAGACTCCAGAGCAGTACTAGGTACGTAGATAACACTCAGACAAGCATTAATTGAATACGCACCCTTTTGTCTGCTTGCCAGTGAAAAGGTGTGCTCTACTCCCCCCCCCCCCCCCCCCCACCCCCCACCCCGCCTCCCGGTTTGACTTTTTTAATGACCTGTTGCTTAGGTAACCACATTTGGGTTACTGCTTTAAGTTTGGTATTGCCAGTGCTGTCTTTGGTTGTACATTACACTTCTTTATGGTGGACTGATGCAGAGTTGGTAACATTGGATTAGCTCTACAGTGGTACACACTTTCTATCCAAAGAAGCAAAAGTATGATAAATACCCAGATTATTAGGAATATATGTTTGAATCAGAGTCTAGATTTATTGTTGTTTTAGTTGACGATAATATTAAGATTTTGAAGGTTGTGGATAAATATGCTTAGAGCAGATTTATTATGGAAACTTTATCTTAAAATCTTGCTTATTTTGAACCCCATAAAATAGTCGAATGAGTAAATTTGGATTTAGTCAACAAATTCTGATTATTTGAACTTTTCTGAGTCTCAAGGGGCTCTATTTTATGCTTTATGGAACTCTAAGAGGGAATCTAAATAGAAATGCAACATCAAGAATGGTGTGTGTTGGACTTCCCTGGTGGTGCAGTGGTTAAGAATCCACCTGCCAATGCAGCGGACATGGGTTCGAGCCCCGGTACAGGAATATCCCACATGCTGTGCAGCAACTAAGCCCATGCGCCACAACTACTGAGCCTGCTCTCTAGACCCCGCATGCCACAACTACTAAGCCTGTGTGCCACGACTACTGAAGCCGGTGCGCCTAGAGCCCGTGCTCCACAACAAGAGAAGCCACTGCACTGAGGAGCCCACGCACCACAACAAAGAGTAGCCCCTGCTCGCCGCCACAACTAGAGAAAGCCGGCGCGCAGCAATGAAGACCCAATGCAGCCAAAAAATTAATTAATTAATTAAAAAAAAAAGAATGGTGTATGTTGAAGACAATAAATTGAATGCGAATTTTGGTTTTTGGGGCTGCCTACTGTTTGAAAGGGAAATCAAGGAGTGGTCATGGTCTTCTATAGTAGCACTTCGTTGATACCATAGTCTGAATAACTACTAAGATGTTGCTTTTATTTCTTTTTATATTCTAGCTTTGTGCTCTGTGGGTTTTCTTAAAAAAATTACTGTTTGTTTTCCTGTGATTAAGGACAACATTACCTTTTAAGATCTCAAGATAACCACTCAATATAGGGGAATCCTCTATTCTTTATTTGACTGATTAATACAATACTGGAACAACGTGTTATTAGGAAAACTAAGATGTTACCATGGAAGACATGTACTTAAAAGAGTCCTAGAATTTAGAGCTCGACAAGACAAGGTTAAGTAAATAAAAGTTCAGGAACAGTAAAGTGGCTTTTTCCTTGGTAGCCCAGCAAGTTACTGCAGAGCTGAAAACGGCTCACACATCTGCTGGTTTTCCCATTAAGTTCTTTTTCTATGAAATTACAAAATTCTGTGTTTCATTCTAAAAATGATTAAGCTGAGACTGGTTGTTAGAAGTGAACTGGGGGAAGTGACGCACGGCCCTGTCTGGGAGGCTGCCCTGCCCCCGCTTCCTTTCACCCTGTCGCTGCCCGCAGGTGGTTGTGGCCGCAGTGCCCAGAGGGAGGTGGCGGCAGCGGTGGCTGCGAATGATGCCTGGGAAGCTCCTATGCGGGGACATTATGGAGTTGGAGGCGCCTTTGGAGACAGCCAGAGGAAGGAGAGGCAAAAGAGCTCTGTGGATGTCGGAATTTCGGATAAGGGATTATGGACGTGTACTTCCCTTATAGGGTTGTTAGGAAGATTTAAACTAGATAAGCTGAAAACTTATTACACAATGCTGGAGCGATAGAAGGAAGTCAAGGCACCATTATGACCCAGATGAGAAATCAGAAACAAGAGGAAATGGTGTTGCAGGTGACCTGGATGCTCCCAAACCCAAAAAAAAGCTAAAATGAAAGAGAAGCTAAATGGTGACACCAAGGAAGGATGTCATAGACTTTCAGATGAATTTTCTAAATCTCATAAGTCAAGAAGAAAAGATCTGTCAAATGGAGATACTGATGAATATGAAAAAAAAAGTGAGTGTCATCCTTAGATAGTTCTACTCAGAAATCAAGTGATAATAAACTAGAAGAGACCCTAATACGTGAACAGAAAGAAGGAGCCTTCTCCAATTTCCCTATTTCTGAAGAGACTATAAAGCTTCTGAAAGGTCTAGGGGTAACATATCTCTTTCCTATTCAAATTAAGACTTTTGGTCCTGTATATGAAGGAAAAGATTTAATTGCTCAAGCACAGACAGGAACAGGAAAGACATTCTCTTTTGCCATCCCCTTGATTGAAAGACTCCAAAGAAATCAAGAGACAATTAAAAAAAGCCACTCACCAAAGGTACTTGTTTTGGCTGCTACAAGGGAACTGGCAAACCAAGTAGCCAAAGACTTCAAAGATATAACTAGGAAACTCAGTGTGGTGTGTTTTTATGGTGGAACATCATATCAAAACCAAATGAATCATTTTCGAATTGGTATTGACATCTTGGTTGGGACCCCTGCTCGTATCAAAGATCATCTGCAGAGCGGCCGATTAGATCTTTCTAAACTGCACCACGTTGTGCTGGATGAAGTGGATCAAATGTTAGATTTAGGTTTTGCGGAACAAGTTGAAGATATTATCCACAAATCCTACAAAACTGATTCTGAAGACAATCCTCAGACTTTACATTTTTCTGCAACTTGCCCACAGTGGGTATACAAAGTTGCAAAAAAATACATGAAATCCAGATACGAACAGGTTGACCTTGTTGGGAAAATGACTCAAAAGGCTGCAACTACTGTGGAACATCTGACCATCCAGTGCCATTAGTCTCAGAGGCCAGCAGTTATTGGAGATGTCCTTCAAGTCTACAGTGGGTCTGAAGGGAGGGCTATTATCTTCTGTGAGACCAAAAAGAATGTAACTGATATGGCCATGAATCCACACATAAAACAGAATGCCCAGTGTTTACATGGCGACGTTGCACAGTCACAAAGAGAAATTACACTGAAAGGCTTCAGAGAGGGTAGTTTTGGTGGCAGCCAATGTTGCTGCCCGTGGTTTGGACGTTCCTGAGGTTGAACTGGTTATTCAGAGTTTACCTCCACAGGATGTTGAGTCCTATATTCATCTCTCTGGATGCACAGATAGAGCTGGTTGGACAGGGATTTGCATATGTTTTTATCAACCAAGAGAAAGAGGTCAACTAAGATATGTGGAACAAAAAACAGGAATTACTTTTAAACGTGTAGGTGTTCCTTCTACAATGGATTTAATCAAATCTAAAAGCATGGATGCCATCAAGTCTCTGGCTTGCATTTCTTATGCTGCTGTTGATTTTTTCTGACCATCAGCTCAGAGACTGATAGAAGAGAAAGGGGCAGTGGGTGCATTGGCTGCAGCATTAGCCCACATCTCTGGCGCATCAAGTTTTGAACCACGTTCTTTGATCACCTCTGATAAGGGGGTTGTGACCATGATTCTGGAAGCCCAGAAGAAATACAGGATGTTAGCTGTGCTTGGAAAGAACTTAACAGAAAGTTGAGTAGTAATGCTGTGTCCCAAATTACCAGAATGTGCCTCCTAAAAGGAAATATGGGCATTTGCTTTGATATTCCCACAACTGAGAATGGTTACAGGCAGAGTGGCATGATTCAGACTGGGTACTCTCAGTGCCAGCCAAGTTGCCTGAAATTGAAGAATATTATGATGGAAACACATCTTCTAATTCCAGACAGAGGAGTGGCTGGTCAAGTGGCTGCTCAGGTGGTCGATATGGTGGCCGGTCAGGTAGACAGAGTCGACAGGGGAGTCGGTCAGGAAGTCGACAAGATGGTAGAAGACGAAGTGAGAACCGAAATTGATCGAGAAGCGGGGGCCACAAACAGAGTTTTGACTGAGATAGTTAATCTACCAGTGTGAGCTTGCCTATTTCTGCCTAATCATGTACATTATCCACCAAAAATTAGGTCATCATAGTTGAGGTCTGTGTCTGCTGTTTGCAAAGAAGTTGGTTGTATTTTTTTTAAGTATTTCGCAAGAATGGTTGTAAACAAATCTACTTATCCAGTTATACCTTTGAACAAAAAAACCTCCTTTAAAAAAAAAAAAAAAGTGGGCTTCCCTGGTGGCGCAGTGGTTGAGAGTCCGCCTGCCGATGCAGGGGACACGGGTTCGTGCCCCGGTCTGGGAAGATCCCACATGCCACGGAGCGGCTGGGCCCGTGAGCCATGGCCGCTGAGCCTGTGCATCCGGAGCCTGTGCTCCGCAACGGGAGAGGCCACAACAGTGAGAGGCCCGCGTACCACAAAAAAAAAAAAGAAAAGTGAATTGGGGTCAGATTCTTCCAGTAAGACCCTAAAGTCAAACTGAATCTTGAATAGTTACTTCCTGATTTAGATCAAGGTTGAGGACATCTGATAAAAAATTGACCTCTGCAGCTGAACACAGAAGGGAAACAATCTGTTTATTTATTTCACTGCACTTTGCTTGCATTCAGACAGCCTGTGTAAAAATGAAAGTTGACTTCAAGCAAAGTAATTTTAATAAGTTTAGTGAATTCTTGACTCATAAACCGTGTACAGGCTTGATTTTTTTTTATTGATAAAAGCATAACTTGGTAAATTATATCATTGACTGGGTCTAATAGCATACTAAAGCTGAACTTCTTCTAATACAGTTCTGGAATAATTGGATAATATGACATTGCATTTTGACATCTCTCTTAAAAATAAGAGGCTTTTCCAAAAGTTCTTTAATGACATTAATAATATTTATTAATCCAAAAGAGTGAGGTCTTTACCTTTTATGCTTCGTTACTAAAGTTTTCAGTTTTTACATTTTTTAAATTTATTGTCCACTTTATTTTGGGGAGAGCACTTGTAATAATCACCAGAAAATTGTTGAGCAGAGCCCATTGGGTGTATGATACTATCCAGAGGACAGTCTCAAATGTACAGTCCTGAGCCGTACTACCTTATAGGTTTCAAGATTTTTTTTTTTTTTTTTTTTTGCGGTACGCGGGCCTCTCACTGTTGTGGCCTCTCCCGTTGCGGAGCACAGGCTCCGGACGCGCAGACTCAGCGGCCATGGCTCACGGGCCCAGCCGCTCCGCGGCATGTGGAATCTTCCTGGACCGGGGCACGAACCTGCGTCCCCTGCATCGGCAGGCGGAGTCTCAACCACTGCGCCACCAGGGAAGCCCAGGTTTCAAGATTTTTTAAATTCTTTTTTTGCCTTCTCAGACAGGCCCACTTTGTATAATACTTCCTACTTACCTATAGTAAATGGTGTTACAGGATGTTTAAGAGTATTAATGTCTGCTTTAAACTTTAGAGGAAGTTAATGCAACTGATAGTTTATAAAATAACAGGAGAGCAAATAGGTCAGCTGAACTACCTGACCTGTAAAGATAGAGGAGTAGATATGGAAGAAAGCATCTAAGAGCTAAAGGCACTGTGTTTCCATGTTTAATTCTCACCATAACCCTATAAGAGGTATTATTGTGCTAGTTTGATATATTGTGCTAGTTTGAGGAAATTGAGGACGGGATAGGTTCATTTCTTCTTACGTGTCATAAACTGTTTTAATGATAGGGATGCAAAGATGGACAAATGTTTTGGAGCTGGGATTTAAGCCTACGTCTGGCTAGAATTAAAGCTGTACCATGCTGGTTGTCAGTGTGGGTCTTCCTTCCTTTTCAGCACCTGCTCCTTCAGTTTTGTTACTTTCTCAAGCATCTGCTGCAGTTTTTTCCAAGACACCTCACCATCCCTCCCACTGACTACATTTCTTAAATCTCTTTCTCCCCCCTCTCCACCCCCCCAGGTATTAACTGATAAGAGTCTAAGGTATTACGCCTACCCCCCCACCCCCCCCCAAATCTTTGAAATTTAGTTTAAGATTCTAAAAAGTCCCACCCAGTAAACCTGGTAATTACTGAGCATTGCTTCTATATCAAGCACTTTTATAACATTGTGTAGTATACTCCACAACAACCCTTCAGGCAAAATACCATCCCCATTGTACAGATGAGAAAATAAAGACCTAGAAAGGTTAATACCTAGAGTCATTCAGAATATATCTGTGGAACTCCTACTCTGTGAGACACTGTGCTGGTAAGGAGAGATGTTTCTGTTGTGGTTCTAAGAGTTCACAGTCTGGCCAGGAGACAAGACTATAAACAAGACTGTAACTGGCTGTGCTTTTTTTTTTTCCCTATGGAGGTCAGTGGGAGCACTTAGACTTACCCGAGGATGTTGGGGAAGGTTTCACTGGTGAGGCCTTGCTTGAGCTGAAATATGAGGAAATATAATGTGTGGGGGACTGAAAAGGTTGGTTCATATTCCAGGCAGCACTAGTATCTAACATGACAATATGAGGGAGTATGATGTATTTGAGAAACAGCCAGTAATTTGTTACAACTGGATATGAGCAAGAATAGCTGAAGATTATTAGGCTGGACAGTAGCAGTGATACCAATAATAATTAATATTTATGAAGTGCACCATGTGCCAAGCACTGTACACAGTCTCACTTAATTCTTGTGACACCCTGTGAGTAGGTATTGTTATTATCCTCATTTTACAGATAGTGAAACTGAGTTGCATCAGATTGGTAAGTGATTTGCCCAGACAGTCAGTTAGTGACACATAGCTAGTAAATGACTTGCCTAGGATAACACAGCTAGCGAATGGCATACCCAGCATATAAAACCAAGTAGTCTGGCTACAGAGCCTGTCTCTTCACCACTTGCTGTGGTGAGGGATCAGATTGTGAAAGGACTTGTGAAGGAGCTGACATTTTATGATGTAGTTCAGTGGTTTTTTAAAAAACTCAACCCACAGTAGAAATACCTTTTATGTTATGATTGAGCACATGCATGTGTGCATAAAACTAGGAAAAGTCTCATGAAACAATATTTTTACTATGTATGCATAGTTTCTGTTCTCTTTTCTTAAGGAAATTCTGGTTGGGACTCATTTAAATTGATTCTACAATTTAAGCCACAGTTTGGAAAATTACTACTTGTTCGTAGGTGAGCATTGGAAGAATTTCAAGTAAGGGAATCACATGGTTATGTTTGTGCTTTTAGGTAGGTCACACTGGCAGCAGTGTGAAGGCTTAATTGGAGAGGATGGGACTGGAAAGACAGACACCAGTAAGGAACATCTTAATGGACCAGGCAAAAGATGTCTGAACTAGGACAGCAGCCTTGACGATGGAGAAAAGAGAATAGAGAGAAGGGAGATATAGGAAGTAGAGTTGATAGTCCACAACTAATCATCAAGTTCTATCACTCATCTACTAAGTACTAGGTAGAAAGACAGTTCAATTCAAGACCTGTGTTACTGTGTTACTCAGGTACTGAAATTTTATTTCTTGACTTTTTTTGTGTGTTCCTTTTTATCATCGTGTGAAACATGCTTCTTTGTTGTCTTTTCTACACCTCTGCTTTTTTTGTTTTGTTTTGTTTTGTTTTGTTTTGTTTGTTTTTTTGCGGTACGTGGGCCTCTCACTGTTGTGGCATCTCCCGTTGCGGAGCACAGGCTCCGGACGCGCATGGCTCACGGGACCAGCCGCTCCGCGACATGTGGGATCTTCCCGGACCGGGGCATGAACCCGTGTCCCCTGCATCGGCAGGTGGACTCTCAACCACTGTGCCACCAGGGAAGCCCCTGCTTTTGTATTTTAAAAAAACTGGTTTAATTATTTTTAAATGATTTAAAAATTTATATATAAAATCAGACATCCACCTTATCCCCTTATTTCTGCCTCCCCCTGCCCCCACCTCATACTATCAGAATCTGGAAGATTTGCATAGCAGTATGAAAAAGTTCACATAGCATGATGAGCACTCAGCAAATCTTTGCTGAAAGAATGTGTCCTGTGTATTATACTCTCCCAAAGCAGAAACTCTTAACATTATGTTCATTAACTAGAGGAATACTTTTGAGTAATTTTCTTGAACTCTGTCCTCTCTAACTTTCCATTTTTGTAATATTTGACTCCATTTAGGGAATAGTAAGCATTGTATGTGTGATGATCTTACTTTTTAAAAAACAAACAAAATAAACAACATAACTAGCCATTCCTAAGCATGAAATCTTAGTAAAATTTTAGCAGTTTTTCTTCCCATATTATAAATGTAGATATACAAGATTCCTACCGCTTCTGCCACTCTAGTTTCTCAAGAGCATTATTATATATATATAAAATTGAGAACAAGTTATTTGGAGTGATTCTCTAACATTTTAATTGACTGGACCTTACTGGATTGCTGTTTTTAGAGAGCACATATTCTTTGGTCTTCTAGGTATTATAATACAAAGGTAAGTATTTACTTGATAATTATAACAGTTTTTTAGAGATATTACAGTATCTGCTCTACCAGAGGAGATTGTATTTGAGATGTAGTTGATGAACCTTTTGAAATCTTATGGGAGCACAGAATAGCTGTACCATCACAGAATCTTTTAATAGTTTTCTGAGAGTTAAATAAATGAAAAGATGGAAGTGGTGAGAGAGAGAGAGAGAGAGAGAGAGAGAGAGTGTGTGTGTGTGTGTGTGTGTGTGTGTGTGTGTGTGTTTTGCAGTCACCAAAATAAAGAGTAAGTAATTGAAGAGAATTAGGTGCCATGTGGTATAATAGTTAGGGGTCTGGGTTCTGCTCCTTTCTCTTCCATTAACTTGCTGTTTGACCTTGGACAAGTGATGTAACCTCTTTGATCCTATTATTTTTGTTGCTTAAATAAGGATGCTTGATTAGGTGAGCCTAAAGGGCTTCTTTAATTCTAAGTTATGTATCATTTTTATATAACACTTGACAAGTAACTTTTATGTTGTTTCATTGGGTAGCTTGTATAAAATCATAAACAGACGGACATATATTTGCTTATTCTCACAAGGGCCAAGGACTTGAAGTGAAGAAAAAGAGCCTTCCAATTCCTTTTCAGGACAGTTTGCATAATTACTTTCTGACATCTTGGTGAACAATTTACCCTGCATTCCTCATAATTCATCAAGCCTTTATTCCCATCTTTCTCTTTTTTCTTCTTTTATCAGTTCAAACTGCTGAGGGAGTTGGGGAAGAGGTAGAGATGTGGTGGGGAATTCAGAGAGTTGGAGAGAGAGGAGGAGGAAAAAAGCAGTTAATGCTGGAGTGTTTGAGGGGAGACAGGACTGTGCTAATAATTTAATTCTGAGTTGTGGCCTGCCAGCTTGAAACAGAAAATGTTTCTTTGTATTTACACTACAGAAATCCCCAGTGGGAAAATCTTAAGTGATTAATTGCTGGTAGCAGTCTGTTCTCCCAAACTCTGTGAACTGAGTCTAATATAGTGTCATGAATGTAGACATTCAGTCAGTGTTGGACAAATGAGAGTCCAACACTGAGTTAAAAAATCCTAGGGACCATTGTCTAAATCCTTCAACCTGGTGAATAATGCAGGTGTGTATCATCTTGTTCTCTGCCTAGATTCTGCAGTAATGGGAATCATAGAACTATGAAGAAGGAATTACTTTTCTTTGATTCAGGCAGCAGCTAGTAATCTTAAAAGAGTGCACAGATTGTGCTGAAACAAGCATGGCTGTATAAAACGCTAAGTAAAAATAGTAACGGAAAAAGATTGTAGTGCTGTTACGCTATAGGTAATTTAAGAAATTGACACAATGACAACTACCTGGTAGGTATTTGGAGCAAGTGAGGGAGAAGAGAGAAGAGTGAAGGACTGGGCACTGCCGAAGAGAGAAAGGAACTATTTAAACAAGGTGCTGCCAACTCTAGATTCCCTACAGATATATATTTCCAAAGATGACAGATTTTTGGAGGTGTTTATTTTGGAGCTAATCTTCTGTTTTTCCATTCTACCCCTACTGTATCCTGTATCTTGTACTGCCAGAATTCTGCTAGCTGCTGTGAAGCAGGGCTGTGGCAAGTGGCCAAGTGTGATTAAAAACCTCTTTTTCATTTTAAAACAGAGTATAGATATCAGAATACTTTAAAGAAGTATTTAAAGATAGATTGAATGGAGTGGAAAAAATAGTAAAAACCTAATAAGAAAATTGAAAGTTTTTGATTTGGTTTTGATGGAATAACATTTCTTTTGTAAACAGAATACCAGCTTATGTCTATCTCTGTCAGTTTCTCTTTCTTACCTCGCTTTCCCTGATCTTTGAGTGCTGGGGATAGAAGCTGCTGAGCAGACAGGAAAAATGAGTTTTCTGACCAGAAAGAGGTAGTAGTGATTTTTTGTTTGTTTGTTTGTTTTTGAGGGGATCCCAAGGGTATATGCTGTGTGAGTGTCTCATCTATATGCATGTTAATAATTGGGTTTTGTTTCTTTATTTTGTTCTCATTTTAACCCCAAAGAAAATGAAATTTATTTTTTCCATTTCTAGCTCTGACTTAAGCTTCAAAACAAAATGTTGTTCATGCACAGTTGAGATGATAGAACAGAATTGTAGTATACCATAGTACAGAATTTTGGAATATTCATTTATTAAAAGGAGAATTGAACTCCAGTCAGTACTTTCTTTAATTTTAATATCTCAGACTGCATTAGTTGATTCAGAATCAACTACTAATAGAGTTCATAGCTTGGCCAAGTGCCACAAAGTCTGGTGAGCTTTAGATACATAATGGCTCTCTTTTCAATGATTGCTAGAGCTTTTGGCAGTAAAAGGGGGAAAATGAAAGGGAGCTATGTGTAATAGCTTTCTTGCCTGAAACGAGTATTCTTGGTAAGATTAAAAGTAGAGACAAGCTGAGGCTCTGAGTAACGGATCCGAGGTCACATCACAGCCAGCATCAGAAAGTAGCAGCCCTAATAGAAGAAAAGACAGAAAGTAACTACTGAGGAGCAGGCTCTCAGAGAAGCTCACTTGGAAAGGCCATACCAACGTAGAGGGTTGTTGTTTTTTGGGGGTGGGGATGGGGAAGGTGGATGTCCTTCATAAGGAAATTATGTTGTGTTCAGTCAAACATATAAGGGGAAAGTATTCTTTTTAAATTATGAAGTATGTAATATCTATAAAAACAAGTAGAATAATGTATTTCCTTTAGCTTGAGAAATTAAACAATACAGCTATAATTGCTACCCCAAGTTTCCTTCCTTAATCCTATTTCCTCTCCTGTTTTCCCAAAAGTAACATTCTCTCCAGTTTGGTGTTTCCTGTGCATGTGTTTATGCCATATATATCTCATACAATATTGTAAACATGTTTTAAACCTTATTTAGAAGATATTATACTGTATAATATCCTTATGCAATTTGTTCTTTTTTGCTTAATACTTTATGTAGTTGATACCTGTGGTTCTGATTCATTCATTTTTAACTATGTGGTATTTCTTTCTGTATTGCACATATTTAACTATTCTCCTGTTGACTGAAAGCCTTTTTAGCTGAATATTTTAGGGGGACAGGAAAGAGAAATATGTTATGTCATTTTAAAAGTTAGATTAAGAATGTTGTTTTGACTTTCAAAAAAGCCAGTTTCCTCCTTTGGTGTGGAATGTCCTCATTTATCGTTTTCCTGGGAAAACCCTTTATACTTCCTGAGAGAAGGCGGAGAAGAGTAATGTTTCATTACACAGATGAACGTGTCTTGTACAAAATGCAGAACAGCATCTGCTATATTACAGTGAGCTCATGAGGGACTGAGCTGCAGCAAAAGCTTGGTTAGTTCTATTAAAATTCTCAGATTTTTCAAGCGCAGAGAAGCTGTGAATGAAAACTTGTTGGTATTTATTCATTGTTTCTTTTCTGTGTTTGGAATAATTTGCAATTTGGAACTACCTGCTTTATTTTGTAAAAGGATATGTCACTTATATGGTTAAAAACACAACTGTTCTTGGATTGTGTCATGGTTTTGATGGAGTGAAGGAAAAACAAGGTGTGGGTCTGAGGGGAAGTACTTCTTTTTGAGGAAGGTGGTGTGAAATAAGTATTTGTTTTAGTAATAAATCATATATATATATATATATATATATATATGGCAGTGTATATTCTTTCTTTGTAGTCATTGATTTAAAAGATCTCTGATAAATATTTTTTCTTCCCAGTTTCATGCTGTCTTTTATTTGCAATATCTTTGATATGGTTTGAACAATTTTGCAGAATACACAGTACAGAACTTCATTCAGGTTTCCCTCCAAATGATTTGCCATAATGCATTAACCAGAAATGCTGATGCAGTGAGGGAAACACTAATAAATTGGATGCTTTCCAGGGACTGTAGCGAAGGCAAAGCAAACACAAGCCAAAACTAAGAAGAAAACATTAGTTAGGCACCCAAGATGTAGTCTGGTCAGATATGCTATTAACAGTGAATATCCCATTCTAATTAAATTAATTGAGGCCTGGGCAATTTGAATCACCAGACTGTCTATTAAAAAAGTGACCCAACTTTAAGCATATTAGAATTAAGGGCTAGTGCAAGAATAGTCTTTCGGCTATAATTTATTTAGAATGAAAACTTAAATTATTTGCTTTTTCTTACTGGATGGATTCTGATGCCTCAAGAATGATTAAACTCAACTGTCTGTTTTTTCCATTGTGGTTCTGATGGAAAGGGTGCTGAATGGACCTGCAAGTAAAAGAAGAGTTTTTTGTTTGTTTTGTTTTGGTAGGAATAATTAGATGGAAAGAGGAGAGAGGGTATCGCTAATTAAGAATGGTTTTTGTTTTTTCACTATTGCTATTTTTCTTGCAAATCACACTAATTTTTTTTTTTATATCTTTATTGGAGTATAATTGCTTTACAATGGTGTGTTGGTTTCTGCTTTATAACAAAGTGAATCAGTTATACATATACATATGTTCCCATCTCTCTTCCCTCTTGCGTCTCCCTCCCTCCCACCCTCCCTATCCCACCCCTCCAGGCGGTCACAAAGCACCGAGCTGGAGCTGATCTCCCTGTGCTATGCGGCTGCTTCTCACTAGCTATCTGCCTTACGTTTGGTAGTGTATATATGTCCATGCCTCTCTCTCGCTTTGTCACAGCTTACCCTTCCCCCTCCCCATATCCTTAAGTCCATTCTCTAGTAGGTCTGTGTCTTTATTCCTGTCTTACCCCTAGGTTCTTCATGACATTTTTTTTTCCTTAAATTCCATATGTATGTGTTAGCATACGGTATTTGGCTTTCTCTTTCTGACTTGCTTCACTCTGTATGACAGACTCTAGGTCTATTCACCTCATTACAAATAGCTCAATTTCGTTTCTTTTCATGGCTGAGTAATAATATTCCATTGTATATATGTGCCACATCTTCTTTATCCATTCATCTGATGATGGACACTTAGGTTGTTTCCATCTCCTGGCTATTGTAAATAGAGCTGCAATGAACATTTTGGTACATGACTCTTTTTGAATTATGGTTTTCTCAGGGTATATGCCCAGTAGTGGGATTGCTGGGTCATATGGTAGTTCTATTTGTAGCTTTTTAAGGGACCTCCATACTGTTCTCCATAGTGGCTGAACCAATTCACATTCCCACCAGCAGTGCAAGAGTGTTCCCTTTTCTCCACACCCTCTCCAGCATTTATTGTTTCTAGATTTTTTGATGATGGCCATTCTGACTGGTGTGAGATGATATCTCATTGTAGTTCTGATTTGCATTTCTCTAATGATTAATGATGTTGAGCATTCTTTCATGTGTTTGTTGGCAGTCTGTATATCTTCTTTGGAGAAATGTCTATTTAGGTCTTCTGCCCATTTTTGGATTGGGTTGTTTGTTTTTTTGTTATTGAGCTGCATGTGCTGCTTGCAAATTTTGGAGATTAATCCTTTGTCAGTTGCTTTGTTTGCAAATATTTTCTCCCATTCTGAGGGTTGTCTTTTCATCTTGTTTATGGTTTCCTTTGCTGTGCAAAAGCTTTTAAGTTTCATTAGGGCCCATTTGTTTATTTTTGTTTTTATTTCCATTTCTCTAGGAGGTGGGTCAAAAAGGATCTTGCTGTGATTTATGTCATAGAGTGTTCTGCCTATGTTTTCCTCTAAGAGTTTGATAGCTTCTGGCCTTACATTTAGTTCTTTAATCCATTTTGAGCTTATTTTTATATATGGTGTTAGGGAGTGATCTAATCTCATACTTTTACATGTACCTGTCCAGTTTTCCCAGCAACACTTACTGAAGAGGCTGTCCTTTCTCCACTGTACATTCCTGCCTCCTTTATCAAAGATTAGGTGACCATATGTGCGAATCACACTAATTTTTTTCCACAAATTATTTCACCCATAAATAGTGTAGGTATGGAGAGAGGAGATAGGTATGTAAACAGGCTTTTAAAAATTGCTGTTCTTGTTTTTGAATGATCTCTGACTAATTGGCCAAGAGTCAAGCATGTTAAAACAGGACTCCTGGGCTTCCCTGGTGGCGCAGTGGTTGAGAGTTCGCCTGCCGATGCAGGGGACAGGAGTTCGTGCCCTGGTCCGGGAAGATCCCACGTGCTGCGGAGCGGCTGGACCCGTCAGCCATGGCCGCTGAGCCTGCCCGTCTGGAGCCTGTGCTCCGCAACGGGAGAGGCCATAACAGTGAGAGGCCCGCATGCTGCAAAAAAAAAAAAAAAAAAAACAAGTCTCCTAAACCAGAGAGTTGTATAGCTAGGCAAGTGAATTGGATTTTTTTATTTTAACTGTACCAAGATTTCTAAGTTTTGTAAACTTGTTTCTGAAATTAATGAAAGTTGCTGAACGAACCTGGGTAGCCTGAGACTTCTATTGCCAGGGACCCCTTAAGTTTTTTAAAATATTTCTTATTTCTTCATAGTTTATCAGGGTTCTATCTGTTTTTCAAATGCTGTAAGGGTAGAGGTGGGGTGAAAAAAAATTCCCCTTAATACTATTTCTAGAAGTATTGATTTATGAGTTGTTGCTTCAAATTCTCTGTTTTTATTTCTCTATGAGCCTACTATGTGGTTTTCTAGGATTTAATACTTTCTTTCCTTGAAGAAAAAAAGTATTATTTCAGAGTTTCTCATAACCAGTCTGGATTTATTCTAGGTTATAACTCATATTCTTTTAGAAGTGCCCTCTTGTCCTAAGGGTCACTTGTAATAACCAGCAGCTAAGAATGGCTTAAACAAGAGATTTTCAGACATTCTTTGAGAGATTTTCAGACTTTCTTTTCTTTTTTGGCATTATATGCTGAGGTACCCATGTCAGCAGGCTCAGGAAGGCCTTTACCTTTGACATTGACTTTACTTTTTTCTATTCTTTTAGGTCTTTCACTACCATTCCTACAGTGGTTGGCAAGATATCGTTTCCACCTCACTCTCCATGTACCATGCCAGTGACATCTTAGCTGCTAGAGTGTGGAGCTGGACTGTGGGAGTCAAGTAAGTGCCTTTTTTACTATTTGGCATGGTTTTTGCTTACTTTGCAAAGCCATGGAGAGGAACTCGAACTCCTTAAGATTAGTTTTTAAAAAGGCACTTGCTTGATCCTTGTGGGCCGGCTCTTTGCTCCAGCCTGCTATTGAATACCTGGTAGCTGACATGATGCTGCATTTAGCAAGGTGACTTATCACAGAATGGAACATTTTTACTAAGGTAGACCCTAAGGGAGGATAGATCTGATCTTGGCTTGATTAGACCATTTATAGCGATGAGCAACCCCTGTCCCATCCCAGAATGAATCAGAGCTTCTACATTAGCACAAACAGTTAGTTAGTCTGGCCTCCTGGAAATTTAACAGGTATGGATGACCAAGCGTCTGCTGGTCTAAACCACTTGAGTTATGTGGAAACTGAACAGCTCTCCCAGGGAAGCCAATGACCTTGGCAATTTTCTGAATTTATTTAGCTTACTATAAGGAAGAAGTGACTGTTGGTGTTAATGAGGTTTGGGTTTCTGTATTTACTGCTAAAGTTGCTAAAACCTGGTATTTTACTTTTGCAGGTCACCTTGTAAATTTTGCCTATGTAAATTAACACCCCCCCTGTTATGTCATTAACAACCATGTAAGGGAGAGTGTTTTCCTGCTCTGTCTTAGGTATTGGTGATGTGACCTGTTCACGCAGGGGAAACTTGAACATTCTCAGGTATGTGAAGATCCTGATTCATAAGCATTTTCACCCTGCAAGCAAAACACAGTTTATTTCAGTGTGCACTCATGTTGTAGTTTTACAAAATCAATCTTGCCAATTGATTTTCTTGCCCTTGATATTACAGAATAGGGATTGGCAAACTACAGCCGAGACAACTGCTTGTTTTTGTAAATAAAGTATTATTGGAAGAGATACATTTGTCATTTACATGTTGTCTATGACTGCTTTTGCACTGCAGCAAGAGTTGAGTTGCAACAGAGCCCATGTGACCCACAAAGCCTAAAATACCTGACTCTTAAAGAAAACGTTTGATTTCTGCTATAAAAGAACCAAACTTCAAGTTGTATTTAGATATAAACTTGGTAGAACCACAGTTGAATTCATTAGGTAGCAGATTAGGGATAGAACTAAAGCTAGAAGCTAGGTCTCCTGCCTCGTTGCCCAGGGTTCCTTCTACTAGGCCGTATACCATGTTAGGGCTACTTGTTTTCCCTACTAGCTGTAAGGCACAGTCTTTTTCCTTTATTTTCCATGAAGTAAAAGCAAAGACTCAATGATTTAAACCACAAAGAAATGATATATTGGAGAATTGACCTTACTTGGAGTTTAGATACTTTTATCATTTGACGATAACTGGGGAATTGCTTCTTAATGAATCACTAAGTGCTTGTAGTGTATACTCAAAAAAGGTTAGGTTAGTTGGAATAAAAAGAAGTTTGAGCCTTAATAATAATTTTATAGCTAGGAGCAAAACTAAAATTGGCGCAGATAGAATGCTTCCTTCATGTAACTATGTGTCTAAGCTCACAGATAGCAGGATTGTATGTATGCGTGTGTGTATGTATGTCTGTATGGGTGTCTTTCAGCTCTCAGAGTGCACTTGGATTGCATTCTGAGAAGAGTTTAGCAGGTGTATTACAATCTGCAGATTACGTTACAGAGTTTTAAATGGAGTTTTAAAAATAAATTTTATTTTAAAACAGTTTTGGATTTACAGGAAAATGTACACAGAATTCCCATATATACCCTATCCCCATTTCCCCTATTATTAACATCTTACATTAGTATGGTACATTTGTTATAATTAATGAACCTATATATACATATTTTTGTAATGAACCAATATTGATACATTATTATTAACTAAAGTCCATGCTTTATTCAGATTCCCTTAGTCTTTGCATAATATTCTTTTTCTGTTCCGGGATTAAATGAATTTTTATTAGTGTGTTCACTGGTGTAGAAGGCATTTATATGACCACCTGAAGGTTAAACTAGTTTTGAAGTCTCTTTCAATTTCCAGGGGTGTGATTAAATGAGTACAGGCTTAACTACTGCAGAGTTCTGACTTGTAACATTTATATTCTGTAACTTGTCAGGAAGGTGGTTACTTTACCTTATTGGTAATAATGGCTTTTCAGTTGTTGATCCTAAATTTTTAGCATCATCAATTCTAGAAAGGATAAGACAGACTTGGTTACTTCTGTTATTGTCACATGCAGAATTGCTGGTGAAAATATTCAAAAGTAAATTGCTTTCTTTGGAAGCAGTGTGGGTCAACTGTCCTATTTCAGTATGTTTATCCTTCTGAAAGTAGTTTTTGAAGTCAGCACCTTCTGATGAATCATTAATCATTCAAATTTCTCTTTAAAGACCTTAAACTATTTTCTTCCTTAAGTTTATTAGTTATCTACCAAAGTTAAACACATGGATGTTCTGTGACTTAGCATTTCCACTTCTAGATTTATATACAACAAAATTGTGTGCATATCGGCACCAGAAGAGATGGACAAAATGTTCATAGCGGGCCTAATTGTAGTAGTCCAAACTGGAATTTTCCTAATGCCTATCAACAGTAGAATGGGTAGATACGTTTCTGGCATAATCACACAATGAATGTTAAACATTGGTCACAGTGAACAAGGAACAGCTATATATAATAATATGTGAATCTCACAAATACAATATTGAGCAAAAGAACCGGGACACTAAAGAGTGTCCATTTACATAAATTTCAAAAACAGATAAAACTATCTGTGGTGTCAGGAGATTGAATACGCTTGTGGGAGATGGAGAAAGTGTTTGGATTGGGATATGAAGGGGCTTTCATGAGGTGCTAGTAATGTTCTGTTTCTTGTTTTGAGTGCTGGTTACGTGGGTGTGTTCACTTTGTGAAAATTCACCAAGCTTATATATTTTTCTGTATTTATGTTATTCTTCAAAGAAAAAAGTGTACAAAAGTAATAGCAACTCTGAAAAACACACACAGAAAATTCACTGCTAACATTTGAGGGTTATATGGAGAAAAAAACTGAACAAATTAACCTTATATCCTAGAATATATGGTGTCTGAATTATAGGGTTATCAAAGTGTCATTGTGTTACTGGAGCTGTTATAGTCCTCTTTGTATAATGAGATGAATAAAGTAGGTGTTAATGGCTGCTCTTTATTGTAACAAGGTTTGGGGAATGCCTCAGAAAAGACATCTTTTCTATTTAGTCTGTATTAGAAAGAGAAACCAAGGCACAATGTCCATCAATTCTTTTTTTAAAAATTTTTAAACTAATTTAATTTATTTTTTATACAGCAGGTTCTTATTAGTTATCTATTTTATACATATTAGTATATACATGTCAATCCCAAGCTCCCAATTCACCCCACCCCCACCACTTTCCCCCCTTGGTGTCCATATGTTTGTTCTCTACATCTGTGTCTCTATTCCTGCCTTGCAGAGCAGTTCATCTGTACCATTTTTCTAGGTTCCACATATAAGCGTTAATATAGGATATTTGTTTTTTTCTTTCTGACATACTTCACTCTGTATAACAGTCTCTAGATCCATCCATGTCTCTGCAAATGACCCAATTTTGTTCCATTTTGTGGCTGAGTAATATTCCACTGTATGTGTGTACCACTTCTTCTTTATCCATTCATCTGTTGATGGTCATTTAGGTTGCTTCCATGACCTAACTATTGTAAATAGTGCTGCAGTGCACATTGGGGTGCATGTGTCTTTTTGAATTATGGTTTTCTCTGGGTATATGCCCAGTAGTAGGATTGCTGGGTCATATGGTAGTTCTGTTTTTAGCTTTTTAAGGAACCTCCGTACTGTTCTCCATACTGGCTGTATCAATTTACATTCCCACCAACAGTGCAAGAGGGTTCCCTTTTCTCCACACCCTCTCCAGCATTTGTTGTTTGTAGATTCTCTGATGATGCCTGTTCTCACCGGTGTGAGGTGACACCTCATTGTAGTTTTGATTTGCATTTCTCTAATAATTAGTGATGTTGAGCAGTTTTTCACGTCCTTCTTGGCCATCTGTATGTCTTTGGAGAAATGTCTATTTAGGTCTTCTGTCCATTTTTTGATTGGGATTTTTGTTTTATTAATATTGAGCTGCATGTGCTGTTTATATATTTTGGAGATTAATCCTTTGTCCGTTGATTCGTTTGGAAATATTTTTTCCCATTCTGAGGGTTGTCTTTTCATCTTGTTTATGGTTTCCTTTGCTGTGCAAAAGCTTTGAAGTTTCATTAGGTCCCATTTGTTTATTTTTGATTTTATTTCCATTACTCTAGGAGGTGGATGAAAAAAGATCTTGCTGTGATTTATGTCATAGAGTGTTCTGCCTGTGCTTTCCTCTAAGAATTTCATAGTGTCCGGTCTTACATTTAGCTCTCTAATCTATTTTGAGTTTAATTTTGTGTATGGTGTTAGCGAGTGTTCTAATTTCATCCTTTTACATGTAGCTGTCCAGTTTTCCCAGCACCACTTATTGAAGAGACTGTCTTTTCTCCATTGTATATCCTTGCCTCCTTTGTCATAGATTAGTTGAACATAGGTGCGTGGGTTTGTCTCTGGGCTTTCTATCCTGTTCCATTGATCTGTATTTCTGTTTTTGTGCCAGTACCATATTGTCTTGATTACTGTAGCTTTGCAGTAGAGTCTGAAGTCAGGGAGTCTGATTCCTCCAGCTCTGTTTTTTCCCCCCAAGACTGCTTTGGCTATTCGGGGTCGTTTTTGTCTCCATACAAATTTTAAGATTTTTTCTTTTAGTTCTGTAAAAAATGCCACTGGTAGTTTGCTAGGGATTGCATTGAATCTGTAGATTGCTTTGGATAGTATAGTCATTTTCACATTATTGATTCTTCCAATCCAAGAACATGGTATATCTCTCCGTCTGTGTCATCTTTGATTTCTTTCATCAGTGTCTTATAGTTTTCTGAGTACAAGTCTTTTACCTCCTTAGGTAGGTTTATTCCTAGATATTTTATTCCTTTTTTTGCAATGGTAAATGGGAGTGTGTCCTTAATTTCTCTTTCTGATATTTCATTGTTAGTGTATAGGAATACAGGAGATTTGTGTGCATTAATTTTGTATCCTACAGCTTTACCAGATTTATTGATTAGCTCTAGTAGTTTTCTGGTGGCATCTTTAGGATTCTCTATGTATGGTATCATGTCATCTGCAAACAGTGACAGTTTTACTTCTTCTTTACCAGTTTGTATTCTTTTTATTTCTTATTCTTCTCTGATTGCTGTGGCTAGGACTTCTAAAACTATGTTGAATAATAGTGGCGAAAGTGGACATCCTTGTGTTGTTCTTGATCTTAGAGGAAATGCTTTCAGTTTTTCACCTTTGAGAATGATGTTTGCTGTGGGTTTGTCTTATATGGCCTTTATTATGTTGAGGTAGTTTCCCTCTATTCCCACTTTTTTATCATAAATGGGTGTTGAATTTTGTCAAAAATATTTCTGCATCTATTGAGATGATCATATGGTTTTTATTCTTCAGTTTGTTAATATGGTGTATCAGATTGATTGATTTGCATATATTGAAGAATTCTTGCATCCCTGGGATAAATCCCACTTGATCATGGTGTAGGATCCTTTTAATGTGTTGTTGGATTTTGTTTGCTAGTATTTTGCTGAGGATTTTTGCATCTGTATTCATCAGTGATATTGGCCTGTAGTTTTCTCTTTTTGTGACATCTTTGTCTGGTTTTGGTATCAGGGTGATGGTGGCCTCATAGAATGAGTTTGGGAGTGTTCCTGTTTCTGCAATATTTTGGAAGAGTTTGAGAAAGATAGGTGTTAGCGCTTCTCCAAATGTTTGATAGAATTCACCTGTGAAGCCATCTGGTCCTGGACTTTTGTTTGTTGGAAGATTTTTAATCACAGTTTCAATTTCATTGCTTGTGATTGGTCTGTTCATATTTTCTATTTCTTCCTGGTTCAGTTTTGGAAGTTTATACCTTTCTAAGAATTTGTCCATTTCTTCCGGGTTGTCCATTTTATTGTCATAGAGTTGCTTGTAGTAGTCTCTAACGATGTTTTGGATTTCTGTGGTGTCGTAACTTCTCCTTTTTCATTTCTAATTTTATTGAGTTGAGGCTTTTCCCTCTTTTTCTTGATGAGTCTGGCTAAAGGTTTATCAATTTTGTTTTTCTTTTCAACGAACCAGCTTTTAGTTTTATTGATCTTTGCTATTGTTTTCTTTGTTTCTATTTCATTTATTTCTGGTCTGATCTTTATGATTTCTTTCCTTCTACTAACTTTGGGTTTTGTTTGTTCTTCTTTCTCTAGTTCCTTTAGGTGTAAATTTAGATTCTTTATTTGAGATTTTTCTTGTTTCTTGAGGTAGGATTGTATTGCTATAAACTTCCCTCTCAGAACTGTTTTTGCTGCATCTCATAGGTTTTGGATCATCGTGGTTTTGTAGTAATTTGTCTCTAGGTATTTTTTGATTTCCTCTTTGATTTCTTCAGTGATCTCTTGATTATTTAATAATGTATTGTTTATCCTCCATATGTTTGTGGTTTTTACGTTTTTTTCCCTGTAAATGATTTCTAATCTCATAGTGTTGTGGTTGGAAAAGATGCTTGATATGATTTCAGTTTTCTTAAATTTATCGAGGCTTTGTTTGTGACCCAAGATGTGATCTGTCCTGGAGAATGTTCCGTGTGCACTTGAGAAGAAAGTGTAATCTGCTGTTTTTGGATGGAATGTCCTATAAATATCAATTAAATCTATCTGGTCTATTGTGTCACTTAAGGCTTGTGTTTCCTTATTAATTTTCTGTCTGGATGATCTGTCCATTGGTGTAAGTAGGGTGCTTAAGTCCCCCCTATTATTGTGTTACTGTCGGTTCCCTCTTTTATAGCTGTTAGAAGTTGCCTTATGTATTGAGATGCTCCTATGTTGGGTGCATATATATTTATAATTGCTGTATCTTCTTCTTGGATTGATCCCTTGATTATTATGTAGTCCTTGTCTTTTGTAACATTCTTTATTTTAAAGTCTATTTTATCTGATATGAGTATTGCTGCTCCAGCTTTCTTTTGATTTCCATTGGCATGGAATGTCTTTTTCCATTCCCTCACCTTCAGTCTGTATGTGTCCCTAGGTCTGAAATGGGTCTCTTGTAGACAGCATATATATGGTTCTTGTTTCTGTATCCATTCAGCAAGCCTGTGTCTTTTGGTTGGAGCATTTAATCCATTCACATTTAAGGTAATTATCGATATGTATGTTCCTATGACGATCTTCTTAATTGTTTTGGGTTTGTTTTTGTAGGTCCTTTTCTTCTCTGTGTTTCCCACTTAGAGAAGTTCCTTTAGCATTTGTTGCAAAGCTGGTTTGGTGGTGCTGAATTCTCTTAGCTTTTGCTTATCTGTAAAGCTTTTGATTTCTCTGTCAAATCTGAGTAAGATCCATGCCAGATAGAGTAATCTTTGTTGTAGATTCTTCCCATTCTTCGCTTTAAATACATCGTGCCACTCCCTTCTGACTTGTAGAGTTTCTGCTGAGAAATCAGCTGTTAACCTTTTGGGAATTCCCTTGTATGTTATTTGTTGTTTTTCCCTTGTTGCTTTCAGTCGTTTTTCTTTGTCTTTAATTTTTGTCAATTTGATTCCTATGTGTCTTGGTGTGTTTCTCCTTGGGTTTATCCTGCCGGGGACTCTCTATGCTTCCTAGACTTGGGTGGCTATTTCGTTTCCCATGTTAGGGAAGTTTTCGACTATAATCTCTTCAGATATTTTCTCAGGTCCTTCCTCTCTCTCTTCTTCTGGGACCTGTGTAATGCAGATGTTGTTGCGTTTAATGTTGTCCCAGAGGTCTCTTAAGCTGTCTTCATTTCTTTTCATTCTTTTTTCTCTATTCTGTTCCATGGCAGTGAATTCCACCGTTCTGTCTTCCAGGTCAGTTATCCGTTCTTCTGCCTCAGTTATTCTGCTATTGATTCCTTTTAGTGTATTTTTCATTTCAGTTATTGTATTGTTCATCTCTGTTTGTTTGTTCTTTAATTCTTCTAGGTGTTTTTTCTTTAATTCTTCTAGGTCTTTGTTAAACATTTCTTGAATCTTCTCGATCTTTGCCTCCATTCTTGTTTTGAGGTCCTGGATCATCTTCACTATCATTATTCTGAATTCTTTTTCTGGAAGGTTGCCTATCTCTACTTCATTCAGTTGTTTTTCTGGGGTGAATGTGGTTTTCGTTCCATAGGCTGCAGAATTGTAGTTCTTCTTGTTTCTGCTGTCTGCCCTTTGGTGGATGAGGCTTGTCCTTGCAGTCTTTATTATGGAAAAGACTTATAAGCAAAGTAGTTGTGACTTGGGTGTATTGGTGTGTTTATACATGCTGGAATTTCTCCTTCCCTCTGATTGTCGTTAGATCAGTGAGTGAGCTTTCAAACCTAACCAGAATGTAGAGTCCTTTTTCCAAGTGGCACCCCTTTTCGTGACTTTACTGTTTTTTTCTTATTGGTACCTTTGGTTCTTCCAGGTACTTGAATTACAATTATTTTTTGACTCTTCTCTTTTCCTTTGCACCCCTTTCTTACTCTTAAGAAAATTGTGGTTGAAATACACATAACACAAAATTTACCTTCTTAACTGTTTCTTAAGTGTGCAGTTCAGTACTGCATACCTCATTTTATTGTACCTTGCTTTATTGTGCTTCACAGATATTGCATGTTTTACAAATTGAAGGTCTGGGCAACCCTGCGTTGAGCAAGTCTATCAGCACCATTTTTCTGAGCATTTGCTCACTTCATGTCTCTGTGTCACTTTTTGGTAATTCTTGGAATATTTCAAACTTTTTCATTATTATATTTGTTATGGTGATCTGTGATCAGTGATCTTTGATGTTACTACTATGACTGGCTGAAGGCTCAGATGATGGTTAGCATTTTTTAGCAATAAAGTATATTTAAAGCAAGGTATGTCCATTTTTTTTAGAGATAAAGCTATTGCACACTTAACACTACAGTAAACAGAACTTTCAGATGCACTTGGAAACCAGAAAATTCATGTGACTCACTTTATTGCAATATTTGCTTTATTGTGATGGTCTGGAACTAAACCTGTAATATCTATATCTGTGTCCCACCCTTTTATTTGGTAACTAAATCTTAGTTGGAGTCTACCTTTCTCATCTCACTTATCTTGTACTTTGTGTTCCCATTATCACCATCCTTACTTGCATGTAAACTCTTATCGTGTGTCTGGACTTTTGTCTAAATAGCATTTCAACTTTCAATGTTTCCTCTGCAGTCAGTCAGCATTTCCTCCCACAAAACTTTTGGTTGACACCACCTTTAGGATTTAGTACAAATTCCTTAGTCTGATATTCAGGACCTTCTAAAATTGGGTTCCAGTCTATGTTTCCACCTTTAATAATAATTTTTTTTTTTTTTTAAGAAGAGGTTGGGGTTAGGAGTTTAGTAAGTTATTTATTTATTTTTGCTGTGTTGGGTCTTCGTTTCTGTGCGAGGGCTTTCTCTAGTTGTGGCAAGCGGGGGCCAGTCTTCATCGCCTTGCGCGGGCCTCTCACTATCGCGGCCTCTCTTGTTGCAGAGCACAAGCTCCAGACGCGCAGGCTCAGTAGTCGTGGCTCACGGGCCCAGTTGCTCCGTGGCATGTGGGATCCTCTCATACCAGGGCTCGAACCCGTGTCCCCTGCATTAGCAGGCAGATTCTCAACCACTGTGCCACCAGGGGAGTCCAATTATGTTGTTTTGATAACCAGTGATTGCTTATTAACTTCCAGGTTGTGTGAAGCACCATACATGCATGGTTTTATTTAATTTATTCCTATAAAGTAGGTACTGTAATTACCACTGTTGAGGAAATAGAGGTGGAGAGTTCTAAATAACATGCCCGAGCTAGTACAAGTTATAGTTGTAACTTCTGTCTCCTGAATGCCTTGAGTAGACCTATTCCTAACCACCAAGTACGTTTCCACCTTCATCCTAGCTCTTTCGCTTTGCAGATCCACAGCTTGGAAGGCCCCTGCTTGTTCCTTTCTTCTCTCTCTCAGAGTCTCATTCTATTCACCCTTCAATGCCTAGCTCAAGTTCCATCTGTTCAGTGATTTTTTTTTTTCCCCCCTCCCTGCCTCCTGGCAGTTTATAGAATACTCACTAGCCTGACCACATATTGTTTTACTTTTATTGCCTTGAATCTGTATTTTTTAATATATGAATGATTTAGTTTAGTCTTTAGATTTTTAGCCTCCTTAAGGTTGAGGGCTTGGATTATAGGGTTTTTTTTGTTTTGTTTTGTTTTTTTGCGGTACGCAGGCCTCTCACTGTTGTGGCCTCTCCCGTTGTGGAGCACAGGCTCCGGAAGCGCAGGCTCAGCGGCCACGGCTCACGGGCCCAGCCGCTCCGCAGCATGTGGGATCTTCCCGGACCGGGGCACGAACCTGCGTCCCCTGCATCAGCAGGCGGACTCTCAACCACTGCGCCACCAGGGAAGCCCCAGCAGGCAGGTTCTTAACCACTGTGCCACCAGGGAAGCTCCCACACATTTTTTAGGGAGTTCATCTTGCCTCTGATAAAAGAATCATTGATCTTTATATACAACATAAAAGTATGTAACTATATTTTGCTGCATTTGCTTAGCCTTTTACCAAATATTAAACTTGTCATGAACATTTAATGACAGCATAATATTCCAAAGAGTGGCTGTACATTGCTTTTTTTTTTTTTTGCGGTACGCGGGCCTCTCACTGTTGCGGCCTGTCCCATTGTGGAGCACAGGCTCCGGATGCGCAGGCTCAGCAGCCATGGCTCACGGGTCCAGCCGCTCCGCGGCATGTGGGATATTCCCGGACTGGGGCATGAACCCGTGTTCCCTGCGTTGACAGGCGGACTCTCAACCACTGCGCCACCAGGGAAGCCCCACATTGCTTGTTTTTATAATACAATTTTCAAAATAGATTTTGTTGGTGGCACATTTGAGAATTTTATTGTTATTATTTTTTAACATCTTTATTGCAGTATAATTGCTTTACAGTGGTGTTAGGTTCTGCTTTATAACAAAGTGAATCAGCTATACATATACATATATCCCAATATTTCCTCCCTCTTACATCTCCCTCCCACCCTCCCTATCCCACCCCTATAGGTGGTCACAAAGCACTGAGCTGATCTCCCTGTGCTATGCGGCTGCTTCCCACTAGCTATCTATTTTACATTTGGTACTATATTGACTGGCTGAATGGATACAAAAACAAGACCCATATATATGCTGTCTACAAGAGACCCACTTCAGACCTAGGGACGTATACAGACTGAAAGTGAGGGGATGGAAAAAGATATTCCATGCAAATGGAAATCAAAAGAAAGCTGGAGTAGCAGTTCTCATATCAGACAAAATAGACTTTAGAATAAAGACTATTACAGGAGACAAAGGAGGACACAGCATAATGATCAAGGGATCAATCCAAGTAGATGATATAACAATTGTAAATATTTATGCACCCGACATAGGAGCACCTCAATACAGAAGGCAAATGCTAACAAACGTAAAAAAGGAAATCGACAGTAACACAATCATGGTAGGAGACTCTTAACACCCCACTTTCACCAATGGACAGATAATCTAAAATGAAAATAAATAAGGAAACACAAGCTTTAAATGGTACATTAAACAAGATGGACTTAACTGATATTTATAGGACATTCCATCCAAAAACAACAGAATACACTTTTTTCTCAAGTGCTCATGGAACATTCTCCAGGATAGATAATATCTTGGGTCACAAATCAAGCCTTGGTAAATTTAAGAAAATTGAAATTGTATCAAGTATCTTTTCCAACCACAACACTATGAGACTAGATATCAATTACAGGAAAATATCTGTAAAAAATACAAACACATGGAGGCTAAACAATATGCTACTAAATAACCAAGAGATCACTGAAGAAATCAGAGGAAATTAAAAAATACCTAGAAACAAATGACAATGAAAACACGATGACCCAAAACCTATGGGATGCAACAAAAGCAGTTCTAAGAAGGAAGTTTATAACAATACAATCCTACCTCAAGAAACAAGAAACATCTCAAACAACCTAACCTTACACCTAAAGCAATTAGAGAAAGAAGAACAAAAAAACCCCAAGGTTAGCAGAAGGAAAGAAATCATAAAGATAAAATCAGAAATAAATGAAGGAAATGATAGCAAAGATCAATTAAACTAAACACTCGTTCTTTGAGAAGGTAAACAAAATTCATAAACCATTAGCCAGACTCATCAAGAAAAAAAGGGAGAAGACTCAAATCAACAGAATTAGAAATGCAAAAGGAGAAGTAACTGACACTGCATAAACACAAGGATCATCAGAGATTACTACAAGCAACTATATGCCAGTAAAATGGACAACCTGGAAGAAATGGACAAATTCTTAGAAAAGTACAACCTTCTGAGACTGAACCCGGAAAAAATAGAAAATATAAACAGACCAATCACAAGCGCTGAAATTGAGACTGTGATTAAAAATCTTCCAACAAACAAAAGCCCAGGACCAGATGGCTTCACAGGCGAATGCTATCAAACATTTAGAGAAGAGCTAACACCTATCCTTCTCAAACTCTTCCTAAAATATAGTAGAGGGAGGAACACTCCCAAACTAATTCTACGAGGCCACTGTCACCCTGATACCAAAACCAGACAGAGATGTCACAAAAAAAGAAAACTACAGGCCAATATCACTGATGAACATAGATGCAAAAATCTTCAACAAAGTACTAGCAAACAGAATCCAACAGCACATTAAAAAGATCATATGCATGATCAAGTGGGGATTATTCCAGAAATGCAAGGATTCTTCAATATACTCAAATCAATCAATGTGATACACCATATTAACAAATTGAAGGAGAAAAACCATATGATCATCTCAATAGATGCAGAAAAAGCTTTCGACAAAATTCAGCACCGATTTATGCTAGAAACCCTCCAGAAAGTAGGCATAGAGGGAACTTACCTCAACATAATAAAGGCCGTATATGACAAACCCACAGCCAGCATCATTCTTGATGGTGAAAAACTGAAACCATTTCCTCTAAGACCAGGAATAAGACAAAGTTGTCTACTCTCACCACTGTTATTCAACATAGTTTTGGAAGTTTTAGCCACAGCAATCAGAGAAGAAAAAGAAATAAAACAAATCCAAACTGGAAAAGAAGAAGTAAAGCTGTCACTGTTTGCAGATGACATGATATTATACATAGAGAATCCTAAAGTTGCTACCAGAAAACTACTAGAGCTAATCAATGAATTTGGTAAAGTAGCAGGATACAAAATTAATGCACAGAAATCTCTTGCATTCCTATACACTAATGATGAAAAATCTGAAAAAGAGATTAAGGAAACACCCCCATTGCCATTGCAACAAAAAGAATAAAATACCTAGGAATAAACCTGCCTAAGGAGACAAAAGACCTGTATGCAGAAACTATAAGACACTGAGAATTTTAAAGAATAAACATTCTTTCCCCTTGAAAAAAGTTTCAGGAAAATTGAAAACAATAACAACAAAAACACCCCTGTGATGATCCTTCTGTTGTGTGTTACTGTGTGAACAGAATTGGTTACTGTTCTGACCACATTCTTATACACTCAAAAGTAACAGCCACAAATTACAATAAAGTTATTTAAAGCATCTTTAAAAGTCCATGTATTTGAGATGCTGTCTTCTGAAACCTTTCGCTATTTTAGTAAAGACTGTTAGGTTCCTCTATGGCTGTTGGAAAGCTTATCCTTCTGTCTGTAGATTTGGTAATCAAGAACGTTAAGAAATAAACTCAAAGTGCGGATGGAGAGAACCTACCTCAACATAATAAAGGCCATTTATGACAAACCCACAGCCAGCGTCATACTCAATGGTGAAAAACTGAAAGCCTCCCCACTAAATTCAGGAACAAGACAAGGATGCCCACTCTCATTGCTTCTATTTAGCATAGTGTTGGAAGTCCGGGCACAACAGTCAGACAAGAGAAAGAAATAAAAGACCTTCACTGTACTCAAACTGTCTAAATATACATTGGTACCTCAGTGTATATTTAATTTGCATCAAGTGACTGAAGTTGAACATCTATTTTTTTTTTAAAGATTTTTTTTTTAAAGACCTAGACCACTTTTAAAGTCTTTATTGAATTTGTTACAATATTGCTTCTGTCTTACATTTTGGTGTTTTGGCTGTGAGGCATGTGGGATCTTAGCTCCCTGACCAGAGATTGAACCTGCATCCCCTGCATTGGAAGGCAAAGTCTTAACCACTGGACTGCCAGGGAAGTTCCTGAACATCTATTTAAAGAACTGTATGTTTTTGTTTTTTTTTCTGTGTACCACGTATCTTATTTCTTAAGTCTTATAGTGATGTTGGTCTTTTTCTTTGTGATTTAACAGGAGCTCTTTGGTGAAAAAATGATACCTCAATGTATATTTAATTTGCATTAAGTGAGTGAAGTTGAACATTATTTAAAGAACTGTGTTCTTTTTGTTTGTTTGTTTCTCTGTGCACCAGATCTCCAATTTATTAACTATTATAGTTATATTGGTCTTTTTCTTTGTGATTTAATAGGAGCTCCTTTTTTTTTTTTTTTTAACATTTAAATCCCTTAAGTCTGAATCTACACATTCAACTTCTAGGCACATTTTAAGGGCTGTATTATGTATGACAGTAGGGAGCTACCTGTAGTTGCTGAGTGAATAAAATATTAGTCCTTAAAATATCTGAAGACAATTATGTGCATGGAGGTTAGATTAGATTCATTCCTTCTCCTTGTGGAGAAGCAAATTTCAGCTAAACACATGCAAGAATTTTCTTTGATTATGTCAGCTTTAACATTGAATGGGTATCCTTGGGACTAGATGGATTCTTTATTAGATCAGTTACTGGAAAGGAGATACTGACCCTTGTTCCTGTTCATTGCGCAAAATAGGCACTTAGTGTTGAATAAATGAATGTTTGGATGATCAGGAAGGTTAGATTAGCTGCCTTCTAAAAACGCTTCTTTTAAATTTCCATATTGTTTTTATTTTAAAGATACTAATTTCAATGTCTACATATATTTTTATATAACTATGAATGTATTTCTTTTCTCCTTTCTTGCCTAATTTCCTTTCTCTCTTTTTGTTCCATTTACTGTAAGGTAACCATGAGTATTTATCCTTCCTTATTTTTCTCCATACTTGAATCTTTATCCTATCTCTCTCTTGTCTACCTCCCTATCCATACATACACACTCTCCTACATGCATATATGTAGTGTTTTTCATTTAACTTTGTTTTATAAAATTGGATCATATTATGCCTTCTTTTCTGTATCTTGTTTTTCTCGCTCAGTAATAATTAGTAGAACTTCCTCTAAGTCAACTAGTTTAGCTCTAAGTCATTCATTTAATGGGTATATAAAATATGGCATTATATATGAGATTACTCCCTGGTGCAGCTGGTACCATTGTTTATTTAGTTAATTCCTTGCCCATGAACATTTACTTTGTTTCCCATTTTTGTTGCTGTGAATATTGTAGTATTCATCTTTTGTGGCACATTTATTCTTTTTTTAAAAAATAAATTTATTTATTTACTTATTTATTTTTGACTGCGTTGGGTCTTCGTTGCTGCACACGGGCTTTCTCTTTGTGGCAAATGGGGGTTACACTTCGTTGTGGTGCACGGGCTTCTCATTGTGGTGGCTTCTCCTGTTGCGGAGCACAGGCTCTAGGTGTGTGAGCTTCAGTAGTTGTGGCTCACGGGCTCAGTAGTTGTGGCTCACAGGCTCTAGAGTGCAGGCTCAGTAGTTGTGACACACGGGCTTTGTTGCTCTGTGGCATGTGGAAACTTCCCGGACCAGGGCTCGAACCCGTGCTTGAACCCATGTGCCCTGCATTGGCAGGTGGATTCTTAACCACTGTGCCACCAGGGAAGTCCCACATTCAGGACTTCCCACTCCTCAGCAATCAGGAGTGGGATTGCTGGTTTAAAAGATGTATACGTATGATATGTGTATATTTAGTAATATTTAATGATTACTGTCAGATTGTTTTCTAAAACCAGCTACATAAGAGAGTCTTTCTAAGGTCCCTGCTGATTCATGGAAGACCGTAAAATATAATTATGTAGCCTTTTAATAGTTGTTAGTTACAGGATTTGCTGGATTCTTAAAAGACTTTATCTGAAGAGTTATCCTTATAAAACCGATTGTCTTTCTGTGTTCTGGGTGGCTGTGTTGCTTTAATACAAAGTAAAATTCCCTACTCAAAGCTCTAGTTCATGTACTTAGTACCAGTATAATAGTCTAATAGACTAGAGAGTAAATGGAATTGAGACAGTTTTTAAAATCTGACTTTGGGGATGAGGTTGGGAAATAAAGGCCATTTTGGTAATTGATTTTTATCTTTAAATTGGGTATTCGCTTGGTTACAGAAGGATTAATTAAAGAATCTCTTTCTCTGGTAGTCTCGCAGCTTGAACAGATAAATATAGAGCACCAATGTTCAGAAGGGGAATGCTGTAGAAAATGTGTGGGTAGCTGTTGTAGTTTTACACAGCTGATAACATCTAGAATAAAGAATAGATGAAAATGCTCATTGAGGTTTAGTGTTCTTGAAACATCATCAAATATACCATTCCCCAAAGCCTGGCATTCAGAGCCATTCATAATATTGCCTATCTTGCATATCTAAGATATTTTCCACCCAGCTCAACACACTTTTCCTTAGTTCCATATTTCATGTTTGCCACACTCATTCCCAGTGCTATTCATTTGTTCTCATCCTTTAGAAGTCATATATCTCCCCTTCTACACCCCTGTAGAAAGATGGATTACAGTCCATCGTTTCAGTACTCAAGTGCCAGCTCCTTCATGAAGCCTCTGACATCTCCAGTCTACACTGATCCTTTTTAGCTCTTAACTCCTATAGCACTGATATTTTGAATTTCTTCAAACTGGTTCCCAAGTACTATGCATTTATGTAGCAGTAAAGAGGTTTTTTTTGTTTTGTTTTGTTTTTTAGTTTTTATTGAATGCCTCTTGTATGTGCAGCACTATTCTAAATACTAGATATATGGGGATGAACAAGCTAGACGATGTCCCTGTCCTCATGGAGTTTATATTCTTGTGGGGAGAGGCAACCAATAAATAAAATAATTAATAAGAAAATAGCAGACAGTAAGAATCTGATGAAAACATTTATGAAGAATGAATCTGATACCTTAGTTGCAAATGGCAGAACCCCCTCTAGTTATTTAAAACAAAAAAAATTTTTTTCCCATTTAAAAAAAATGAAGTATAGTTGATTTACAGTGCTTCAGGTGTATAGCAAAGTGATTCAGCTATGTACATATTCTTTTTCAGATTCTTTTTCATTATAGGTTATTACAAGATATTGAATATAGTTCCCTGTGGTATATAGTAAGTCCTTGCTCTTTATTTTATATATAGTAGCTTGTATCTGTTAATCCCAAGTCCCTAAATTTATTCCCCCCTTTCCCCTTGGGTAACCATAAGTTTCTATGTCTGTGAGTCTATTTCTATTTTGTAAATAAGTTCCTTTGTATCATATTTTTAGATTCCACATCTAAGTGATAACATACAATATTTGTCTTTCTTTGTCTGACTTACTTCACTTAGTATGATAATCTCTAGGTCCACCCACGTTGCTGCAAATGGCATTATTTCATTCTTTTCTATGGCAGAGTAATATTCCATTGATTGTGTGTGTGTGTGTGTGTGTGTATGTGTGTGTGTGTACACTACATCTTCTTTATCCATTCATCTGTTGATGGACGCTACTTAGCTAGGAACATTGCCCAATTTATACCACTGGTGACTCCACCGCTTTTGCCACTGAGAACAGGTATTTGAATTTGCACTGTCTATGCTGAGTATGAGATGCACCTGCCAGGACCTTTGCCACTTCTGTGTCTGAAAGAAAGCTGATATTTCTATGAAATGTTCTTCAGAATGGATTCCAAAACATGGTGTCTCCATTATATCATATTTGTGATTGGAATGTCTTGTGGATGTGTTTGATGGACAGAACATAGGTCACATACTTGCTTCCTGTTTGCAAGAGAGGCTGGGAAAGTGAATTTCTGACTTCTGACGTGGAGAGGCAGGACTTATGAGATGAGAAATTCTCCAAACATGGAAGCTGATTAAAGGTGCTAGGGAGTTAAAAACCACAGGGAATCTGATACAGTAGAGAGGGTTGCAGGTTTAATTTATATTTGAGTACAGTGAAGGTCTTTCTGGGGTCAAGGTACTTAACCTGAGACCTAAATGACAAGAAGAAATCCATGTAATGATAAGGGTGAAGAATATTTCAGTAGAGGGAACAATGAAAAGGCCCTGGTTTGGGATCAGGATGAGGGGCTGGGGCACAAGATAGTGAATGAGGTTGGCCTATTAGAGGAACAGAGGGATTATAGTGTGAGATTATGGAGAGATAGTTTTGTTTTAATGTGCTCAGCTTACTTCCTTTTTCTTCCCCTGAGATGTCCTGTTGAGAGTAGGGATGTAATTGTAGATGTGGAGAAAAGAAAGACATTTCTGTGTTATTAAACCCCATGACCTGTTGGATATCATGGAGTGACTGAAATTATTTACATACTGTTTAGGAGGAGAACACCATGAGATTTCAAGCAAAGATAAGAAATACTAGAAAGGCTATGTGCCAGTAAGTATTGGGATTAAGCCTTCTGTTTTCATTCCAGTGCCCCAACCCGGTGGGCCTTGAAAGAAATTGCTTCTTTATCCCTCTTCCCTTGATGTACAGGAACAGTGTTTTGTGGTTACAGTTACTTGTAATGCACTAACTCTAGTGACTGCTTCAGATTAGCAAAAGTCTCCAACCCCAAATAGCACTGACAGATCTTTCCTATTAAAGAATTGCATTATATAATGAAGTGATAGAAAACTGCTTTTTAGACTCCTTTTTAAAAAGAAATCAACTACAAGCCACAAGAAATATATTTTACATCAAAATTCAGTACACACACATATACACATACACAGACAAGTTAACAATCATTCTATGAAATAATACTTATGCTTACTATGCACAATGCACTCAGATATTTTTTGTATTACACTTATTTTTTTTTAATTGATTCTCCCTCTACTAAACTGATTTTATGACAGTTTAATAGGTCATATCTGGCAGTTTCAAAACTACTAGCTTAGGCTAATCACAGCTCACATGGGAGACAAGGGTCAAATTCAGAAACCATACTGCTACTGCACAATGGGGAAAAGGTGAAATCGTTATTGAGGCATCAGCCATTACAGCAATTAACATTGCCCACAGTGAACTTTCACATGCATTATCTTGTATGATCTTACAAAAGTAGTATTGGAAAAATCCAAGGGATATGCACACAAGGAAAAGAGATTTTATCTTCTCATTTTGAAGCTATGTTAAATCTTTCTGCATATTTAGGATAAGTACGTCATACTCAGAAACTGTACCTGGATGCATTCTCTGGAAAGCACCTGCAGGGTATGGCCAGCAGACATTATTAGAAATGACAATTAGAAGAATACATTTTAAAAGAAGGCAGAAAAGATATAGTTAGAGCAGAATGTCTAAAGACATTTTTCTGACCTCAGAAAACAGCTATGGGGCTTCCCTGGTGGCGCAGTGGTTAAGAGTCCGCCTGCTGATGCAGGGGACACGGGTTCGTGCCCTGGTCCGGGAAGATCCCACATGCCGCGGAGCGGCTGGGCCCGTGGGCCATGGCTGCTGAGCCTGCGCGTCCGGAGCCTGTGCTTAGCAACGGGAGAGGCCACAACAGTGAGAGGCCCGCATACCGCAAAAAAACAAAAACAAAAACAAAAAAAACAGCTATGATTTTTTTTTTTCTGGTATGTTTGGTTGTATTTATTTCTCTTCAGAGTATTTAAAAGGAAAAAAAAATCATTTGTCTGCATCCAAAAATGTTAATAATTAAAGATGTACAGAGAACAAGCCTGTGAGAAAACAAAAGTTACTACCTCATTTAGGCTTAAGAGTCTTTTATTCTAGTCTGGTATTCTTGTCAGTGAGCACCCATGGAATGGATATTGGGAGGCTCAATGAGGTAGTAACTTTTAATGCTGTCCTTAACTTCAGTGTCACATGATAGGAATCTCTCTCTCTTTTTTTTTAAATGACAGCTTTATTGAGATATAATTTACATACCATAGTTTTCACCTTTTGTATACAGTTCAGTGGTTTTAAGTATATTCACAGAGTTCTGCACTATCCAATCCCAGAACATTTTCATCACCACAGAAAGAAATCGTGTACTTATTCGCAGTCACTGACCGTTCCCTCCTATATCCATCCCCTGGTAATCACTAATTTAACTTTCCTTTATCTATGGATTTTCCTAATATGAACATTTCACTTAAATGAAATCACACAATGCATGGGCTTTTGTAACTGATTTCTTTCACTTAACATAATGTTTTTAAAGTTCATCCATGTTATAGCATACTTCAATAATTCATTCTTTTTAGTGCATAATATAATCCATAATATTTCATTGTGTGGATATACATATTTTATTTATCCATTCATCAGTTAAATGATGTTTGGGTTGTTTCCATTTTTGACTAGTGCAAGTAATGCTGCTATGACCATTCCTGTACAGGTTTTTTTGTCGATGTATGTTTTCGTTTATGTTCGGTATATACCTGGGAGTAGAATTGCAGGGTCATAGGATAATTTTATGTTTAATTTTTTGAGGAACTGCCAAACTATTTGCTAAAGAGGCTGTACCATTTTACAATCCCAACAGCAATTTATGAAGGTTCTAACTCATTATTGACTTTTTTATTTTAGCCATGCTAGTGGATGTGAAGTGGTACCTCTTTGTGGTTTTGATTTGCATTTCCCTAATACCTAATGATGTTGAACATACTTTCATGTGCTTATTAACCATTTGTATGTCTTCTTTGGAGAAATGCCTATTCAATCCTTAGCACAATTTTACTTTGGGTTGTTTGTCTTTCTCTTGTTGAGTTGTAATAGTAGGAATGCCTTTTAAAGCTTTTCTTCATTATGAATCTATCATCCATTCATTTTTCAAACTGACAACTCAGAGAATCTTTTCTCAAAGAAGGCAGTCATGTGTCCTTTTCAGTGTCTTTCAGTTTTTCAAAGTGTTGGTCATAAAGAGAGTAAGTCATGTTTTTTAAAAAGTAAAATGGAGATTGTTGATGTACAGACAGATAAATGGAAGAAATTATAAAGCACTATAAATTTTGATCAAGTGTTATAGGATCTGGTGAATTGAATTAAATCCCATTAATTCCTGTGGGGATCTGATTGAGCAAGGAAGGCATGACTGCTAAATGTGTCAAACAAATGCTGTTGGTTTCTGGCGCGCTCCTTCAGCACATTCCCTCACCAGGAATATAAGAAACATTTGTACCTAGTATTGCAAGGTTTTGTGTGTAACATTTAGATTATGTTTGTTTTACTCTCCCTCAAAATGAATTTGGGTATTCAAAGAATTCATAACTGGTTTAACTGGACCGTGAGAACGATTTACATAGTTATCATATGTACCATCTTTTGTAGTAGCAAATGGAGGCTATTAAGTGTATTCTCAGCTTGATTAAATTACAGGAGAGAGCATCCATGAGACCAAAAATGTCCTTTTGATTTATTTTTCTCTACATTTAGTGGGTTTAATGAGTGTAATCTTTCAGTAAGTGCTCTTATGCCTGATTAGTATTAAATGGGAAAAAATAAACAAATAGAATATCTGTAAGGAGTACTGAAAGAAAGGTAGAGAGAGTTCACACAGGCTTTGGTGCTAGACTGGGTTTCAGAATCTACCATTTTCTCTTTGGTTGACCTTGGACAAGCCACCTTAGTCTCACTAAACATTGGTCTTCTCATCTATAAAATGGGCTGGATAAAATCTATCTGGTAAGGTTGTCGAGGCAACGTATGAAAAGCATATAAGCTAGTGCTCAGTTGATGATACCTGCTATATAATATGTTTCGATTTAGATGGTCTTAGTCTTATTTAGCTCAATCTTTTTTTTTTTTTTTCCGGTATGCGGGCCTCTCACTGTTGTGGCCTCTCCTGTTGCGGAGCACAGGCTCCGGACGCGCAGGCTCAGCGGCCATGGCTCACGGGCCCAGCCGCTCCGCAGCATGTGGGATCTTCCCGGACCGGGGCACGAACCCGTGTCCCCTGCATCGGCAGGCGGACTCTCAACCACTGCACCACCAGGGAAGCCCTGCTATTTATATTTAATGATGTTAAAACAAATGACAATGAAAGCATAATTTCTTACCTCTTATTCACATTTCAGATAAAGAACCTCTTTTGACTTGAAGGATAGTATGAGGATAGTGAAGAGTCTGTAGGAGCGCATAGAGTTATCCCAGAAAAAAATAAACTACATGGTAGTCAGAACTTACATATGAAATTGTCTGAGGTACAGATAACTTACATGTGAAATTATCTGAGAAATCTTAGAAAATGAGAGAAATACCGGAAAATTGAAGATGGTTCTTCTGAGAAAGAGAAGAAAGTAGATTTGCAGACCAAAGAGAGATTAGTGACACAGGCAGGATTCTAGAATAGATGATTAAAAATGGATTTAAAAAATTGTAAATATATTAGGGACTTCCCTGGTGGTCCAGTGATTAGGAGTCCGTGCTTCCACTGCAGGGGGCACGGGTTCAGTGCCTGGTCAGGGAACTAAGATCCCACATGCCGCATGGTGTGGCCAAAAAAAAAAAAAAAATTGTAAATATTTCTTCAAGAAGGAAGTAATAGTTGCAGAGTACCCTAATGTTCTTTCTAAATAGAGTTGTGAAACTAGTAATTGAGTGAAATGCTTTGTCTATGCTGTCCATTGTGGTAGTAACTAGCCACAGGTTACTTGAAATTTGCCTAGCTCAAATTGAGATGTGCTGTAAGTGTAAAATACACATCAGATTATTTAGATGTTGAAATGGTAATATTTTGGATATATTGTGTTAAAATATTTTATTAAAATTAATTTTACCTGTTTTCTTTCTTTTGTTAATGTAGCTTCTAGACTATTTAAAATTGTATACGTGGCTCACATATTTCTCTTGGAAATATATTGGATAGCACTGTGCTTTAGACATAGTAATAGTTACTAAGTTATTTTTGAAAAATTTAAAGTTAAGGTATTGGATATTGAACCAAAGTTATAATAATTTCTTTGTAAACAAGATGGGAAAAATGAGGACTTTACATTCTTATAATTAAGTGGACTTATAAGTAGTTAAACCCAAAGAATTCTGATAAAAAGAATGCATATGTCTAATGGTGGGATGTTCTAGTTGTACTGACCATGATACGAACAGACAGTGGGAACATGGTAGCAATAGGCAGACACTATACTTTTCATCTTCTGTTCAGCATTTTAAAATTTACTTATTTTTTCAAATTAAACTTTTAACTTTGAGATACTTATAGGTTCACATGCAATTGTAAGAAATACTGCAGAGAGATCCAGCGTGCCCTTTACCCATTTCCCCCCAGTGGTAACATTTTGCAAAAGTGTAGTACTATATCCCAACCAGGATATTAACATCAGTACAATCCCAAGATTTTATTAGATTTTCTGTTTTACTTCTACTCATTTGTGTGTCTGTGCATTAGTTCTATGGAATTTTATTATGTGTGTAGGCTTCTGTATCTGCCACCACAGTCAAGATACAGAACAGTTCCGTCACCACAAGGATCCTTCCTCTTGTCCTTTTAAAATCCTACCTATCTTTTTGCTCCCCACTCCCTAACCCCTGGCAATGACTCATCTGTTATCCATTTCTATAGGTTTGTCATTTCAGGAATGTTGTATAAATGGGCTTATGAGGTATGTAACCTTTCGAAATGGGCTTTTTTTCACTCAGCATGTATCAATACTTCATTCCTTTTTTTCTTTATTGTGGTAAAATATACATAACATAGTATTTATTTTAACCATTTGTAAGTGTACAATTCAGAAACATTAAATACATCATCACTATACGTAAAACTTTTTCATCATCCCTCCAAATACTCTAAAAATTAAACAATAGCTTTCCCTTCCCCCAGCCCCTTGTAATCTCTACTCTTCTTTCTGTTCCTATGAATTTGCCTATTCTAGGTACCTCATATAAGTGTAATCATACAATAATTTTCCTTCTGTGTCTGGCTTATTTCATTAAGCATAATGTTCTCAGGGTCCATCCATGTTGTAGCATGTATCAGGATTTCAGTCCTTTTTTAATAGCTGAAAAGTATTTTTGCATTCAACATTTTTATTAACATGGATGAACTATTGATGACTTGCTTTGCAAATCCATATAGCTGGCAATAAGTTATATAGCTAATGTGTCATTTTTTCAAAATAGAGATTGAAAATAGTTATTAGACTAAAAGGATGGACTAAATGATCAAGATGTGTTGAACATCAGTAAGTGTAAAAATCCATGTATGATTCAAAAAATAAGTGTAATTGTAGCTAGATGTGATGTGGTTTAACAGCAAATAACATGAAAAATACCTGGGGGGGTTTCATTTGACAGAATGTTCATTGTGAGTCCACAGTGTGATTTGAGCTCTGTTAATAGAAGTAAAGTGTCCAGAATAAGGACTATGATTGTTGCAGAGTATTGTGTTCATTTCTGGGTACCTTATTTTATGGGTGCAAATTAACAGCACACATACTCAAGAGAGAAACCAGCATGATCTGACAGGAAGGTAATAGCCACTCAGTATTAGAATAAAGGCTGTTGTGAAATGCCTTTGGGAGGTAATCAGGTCCTTTTTTGTTCAAGCAGAGGCTGGCTGAACACTGGCCAGGGACATTGTAGTGTATTTTAGTATCTCTAGCTGGGAGTGGAGGAGGTGCTCCATTATACATACAACCTATATGGATCCTCAACCTTGAGATTTTGTAATTATAGAACATTATAAGATCCTGGGGTTTAAACTTTTAATAATTGTTGTCTCCGGGGGATGAGTTGCAGGGGACTGTCACTTTCCGTGTTATGTATTTCTGTATTTAATTTCAGTTTTTACAATTATTATGTATTATACCATTTTTTAAAAAAGCAAGGAAAGCCATAAATGTTCTTGTTTTGCAAATCAGCACAATTTAATACTTTAATTTTTAAAGTTTCAAATATAACAGTAAATTAGTATAAGCATTTTTAGTGTTTAAAACCCTTTATGTGTATTGAGAGGTGTGTGTACACATGGAGGTTGGGTACATGATTTTTTTTTTATGCCTTTGGGAGAGTACTTTGCTTAATGCTTGCCTTTGTTCCTTTTAGTAGTTCTCTGGATGGTGACAGTGAAAGTTGGTTGGGCTTTGGCAGATCATTCTGCATGCTCAGATTTACCTCTAACCTCAGGTCTGGATTATCAGATAACTAAATAGTAAGATTCTGACTAATTTCTGTGATTCATTTTCTGCCCCACTGACTGCTGCCTAGTACCCCTGTACTTGCAAAGGCTGATAGTTCTAAAAGGAAGTGAGAGGGGAAAAAATTGTTACATTCTCTTAGGAAAATGTTTCTTTCTAACCCAGACATCCTTTGTTTTCTCTCGGATGGTTCTGTTTTATCCCCTGGAGACCGAGTGACCAAGTGTTGGCCCTTTATTCTTGTTGGGAAAGAAGGATTATGACCAACATTTGCCTCCTGGAGGTATTAGGAGAAATGTTGCTAAGCTGCCTTAGTAAATAGGTTGTAAACAAAGACTCTGAGCTACACCTCCTCCCCCTCATTATTATCTTAGTAAGTTTTAGCTTTGTTTTTAATTTTATTTTTGGCTGTGTTGGGTCTTTGTTGCTGCGCCCGGGCTTTCTTTAGTTGCGAGGAGCAGAGGCTACTCTTTGTTGCAGTGTGCAGGCTTCTCATTGTGGTGGCTTCTTTTGTTGCAGAGCACAGGTTCTAATTGTGTGAGCTTCAGTAGTTGTGGCTCAAGGGTTGGCTTCTCATTGTGGTGGCTTCTTTTGTTGCGGAGCACAGGTTCTAATTGTGTGAGCTTCAGTAGTTGTGGCTCAAGGGTTCTAGAGCGCAGGCTTAGTAGTTGTGGCGCACGGGCTTAGTTGCTCCACGGCATGTGGGATCTTCCCGGACCAGGACTTGAACCCATGTGCCCTGCATTGGCAAGTGGATTCTTAACCATTGCGCCACCAGGGAAGCCCCTTAGCTTTGGATTTTAATGATTTAAATGCTACAGTTCTCTCATGTATTTTAAAATCTGTAACATTTGTCAGGGAAGAGATTTATTACCATACTCCTTTGCCTTAGCTTAACAGTACCCTTTTGATGATTTTTAGGCCAAGAATTTAGCAGTTAAGTGGTGGATGATCTTGGACATTGTTGCTTGATGTCAGCATGAAGTTGTTTGGTGTTAGAAACTGTAGTACAAGAAGAAATGGTTCTGTTAGCATTTGATCAAAGTGCTTTCACAGATTGGTTGCTTTCAATGTTTATGAAAAGTTTCTATAAGAACTTATTTATAATTCACTACAGTATTATGTAAAGCTTCTTAGTCTTGTTAGTGAAGCATACAGGGCATGTGACTTGTGGCTTAAACTCTAAATGGCCACAGACATTTTTCTTGAAAATAACTTGTTTTTTCCAAACTTCAGGAATTCTTCAGTTAGTACCATAATAGTGAAAAGTCCAAATGAAAAGTCCAACTTTCCACTCATGATTTGAATCTCAGAGATGTTAAGGAGTAACTGTGTCTTGGAAGTAAGAAAACAAATAAAGAAGGGTGTAATAGTAGGAGCTTTCTGTTAGAGCTGGATAGGAACAAAAGTGGTAAAACAGATGAGCAGAAACCTCAATTCAAGAAATACTTATTCAAGAAAAATGCTTAAGAAAAAATTGACTTTTTTGTACCTTCCATGTAAAAGACCCACATTGCTAGGCCATGGCCCCAGACCTCAAACAGCACATAACCTAATTGTAAGAGGTTTTATAACTTAAAGCTTAAAAGGAGGGAATAAGGGAAGCAACCCTGTATGAACTCCACAAGAGGAAAGTTGTCAGTGTTTCCCCCTTTTCTGCTTCTTAACTTTTTATCTGATTTTCAAGAGTGGACAATTCCGGGCTTCCCTGGTGGTGCAGTTGTTGAGAGTCCGCCCGCCGATGCAGGGGACACGGGTTCGTGCCCCAGTCCAGGAAGATCCCACGTGCCGCGGAGCGGCTGGGCCCGTGAGCCATGGCTGCTGAGCCTGCATGTCCGGAGCCTGTGCTCCGCAACAGGAGAGGCCACAACAGTGAGAGGCCCGCGTACTGCAAAAAAAGAAAGAAAAAAAAAAAGAGTGGACAATTCCTTTATATAGGCTTCAGGTGCAGCAAGCTGTTGATTACATGCTAACAATTCTTTGTCTAATACTTGTAAGTTGGCGTAGGAGTAGGGATAAGCCGTGGTATAGATGGGGTAGGTACGATTGTAGGTATAGTTGCTGCTTTAGTAGTCATGAGGACTTGCAGGCTTCTGGGAGTTAGTGCAGCTGGAGAAATCCTGTAATAATTTAAAAGAATGAGAAAACTTAGACTAGAACTGGGGACAGAGTTATAGTCTGTTATATAAAACCACTGGAAAGCTTTCTAACTCTCTTAATGGAATAAAGCTTAGAATTATAGTCATCAAAAAGTTTTTCTGAGGAAGATAAAGGGGGGGAAAGGAGTAAAGTTTTATGAGTATGTTCCCTGGAGGCACTGAGAAATTCCTCCCACTCATCCCTCCCTTACTTATATGTTCACTAAATCAAAAATAACCTCATGGAGTGGGGAATAGCACCAGTCATATATAGTAACAAAGTAGTGTGTACCCTATGTGCCAGATTTAGCTTTCAGACTGAGCAAATGTTAGAAAAGCCTCTACTTTTTCTTCTGGTTTGTGCTGTTTGTTTTAGGTAAAATGGGACAAAAAGACAAAGCCTTTCTAGAAAGTTTATCCTAAGCAAGGAAATGTGGATTTTTGTCTTGAATAAAGAGATGTTGAGTACTGATAACCATAGTGTTGACACTCTAGCTTCATATTTCAGTAGTTCAGGGTTATAAATAACAGAACGTGAGGCAATGTTATGTGAAACTTGTAATTTCTTATCTGTGGAAATTCTGTATTTGGTACACAGTTTTTAATGGTCACCCTTCTGCTTCAACCCTTCTGCCTGTTGCCTGGAGAATAAAGCTTACAATTCGTGAGCTTTGGTATTGAAAGTCCTTCATGGTTTGAACCCAGTCTAACTTTACAGGTTCTTCTTTTTTCTTCTCTCCCTTTAGCAACGTAGGCTTTTGCTGTGCTAGATTCCTGAGACGTGCCTTGTGGTTCTGTCTTTGTTCATGGCCTCTTTTTATGTCAGCTGTCCTCCTGACCCTTTCTATTGGTCAAAATGCTGTTGGTCCTTCAAGGCCCCAGCTCTTTATTCAAGGCCCCAGTAATTTGTACTATTATTTGAATACCCCCTCATTATTATATTCAGCTAGAGACAAAAGTATATTTGGATATGTATTAGAAGGCAAGTAATATGTGCACTTAGTATAAATACCTAGGCTTAAATGTTGTGCCACAGGGATATGCTGCTCATAGTAGAGGCACAGGAAATTGTTTGAATTACTAAAGTCCGAACTGTAAATTTGAGTGTCTAGGAGTAACTTTCCTTAAACTTTTTTTGACTACTAGTGACTAGTTGCCAAAAAAGAAAAGGCTGGAATGATGAGTATACATTGAAGTCCATATTAAGATTTGAGATAGACCATTCCCTTTTATACACTTTAAAAATAACATTTGAGATTATGTTTAGCATAATTTGAATATTGTAAAATTACATTGTGTCAAATAGGGTTTTTAAAAATCTGAAGTGCTGGGAATTGGAAAGATGATAAAGTCAGACTAGATATATATATATGCCTGTTTTCTTTGACTTCTAGCTAAAAAGTGTTAATTTCAGTTCTAGACAAATTTAGCATTTTAATAGCCTTCCTTGCAGCAGTCCTTCAGGCTACTCTGTTTATGAGATAGAGGAAAAAATTTCATTTTAAAGAAAGCCAACTTCTTATGCTCCTGTAGTCTGACTTTTTGCTGGAGTAGGGCTGGGGGGCAGGGGGCGGCTGTGGTTATTCAGCCTCTTTCTCCTTAAAGCAGGCTTAATATATGAAGTTAACCAGTGAAGAAAATTAAGACATTTAATGGTACTCTGCCTTGAACCTGTCAGTCAGTGTTTTTTTCACCTTGCTGTATTTTAATTAACAATAGCTGGAAAAGTGTATTCTCTCTCATCATGATTTTTTCCCTTCTAGTGTGAAGCTTTTTATTCTCTTACCTCAAAATAGGAAGCTCCATAGTTCATGGCTGATCGTGACAGTGAAATGTCAAACTATCCTATTAGGAATGATTTTCCCAAAATAAAACTTCTTATTTATCAGTCTTCTTGGAATTTCTTGAACAACCAAGCTTCAGAAGTGTGATTTTTAGTTCTGCATTACTTTCTGACTTCTGACTCCTTTCTGTATGCATATCCTAGGTGTTATTTGTTTTCTTGATTTCTGACTTTGACTCCAGTGAGGTCATAAAAGCTGGTATAATTCAAACCAAAAGGTACTGTGAGTCATTTGCTCCTTTGCCCAGATAGCCAGTGTGTTGCTCTTAGGTGTGGTCATATCTCTTAATGAACTATCTGTCAGGACAGATACTTAAATCCAGTTGTGGCGGTGGGGAGATCAGAGCGTGGTTCTGAGAGAGAAGCGTTTCTAAGTCTGATAGGCACAGACTTACTGAGTGTGTAAAACATTTCTAGCTGTGTTTGGCATAATGTGGGCTGATCCAGCATATTTCAGTAATTGTTAATAAAATATTAATGCATGTATTCATATATTTAATTATAAACACAATTAACTATCTTTTTTCCCCCCTCAGATACAACAGTTCATGAGTTTAATAATTGAACTCTTAAGAGAGCAGCATTTAACTGGCCATGACTGAATATAGGTTTCAATTCACATAGGCAAATTATGTCAAAAATATGCCCCTGTAATTTATAGACATTCACTGCAAAAGATAAACATAGAAACAGTCTTCTTTTGAAAGTGGAAGGTATTTTCATACCAGGTAGAATGAAAGACATCTGTACTGCGAGAAGAGTGTCCATGTTCCCTGCGGTCAGTGGTCACTTGACATTTCCTGTGCCATGCTTCCGAGTTGACTGTGGCTTGTGGATTATTTATATCTAAAACTTCTGTTTGATTAGTGTTCTTGATTCCACTTGTTTCTGTTTTTTCTGTGTAGTCTGTCCGTCTATGTCAACATGGAGGTTTCTTGAGACTTGCAGTTCTATTTAATTTATACTCTGTTGCATTACCATTTTTCCTTAGAGCTTTTCAGCATTTTTAGATACATTTCAGCCACTTTTTAGACTTCTAGGCCTTTGATTAAGTAAATAGTGCTCAGAAATGAATACAACTCTTATAGTCACAACCTACTGGTCACCACTGGTCAGTGTTTTTATTTATAAATTAAGAGCCATCATTTTCATGTGTACATTGAGTGCTTGCCTATTCATTGACTAAAGTCACTGTGTGAAAACTGTAGCTAGTAGGGTTCATGTAGGACACACTGGAAGATAGGCAGACATATGTCTTGCCCAACAACTTTCACACATATGGGTATGACTGATAAGAAAGAGCCATTAATTATAAAAGGAATCTGTTGGCCATGGGCAGGAGTATGGCTAATTTTCAGGGAATGATTTTCCCCATTGGAGGAGATAGAAAGCACCAGAGAACCTGAGTTAGGAAAGGTCTTTCTCCTGAAGACAGAGTTAGAATGGCTGCTTGCTCTTTGGACAACCCTGAGCTGATTTTTAGGGGGTGCAAAGCTGTAAATACTACTAGGAATTTTATGCAAGGCAGGAAGTCAGGGAAAGGGGGGAAACAAGTACTTGATATTTGGCTTTGGTATCAAATGTATATGTGTGTGTGAGTGGCGGGGGTGGGGGTGTGGGGGCAAGAGAGAGTGTGAGCGTGAGAGTGAGCCACTCGGTCACCACATTATGTTTCACGGCCTTGCCTGCTGATCAGCTGTCTAGAGAAGGGTTTCTCGATCCCCTTTAACATAAACATCATTATGAGGGGGAGATGGTCAACTTATCCATAATTCATTCCTTTAGTCATTCAGCAAATATTTGTACTTAGTACCTTCTGTATATCAGGCACTGTTCTATCATTGGAAGCTTTTCTTTTTTTATACTTGTTCATTTAAGGTGCTATATAAGCACTTATATTTGAGGTGCTATATAAGCACCTATAAGCATATTTCTACTTCCAGAAGCTTGCAGTGTAAGCTTTATGATGTAAATTAGTTTATTATGAACTTAGAGGCAAATGAAAGAAACTTTAACAAAAAAGATGGATTTTGCATTATCAACTAGAAGAGCTCTTATTGGAAGAGTAGCTGTGAAGAAACTGTGAAAGATGAGTATATGCATGGTAGAGTTTGAGACAACTAATTGTACTTGAAAATAACCCTTGTTCTATATAGTAGCTTTACGTCTACTTGAAGTTCTCTTGGTCCATGATGGCAGCTGATTCTGAGATGCTGAGCAAGATACCATTCTATAGTATAATTAAGCTCTGGGGATCTTTCCAGTAATCCAGCCATTTGTTTTTTGTAAATTATGCTGTAACTCATCTTCACATATTTTTTGTTTTGTTTTGTTCTATTATTTGAAAATTATTTTAACCCAATTCCTTTTAAACCCACCCTTAATATAGGAAGTATTTTCTATATATTTTATAAATTTTGTCTTTGTATTATGTAATAACTGTCTTTTGGCTTCATTTTTCCTATCCTAGATCTAAAGCAGGGTTTTTTTGTTTGTTTTTGTTTTTGGATGGTTAATGTTAGTCGTAATATGATGTTCCTACTTAGTGACAGACTGAGTGCAGACTTGATCAATGGACTGATTTCATTTTGTCAACTAACTCCTTAAAACCAGAAGAGTTTGTTGAGGAGGAGAAAATACTAGAATTTTTGGCTGACAGGTCACAGCTTTGAGACAGAACATAAAACTGCAAGGCTGGTGGTTGTTCAAAGTCACAGGCCCCCTCTCCTTTCTTAAAAACATCTGGTTCATACCAGACTTCTTTGAGCTGCAGGGCAGATTTCCTTCTGCCCAGACCTGTTCCTGTGAGTTTTTTTGGAGAGTATGCAAGAATGTTCACATAGACCTCTGAGTCAGCAGATAGTCCCCGTATCACTAGTTGAGATTTCATATTTTCTTTCAGCCACTGAGCGTTTGGTTTAAGAGTTTTCTCTCCTTAAAGCGACCTGCCCCTCTTCTTTTGGATTTGTGTAATAAGATCTGCAAATAAGTATTTCATATTAATATTATAAATTGTTTATGTGGTTAGTTTATGTGAGTTAAAGATATATATAAAATTGAAGAGCTTATGGACAACTTAGAACAGTTTAATTCAGTTTTTTATTTTTTGTGGTACGCGGGCCTCTCACCGCTGCGGCCTCTCCCGTTGCGGAGCACAGGCTCCGTCCGGACGCGCAGGCTCAGCGGCCATGGCTCACGGGCCCGGCCGCTCCGCGGCATGTGGGATCTTCCCGGACCGGGGCACGAACCCGTGTCCCCTGCATCGGCAGGCGGACTCTCAACCACTGCGCCACCAGGGAAGCCCCTAATTCAGTTTTTTAAGCAAGCAGGTTTATATCTAAAGGCTCAAATTCTGTCTACCTAAAGGTATACTTAGTTTTTCTTCCAATGGAGCAAATAGTATTTAATATTTTATACATAAACAACTACCATAGTATGTTACTTTTTGTCACAAGGACTTAGCAAACACAGATATTTTGTAAAACAGAGTATCCTCACAGTACAACTTTTTCAGTGAGAGCCTTTTTGCTTATTTTAAAGTTTTTTTTTACTGTACCATGTACCATAATATTTTACATGGCCAGAATTTCTCACCATAGTCTCAGTATCTTCCTGTGAAAGCTGGTAGTCACACTTGGCTGAGGAGCTGTTAAATATTTTTTAACTGTGTTACAATATACATATTAAAAAATTTACCGTTTTAACCATATTTAAGTGTACAGTTCAGTGACATTAAATACACTGACATTGTTGTGAACCGTCACCACAATCCATCTACAGTACTTCTTCATCATTCCATACGAGTAGCTATTTTTTTTTTACATCTTTATTGGACTATAATTGCTTTACAATGGTGTGTTAGTTTTTGCTTTATAACAAAGTGAATCAGTTATACATATACATATGTTCCTATATCTCTTCCCTCTTGTGTCTCCCTCCCTCCCACCCTCCCTATCCCACCCCTCTAGGTGGTCACAAATCTCTCTGTGCTATGCGGCTGCTTCCCACTAGCTATCTGTTTTACGTTTGGTAGTGTATATATGTCCATGCCACTCTCTCACTTTGTCACAGCTTACCCTTCCCCCTCCCCATATCCTCAAGTCCATTCTGTAGTAGGTCTGTGTCTTTATTCCTGTCTTACCCCTAGGTTCTTCATGACCTTTTTTTTTTCTTAGATTCCATATATATGTGTTAGCATACGGTATTTGTTTTTCTCTTTCTGACTTGCTTCACTCTGTATGACAGACTCTAGGTCCATCCACCTCACTACAAATAACTCAAATTCGTTTCTTTTTATGGCTGAGTAATAATATTCCATTGTATATATGTGCCACATCTTCTTTATCCATTCATCCGATGATGGACACTTAGGTTGTTTCCATCTCCTGGCTATTGTAAATAGAGCTGCAGTGAACATTTTGGTTCATGACTCTTTTTGAATTATGGTTTTCTCAGGGTATATGCCCAGTAGTGGGATTGCTGGGTCATATGGTAGTTCTATATGTAGTTTTGTAAGGAACCTCCATACTGTTCTCCATAGTGGCTGTACCAATGCACATTCCCACCAGCAGTGCAAGAGTGTTCCTTTTTCTCCACACCCTCTCCAGCATTTATTGTTTGTAGATTTTTTGATGATGGCCATTCTGACCGGTGTGAGATGATATCTCATTGTAGTTTTGATTTGCATTTCTCTAATGATTAATGATGTTGAGCATTCTTTCATGTGTTTGTTGGCAATCTGTATATCTTCTTTGGAGAAATGTCTATTTAGGTCTTCTGCCCATTTTTGGATTGGGTTGTTTGTTTTTTTGTTATTGAACTGCATGAGCTGCTTGTAAATTTTGGAGATTAATCCTATGTCAGTTGCTTCATTTGCAAATATTTTCTCCCATTCTGAGGGTTGTCTTTTGGTCTTGTTTATGGTTTCTTTTGCTGTGCAAAAGCTTTTAAGTTTCATTAGGTCCCATTTGTTTATTTTTGTTTTTATTTCTATTTCTCTAGGAGGTGGGTCAAAAAGGATCTTGCTGTGATTTATGTCATAGAGTGTTCTGCCTATGTTTTCCTCTATGAGTTTGATAGTTTCTGGCCTAAAATTTAGGTCTTTAATCCATTTTGAGCTTATTTTTGTGTATGGTGTTAGGGAGTGTTCTAATCTCATAATTTTACATGTACCTGTCCAGTTTTCTCAACACCACTTATTGAAGAGGCTGTCCTTTCTCCACTGTACATTCCTGCCTCCTTTATCAAAGATAAGGTGACCATATGTGCGTGGGTTTATCTCTGGGCTTTCTATCCTGTTCCATTGATGTATATTACTGTCTTGATTACTGTAGCTTTATAGTATAGTCTGAAGTCAGGGAGCCTGATTCCTCCAGCTCTGTTTTTCTTTCTCAAGATTGCTTTGGCTATTCAGGGTCTTTTGTGTTTCCATACAAATTGTGAAATTTGTTGTTCTAGTTCTGTGAAAAATGCCAGTGGTAGTTTGATAGGGATTGCATTGAAACTATAGATTGCTTTGGGTAGTAGAGTCATTTTCACAATGTTGATTCTTCCAATCCAAGGACATGGTATATCTCTCCATCTATTTGTATCATCTTTAATTTCTTCATCAGTGTCTTATAATTTTCTGCATACAGGTCTTTTGTCTCCTTGGGTAGGTTTATTCCTAGATATTTTATTCTTCTTGTTGCAATGGTAAATGGGAGTGTTTTCTTGATGTCACTTTCAGATTTTTCATCATTAGTATATAGGAATGCCAGAGATTTCTGTGCATTAATTTTGTATCCTGCTACTTTACCAAATTCATTGGTTAGCTCTAGTAGTTTTCTGGTAGCATCTGTAGGATTCTCTATGTATAGTATCATGTCATCTGCAAACAGTGACAGCTTTACGTCTTCTGAAATTGCTTCCAAACAGAGATTATACTAGCTGCTTTGTGTTTGGAGATTTTATGCTATTTTTATAATTGTAATGTCAGGAGCCATCTGAAATTAATGCAGATTTGTTACAATTGCTACCATGTAAGGTAAGCCAGGATATAGGAGAAAGAATTTATTTGGTTCTTCTAATGCCAACTCTGAGATATCAAGACTTGTCAGTACTTAGGGGGATCGGGCGGGGCCAGATTTATTATCTCTCACTTAGGAGTTTGGTAAACACTTCATGGTAGGTTGTGAAGCATGAAGTTACTTTATTTGAAATTTGGAAATAAAAGGGGAATTCTGAACCCACCAATGAAACTGTTTAGGCCTTTTCAGCCTAAATCTGGAGATGTGACCAAAGCAGCTAAAAATATAAACTAAAAAAAAAAGGAAAAGTTTAGGAGGAGATGCAGGACAAAGTGTTATGGAGTAATAGTTTGCACTTATTTTTGTTTGAACTTAGGTTGCCTCCTATTTGCTGCATTTAGTCCAGCGGTCCCCAACCTTTTTGGCACCAGGGACTGGTTTCGTGGAAGACAGTTTTTCCACAGACAGGGGCGGGATGGGGGCGGTATTGTTCAGGCAGTAATGCAATTGATGGTTCTGGCGGTAATACAAGCCATGGGGAGCCATGGGGAGCAGCAGATGAAGCTTCATTCGCTCGCCTGCCAGTCACCTCCTGCTGTGCAGCCCAGTCCCTAACAGGCCACAGACTTGTACTGGTCCACAGCCCAGGGGTTGGGGACCCCGATTTAGTCTGTGTACATGGCCGAGGTCTTGTTTCCTCATCTTGCATAGTACTCCTCTGTAGATGTGGGTTTCCTAAGCTGCCATTGTGGTCTTAAATCTATGGTTGGTTGCTTTGAGATATTTCAGAGATTGCAGAGTGCCCAGACAAATAGTTAAGAATACTCCTTGAACCAGTAATTTTTAAAAAGAAAAAAAAAAAAAAAAAGAACCAAAAAAATGAGGAGCATTACATTTAAAAAATATTCCAAGTTTTGCTTTGGTTTTCATTTTCTTCTTTTAAAAATCTGTTAAAGAGAGTATAGTGCTTATTACTATAGAGATAACAGGGACTGTTCTTGTTACAGATAATTTTGTTGCTTTGGAACTTTTGGTGCAATTGCAAAGACTTTATAACTAACTCAGTATTATGACTGCTATTGTTACTATGAAAATGATTATGGAAACACATCAAAACATAGTCTATTACAGGACTGTTCAGTAGAAATATAATGCAGACATATATGTAATTTAAAACTTTTTAGTAGCCGCATTAGAAAAGGTAAAAAGAAACAGGTGAAAAAAATTGAGTTATTTTACATTTTTTGGTACTAAGTCCTCAAAATCTTACCACACGTCTCAATTATCACGTGACTAATGGCTGTCGTAACATACAGTGTAGGTCTATTGTTTTATTCTCTTTATCCCATCACATCTATTACCAAGGAATGATAGCAAGTGTTAACTGTTTCCTGTCCAGTGACCTGTACAAAGGGTGAATGTTAAGAAGGAGATATAAGGAGTCTGGGTAGTTCATTCCCTGAGGATGTTAAGTTCATTGTTTTAGATAGACTTTAAAAGAAATTCATCCTGGTCCATGTTTGTTATAGTCTCAAGAAATAATTGTAATTTGAAACCTGTCCTTTCTTTGATAATGATAGCACATCAAAGAAACAGAGGTAAACTTTCCATCTGGAAAATAGCACCCTAAAAGCACTGGCCTTGGATAAAGAAGGTGTGGCATATATACACAATGGAATATTACTCAACCATAAAAAAGAATGAAATTTTGCCATTTGGAGCAACATGGATGGACCTGGAGGGTATTCTGCTTAGAAAAATAAGTCAGACAGAGAAAAACAAATATTGTATGTTTTCACTTGTATATGGTATCTAAAAATTAAAACAAACAAACAAATATAACAAAACAGAAACAGACAGATACAGAGAGCAAACCAGTGGTTACCAGAGGGAAGAAGGATGGGGGAGGGGTAAAATAGGTGAAGGAGAGTAAGAGGTAAAAACTATTAGTTATTAAAATAAATAAATTACAAAGATGTAATGGACAGAACAGGGAATATAGTCAATATTTTATAATAACTTTGTATGGAGTATGATCTATAAAAATATCAAATTACTATATTGTACACCTGAAACTAATATAAGCGTGTGAGTCAACTATACTCCAGTTTTTTAAAAAAAGCACTGGCTTCTCTACACATTAAATGGCTTTAAAACAAGAATGGAGACATGGGTAGAGATTTTAAATGGGTGATTTGTTTTTCTTCAACATGACTCATAGGAGAGTTTCTCCTAAAGTATTAACCCTATGGGTATGGATTAAGTAGAGTTTCAGGTTATTTATAGAATCCCAAGAAGAGAATTTTATTAGCTATAATTCACAAAATAAGTAAGTACAACACATTAGATTAATTAAATTCATTTTTTCCTGGCTTTTTTTAAAAAAAAACTAGTACAAGGGCTTCACTTTGTAGGACTACTTTGTATGTCTTGGTGATAGGTAGGGTTTGTGAGTTAGGTTTCTAAAGGGAAATAGGTTAAGGGTAGAATGGCCATATAATTTGTTGTCTAAACCTCAGCACCTTTAGGGTGAAAGAAGGTGCTGTTAAAACTTATGTCAGCACAGAAGGTGTTAAACCAGGGCTGTCCCAGGCAGACTAGGACACATGGTCACCTGAGTTAAAGGGCGCTGTTTTAGCTTTGCTACCTTTTCTTTAGGTAATCCTGGTAGGCTGTGGAAAGTGAATTCATGGAAGTTTTCACCATTAATGTCCTGATCTGTGGGTGGGGTCTCCTTCATCTAAGGATTTAGATAACTTTTTATTCAGGGAACACTGAAATTGAGAAGTTGAATGAGAAGGAAAAGATAGAGAATTTTAATTTAACAGACTGGCAGTGTCTCCCATCCCTGCAAGAAAGTTTTGCAGGCATGAAACCATTGTGACAGAAAAATGTTTCCTTTAATTGTGTAAAGTTATTGTCTTTAAGTTCCAAATTAACTTCATAAAACAAGTACAAAAAACTGAGCACGTTCTTCCTAAGAAAATTTTGTTGTAAGACATTGATTACATATTTGACTTTTATTGTTCAGTGCCCTTATTTAGGCTTTTTGTTAACCATCTTTGAGGGAGATGTCATAGTATTTATGTGGATGGTCATCTAACTGCATGATGGCCTTTTATATTATGTATAAAAGTATATGATCTATGATTTATATATTTATATGTATTATGTATAAAAGTTATATGATATATGGTGTCGTAAATCTCAGATATATATCTCTCTGGAGGAGAGCTTGATTTTTTTCAGACTTTTAAAGTTTATATATAATAAAATTGGCTTTCTTGGGTATACATTTATATGAATTTTACACACATGGAGATTTTTTTTTTTTTGCTTTTTATTTTTTATTATTTTTTTTTACATCTTTATTGGAGTATAATTGCTTTACAATGGTGTGTTAGTTTCTGCTTTATAACAAAGTGAATCAGTTATACATATACATATGTTCCCATATCTCTTCCCTCTTGTGTCTCCCTCCCTCCCACCCTCCCTATCCCACCCCTCCAGGCGGTCACAAAGCACGGAGCTGATCACCCTGTGCTATGCGGTTGCTTCCCACTAGCTATCCACCTTACGTTTGGTAGTGTATATAACACATGGAGATTTGTGTAACCACCTCAGCAGTCAGAGTGCAAAACAGTTTCATCACCTCTAAAATTCTCTTGTGCTCTCTGTTATACTCAAACCCTCCTCTCATCCCTAATCCCTGGCAACCTTTGATCTGTGTTCTGTTCCTATACTTTTGCCTTTTGCAGATTTTCATATAAATGGAATAAAATAGTTTGTAACATTTGGAGATTGGCTTCTTTTACTCAGCATAATGCCTTTGAGATTCATCCATGTTGTTCCAGTGGTTCCAACAACATATTCCATGTTGTTCCAATGGTTTGTTCTTTTTTATTGCTGAATAGTATTCAATTGTATGGATGTACCACAGTTTGTCTTCCATTTTTGTGTACCATATCTTTTTCTCATCTGATGACATGGATGTTGTGCTTTTTGGTATTGTCCCACAGATTCCTGAGGCTCTGACCTCCTTTGAGAACATTGCCATTCATCCCTCAGTGTCATTCATTCAGCAAGCAGTTTTTGAACATTATCTATTCATCTATTGATCGTCATACAGCTATTTCCATTTTTTTTCTTAATAAAAATGTGGCTGTGAACATTATGGTACAAGTCTCCTTCGGTACATGTGCCAGGCTATCTCTGTGGTTTGCCTGTGATTAGGATTGCTGGGATATAGGGTTTACATATTTTTCTTTACAGATGCTGCCCAAAGTGGTTGTAGCAATTTACTTTTTCACCAGCAGCGTTTAAGAGTTTACATTGTTCCATATCCTTTCAACACTTGTTATTGTCAGGCTTTTTATTTTTTGCCTATATGATGTATATGAAATGGAATCTTAAAAGTCTTTTAAATCATTTTCCTGATTACGAGTGAGGTAGAGTATTTTAAAAATATTTGTTAGCTATTCATGTTTTTCCTACTGTGAGTTGCCCATTTATACCTTTAATCCATTTTTTATTTAAAATCAGCTCTCAGGATCAATTGTAAATGCTTTCTGTATAATTACACTGTTTTAAATGTCATTACATCAGAAAAACCCTTTTAATGGCCTCTGATATGAAATCAGTGGTCCTTAGTTTGTCTTTTCAGATCTTCTGCTTCAGAGATCATTGCTTGGAGCTTCCAGGTTGGTGAACATGTGGACATGCAGGGAAAATGATCTGCCTGGAGAGGCCCTCCTGCCCACACACCTTGCCCTGTGCATCTGTTCCATCTGGCTGTTCCTAAGTTTCTGACTCTCTCTCCAGGTAGATAGTGTCAGAATTAAGTTGAATTCTCGGACACCCTGCTGGTGTTCAAGAATTGCTTGTTGGTGGTGTGGGAAAACCCTCCATGCACATATGTTGGAATTGAGTCCTGGAGCCCAAAATAGTTGTTATGTGTCAGGAAAGGGAAGATGGCACAGGAGAACAATCCCAGATGAGGTTTGGAGCATCTGTGAACCATCAGAGTCAGCCAGCCAGCTCCTCAGAAACCATAACACAGTTTTCATGAAAGAGAGAAAAATTAAAGTGAATAGACTATACCTTGAAGAGTTTCAAAATTTAAATTTGACTTTAAATGGTTTTTAAATACATTTCATATAAACTATGGCCACAGGAGCATAGATCGTCTATCAGATGCAAATCTTCAATAACAACCTCTGTGTCAAAACCTCTGTGTTTCAACTTTAAACACACATCTAGTTAAAAAAAGCAAAACAAAACGTTGCTCATTTCTGCCTTCTGAAAATTTGCACACTGTTTTATTATATATTTTATGGACTGTGTTCTCTGTATAAATTCAAATTGGTGATGCATTTCAGCAGCTGAAACATATTTAGTGTTTTAAAACCAAATCAACATTTACTTCATCTGTGGACCTCAGGTCTAGATGAGCAGCCATTTTAAACTTGTGATATGTGATATCAGTGTTGCCGTACATTGTTAGCAAAATATTGTGCCAGTGACAACATATTTGTACACTATTTAGCACACGAGTATTTCATTTTGGAATATAATTTTGGAACTATTGTGTTTCTGGCTTCTAGCTAAGTCGTCTTTTAAAACCATTTGAGGTGGTTGTTTTATTTCTTAGGGGTATGTTTATATGTGAGATTAGAGATGTTGTGCTTTAGTAATAATTAATACACATTAAGTAAAGAAAATAATTCCTCTCTAAATGTGGAAAGTGCACATTAGCAATAGCAGTTCAGTATTACACTTGACGTTTGGCAGCTGTGTTCATCTGCCTGTTCATGACACAGGGAGACTTGTCCTTTGACAGATTATTTTGCTGGATGTCTAGTGTTTCCTTCCCAAATGGAGAAGCTTGAGTCACATGAGTCTGGCCTTGATCTTATTGGAGGTCAGTTTATATATAGTTTGTAGAGCTGCCAAGTAGAAACCAAAGATTACATGAAGTTAATCCCTTGAAATGCCTCATAGGACAAACTTTTTTGCTTCTATGCTCTGTTGCGCATGATTCTCAGGTAGTAAAGAAGCCTGGGAGAAAGAACAGGGAGGTTTTTTGTTGTTTGCAGTTTGGAGGTTTGTCCTGCCCCAAGGAAGGCAGTGCATTTTAGGGAAAATAACAGTGAATTTAGCCTATTTATTGCTCCACTTCTGGCTTTATCTTTTATTTCATATGTTTAGGTGATTGCTCAGACTTTCCTCATTTATTAAATGGAGGTGTCCCGTGCCCTGAGTAACCCTGAGAGATGTGAGGATAGGCATATTTGAAGCTCTACTTTTACTGCCGTTGTGGGATAGCATGCGCCACATGAAATGCTACTAAACAAGCCAAAAGAATGCAGCAGGTATTGGCAAACAGATTGTATTGCTGTTGAAGCTGATTATCCCAACTGTCAATACTTATGCTTCCAGAAGTTTCCAAATTATGATTACCTTTTGATTGAGCCATTTGTGTGTAGTACCTGTAGCAGGTACTGTAATAAGATTCCAAAGAATTAAAAGGTGATGCAATTCATAAGGCTTGCATTAGAATGTTTCTATTCTTGAGAAGCACTTTCACTTTTCTTTTGTCGTTCATTGAAATAACTAAAACAGGGATTTTTTTTTCCTCACTGGACATTCTACTTTCTTTTTTTTTTAACATTTTATATTTGAGTATAGCCAATTAACAATGTTGTGATAGTTTCAGGTGCACAGCAAAGCGACTCAGCCATACATATGCATAAAACAGGAATTTTTATACCTATTTGTATGACATAGTATTGGCAGAAGTAATTATTTCCATATGTATGTCATTTTATAATAGAAAAAATCTTTTTCATACATTATCTCAGGGGAAACTCACAGAGGTTAAATGATTTACTGAGGACGTAACACTATTTAGTGACAGATTCAGATTTGAATACAGAGCTTCTTGGTCTCTGTCCTATCAAAATGTGTCTTGATGGGGAGAATAATCCACAGTAAATATAGAATGTGCTTTTTGTTAGAGTGCCAAGAAGATACAGGCATAAAGTTGGGGAAACATTCTTTTCGTTCTTTAATACTGTATCAGCAAATGTGTAGCAAGCATTCTGGTGGTGGGATAAGATCTGATAGCAATCTTAGGTCTTTTATTTTGCGTTTTTCCTGCTGTATGGTCACAGTAAGCATCATTCAGTTGCAGAATTGGAGACCTGTTAAATCCACTGGTTTGTAGGCCTGTGGTGTATGTTCCTTGTAGCTGAATTATGGCTTCTGTGGGACTATAAGCTTGGAATTTATGGTAATAGAAGCTTTAAATATCCCAAACATTGCCATAGGGGTGGAAGGAGCTCTTTTCTTAAGGGACCAGGATCAAATATCTATTTTGAAGTTGAAATGAATCAACAGGCAGTTTCTAAGGAACACTATTTCCAAGTTCAGAGAAACTGCAGCTTTGCCACTATGTGTAAATCTGGTGATTTATGTGTGTTACGTGGATATAAAACACAGTCTTTCCTATTGAGAGGCTCTAATATTAAGCAAGAAGGTTTAGTGTTCTTTGAGATGATTTTTCCTTTTTTTTTTAGAAATTATCTCAAACCTGATAGATTGTAGGATTTGTGGTTTTTTTTTTTTTGGACTGGATACCACTTAGTCTTAGACCCCTTAAATTTGTATTGTTTACAGAGCTCTCTAATGAGTTAATTTTCCTCTCACAATTTAAAATGACCCATGAGCATATTCTCCCTAAAATAAGTAATACGCCAAACATGAATATATGGTGTAAAACTGTTAAATATATTGTCAATTCTAACAGCAACAATATTGTTTAACGTTCATCGTGCGTTTACTAAGCACTAGGTACCAAGAACTTTCTGTATTTGCTAATGCTTTAGAAAAAAATTATAAGTAAACATGAAGTAGCTTATTGTCACAATTCAACATTCATGGAAATGGCTTACGAAGTAGATGGTATTCATTTTAACAGATGAGGAATCTGAGGCTCAAGAGAGGTGTGATACTACACATGGTTGTTAAAATTTATTGGTTACAATTTATTGACCACTTATTCAGTGCCTGGCACTGTACTACACACTTTACTTGCATCATTTTATGTAATCCTAAAAACCTCACCATGAGGGAAGTACTATTTTCAAACACTTTTTCCACAAAAGGAAACTGAGGTTTAGAGTGGTTAAGTAACTTGCCCCAGATTACCTAACTAGTAGTAAGTACTGGAGTAGGAAGTCACCACTAGCTTATGAGACACTTTTTGTTTGTTTGTTTTGTTTTTTGCGGTACGCGGGCCTCTCACTGTTGCGGCCTCTCCCATTGCGGAGCACAGGCTCCGGACGCGCAGGCTCAGCTGCCGTGGCTCACGGGCCCAGCCGCTCCGCGGCATGTGGGACCTTCCCGGACCGGGGCACGAACCTGCGTCCCCTGCATAGGCAGGCGGACTCTCAACCACTGCGCCACCAGGGAAGCCCTATGAGACACTTTTCAAATAGAAAAAGGCACCCCCTGTGGTGAACCAGTAAAATAACTGAAACTTCTTCTGGGCTGCCACACTACTCTAGTCAGCAGCTTAGGGCCTGGGTTAGGTGCCACCTCTTCTAGAAAATGGAGCTTCCCTTCCAGGGTGGATGGCTTGGTGCGCTGAACATGGGCAGAATTTCATCCCCATTTTGCTTTCTTGATCAGGTGCCTTTGTTCTATGCATAAACTTTATCACCCTACACAGTGGTCTCAAAGCCAGGATTTCAATCTATTGGGTTGGCCAAATAGTTCGTTCGGGTTTTTCCGTTAAATGTTATGGAACGAACTTTTTGGCCAACCTAACGTGTCTATCTGACTCCAGAGCCTGTAGTCTGTTTAATAGCATACTGCCAATTAATTGCAAAGTTACCTTCAAACCAGTTTTTCTGACCATAAACACTTTACTCTTTCTGTTGTATACCATGCAGGTTGGCTGACTTACAATTGACACTGGAGTTCCCATACTATGCTATGCCCACTGCCCAGTTTCACAGGCATTGTTTGTTGGTGTGATGGTAAAGACTTCTGAGGGTTTAGCAGGGAAGAGCTAAAGAGTTATAACCCACATGTCTCATAACAAAGTGTAACTTATACTGAATTCCTGGCTTCACCACCTGCTTAACTGTATGACCTTGACCATGTTAGGGAAGAAATATAGTATAATGGTTAAGAGCACAGACTCTGGACTCTGACTACCTGGGATCAGATTCTAGCTGTTACTTAACTATGTGAACTTGGGAAATTTACTTTATGTCTTTAAGCCTTGTCTATAATTTTAGAGGTGGAGTGGGGAAAAATAGTTCCCATCCCAATGAGTTGTGAGAATTACTGTATGAGTTAAATATATAAAGTACTTAGAACAATGCCTGACACATAAATATAATAAGTACTATTTAAGCGTTAGTTTATATTTTGTTGTTATTGTTATTAGTATTACATCATTATGAGTTTGTGTCTATAAGTCAAAGCAGTTTGATTTGCTAAAACATCAATGATCATCTAAATATGGTCTCTTGGGGGAATTCCCTGGCGGTCCAGTGGTTAGGACTCTGTGCTTCCACTGCAGGGGGCATGGGTTCGATTCCTGGTCAGGGAACTAAGATCCTGCATGCTGCGTGGCGTGGCCAAAAAAACCCCAAAAACAAAACAAAAATACATATGGTCTCTTGGGACTTTTCCCTGCCAAACAGGAGTTTTCAAAGATTGTGTCAAAGTACTTGCTTTAGGGATACTAGCCCAATTCCTAAAAGAGGTTTGCATAGCCATATAGTATTCTCCATTCATTTTTTTCTGGAATAAATAATGTTTGTGCTGTGTTGTGCTTTAAGAATTGCAGTTTTAGTAGATTGCTCTAGGTTATAGCCACTAACAATTACTCATACATAAAAAATTTCTTTTGGATCATTAGCCAGTTTGGGGAGCCTTTCTGAAGAAACTTCATAATTCAGTGGAGGTTTTTAGAGGTTATAATAGCATTATCATCATTTGCTGTATTCATTGTCGGTATACTTAGCTGTTTTTTTTTTTTTTTTGGCGGTACGCGGGCCCCTCACTGTTTTGGCCTCTCCCGTTGCGGAGCACAGGCTCTGGATGTGCAGGCTCAGCGGCCATGGCTCATGGGCCCAGCCGCTCCGCGGCATGTGGGATCTTCCCGGACCGGGGCACGAACCCGTGTCCCCTGCATCGTTAGGCAGACTCTCAACCACTGCACCACCAGGGAAGCCCTAGCTGTTTGTTTTTTGTTTGGTTGTTTTTGGTTTTGTTTTTTGGCAGTGCCGTGTGGCATGTGAGAGCCTAGTTCGCTTATCAGGGGTTGAACCTGCACCCCCTGTATTGGAAGCACGGAGTCTTAACCACTGGACTGCCAGGGAAGTCCCCCTTACCTGTTTTTAATGGTACTTTTGCTGTATTCAAAGAATAGCTCAACCATAGAGACTCCCTGGTTGACATTACTTTGGCACACCCAGCATAATACCTGAGAAGGTTTTGCCATCCATTTTGTTTGCTGACCTTCGCCGTCTGCCTTTTCTCCCCTCTCCACTCTCCGTCCTTATTTCAGCATGTGCCCTGAGAAATTTTGATCTCAGAATCCATAAATTCAAGCTTAAGATTTTTCTTTTTTTCAGTACGCGGGCCTCTCACTGTTGTGGCCTCTCCCGTTGCAGAGCACAGGCTCCGGACGCACAGGCTCAGTGGCCATGGCTCACGGGCCCAGCCGCTTCACAGCATGTGGGATCTTCCCGGACCGGGGCACGAACCCGTGTCCCCTGCATCGGCGGGCGGACTCCCAACCACTGCGCCACCAGGGAAGCCCCAAGCTTAGGATTTTTACTTGAGGAATTACATTCAGTATTAAAGCACAGAGTATGTGAAAAAGCTAATTAACATTTCAAAAAGCAATAAATGATACAAATTGCCAGTAAGTGGTTTTATCAGTCAAAATCTCACTAGGAAGACAAACCATCTCAGCGATTCTCAGGTATTTACAACACAAGGAATTTTATGCAGGAAAATTGTAACACAGGTAATGAAGGAGCTGAGAACCAAATAAGAGATGGTGAAATAATCTAGAGATTAGCAACAAGAAGTCACTACTAGGAGGGACCTTCAAGATGGTGGAGGAGTAAGACGTGGAGATCACTTTCCTCCCCACAAATACATCAAAAATTCATCTACATATGGAACAACTCCTACAGAACACCTACTGAATGCTGGCAGGAGACCTCAGACTTCCCAAAAGGCAAGAAACTCCCCACGTACCTGGGTAGGGAAAAAGAAGAGAAAAACAGACAAAAGAATAGGGATGGGACCTGCACCTCTGGGAGGAAGCTGTGAAGGAGGAAAAGTGTCCACACACTAGGAAGCCCCTTCACTGGTAGAGACGGGGTGGGCGGGGAGGGGCAGCTTCAGAGCCACGAAGGAGAGCACAGCAACAGGGGTGCAGAGGGCAAAGTGGAGAGATTCCCACACAAAGGATCGGTGCCAACAGGCACTCACCAGCCCGAGAGGCTTGTCTGCTCACCCGCCAGGGTGCGTGGGAGCTGGGAGCTGAGGCTTGGGCTTCGGAGGTCAGATACCAGGGAGAGGACTGGGGTTGGCTGCGTGAACACAGCCTGAAGGGGGCTAGTGTGCCACAGCTACCGGGGAGGGAGTCCAGGAAAAAGTCTGGAACTGCCTACGAGGCAAGGGACCATTGTTTCAGGGTGCACGAGGAGAGGGGAATCAGAGCACCGCCTAAACGAGCTCCAGAGATGGCTGCGAGCCGTGGCTATCAGTGCAGACACCAGAGACGGGCATGAGACACTAAGGCTGCTGCTGCAGCCACCAAGAAGCCTGTGTGCAAGCACAGGTCACTATCCACACCTCCCCTCCCGGGAGCCTGTGCAGCCCGCCACTGGCAGGGTCCCGTGATCCAGGGACAATTTCCCCTGAGAGAACACACGGTGCGCCTTAGGCTGTTGCAATGTCATGTTGGCCTCTGCGGCCGCAGGCTCGCCCCATGCTCGGTACCCCTCCCTCTCCCCAGCCTGAGTGAGCCAGAGCCCCCTAATCAGCTGCTACTTTAACCCCGTCCTGTCTGGGCGAGGAACAGACGCCCTCAGGCGACCTACACACAGAGGTGGGGCTAAATCCAAAGCTGAACCCCAGGAGGTGTGCGAACAAAGAAGAGAAAGGGAAATTTCTCCCAGCAGCCTCAGCAGCAGTGGATTAAATCTCCAAAATCAACTTGATGTACCTTGCATCTGTGGAACCTGAATAGATAATGAATCATCCCAAAATTGAGGCAGTGGACTTTGGGAGCAACTGTGGACTTGGTGTTTGCTTTCTGCATCTAATTTGTTTCTGGTTTTATGTTTATTTTAGTTTAGTATTTAGAGCTTATTATCATTGGTAGATTGTTTATTGATGAGGTTGCTCTCTTCCTTTTTATATATATATAAATATGTTTTTTCCTTTTTGTCTTTTTTTGAGTGTGTATGTATATTCTTCTTTGTGTGATTCTTTCTGTATAACTTTGCTTTTACCATTTGTCCTAGGGTTCTTTCTGTCCTTTTTTTTTTTCCGTATAGTTTTTTATCAGTTGTTATCATTGGTAGATTTGTTTTTTGGTTTGGTTGCTCTCTTCTTTCTTTTGTTTTTTTTTTATTTATTAAAAATTTTCTTTATTTTTAATAATATTTTCTTTCATTTTTTAAAATAACTTTATTTTATATTTTTCTTTCTTTCTTTCTTTTTCTTCTCCCTTTTCTTCTGAGCCGAGTGGCTGACAGGGTCTTGGTGCTCTGGCCGGGTGTCAGACCTGTGCCTCTGAGGTGGGAGAGCTGAGTTCAGGACATTGGTCCACCAGAGACCTCCTGGCTCCATGTAATATCAAACGGTGAAAGCTCTCCCAGAGATCTCCATCTCAATGCTAAGACCTAGCTCCACTAGCTAAGACCAGCAAGCTATAGTGCTGGACACCCAGTGCCAATCAACTAGCAAGACAGGAACACAAACCCACCCATTAGCAGAGAAGCAACCTAAAATCATAATAAGCTCACAGACACCCCAAAACACACCACTGGATGTGGTCCTGCCCACCAGAAAGACAAGATCCAGCCTCATCCACCAGAACACAGGCACCAGTCCCCTCCACTAGGAAGCCTACACAACCCACTGACCCAACCTTACCCACTAGGGGCAGACACCAAAAACAATGGAAACTACAAACCTGCAGCCTGCGAAAAGGAGATGCCAAACACAGTAAATTAAGCAAAATGAGAAGACAGAGAAATACACAGCAGATGAAGGGGCAAGGTAAAAACCCACTAGGCCAAACAAATGAAGAGGAAATAGGCAGCCTACCTGAAAAAGAATTCAGAATAATGATAGTAAAGATGATCCCAAATCTTGGAAACAGAATGGAGAAAATACAAGAAACGTTTAACAAGGACCTAGAAGAACTAAAGAGCAAACAAACAATGATGAACAACACAAAAAATGAAATGAAAAATTCTCTAGAAGGAATCAATAGCAGAAAAACTGAGGCAGAAGAACGGATAACTGACCTGGGAGATAAAATAGTGGAAATAGCTACCGCAGAGCACAATAAAGAAAAAAGAATGAAAAGAATTGAGAACAGTCTCAGAGACCTCTGGGACAACATCAAATGCACCAACATTCAAATTATAGGGGTCCCAGAAGAAGAAGAGAAAAAAAAGGGACTGAGAAAATATTTGAAGAGATTATAGTGGAAAACTTCCCTAATATCGGAAAGGAAATATTCAGTCAAGTCCAGGAAGTGCAGAGTCCCATACACAGGATAAAGTGAAGTAGAAACACGCCAAGACACATATTAATCAAACTATCAAAAATTAAATACAAAGAAAAAATATTAAAAGCAGCAAGGGAAAAACAACAAATAACATACAAGGGAATCTCCATAAGGTTAACAGCTGATCTTACAGCAGAAACTCTGCAAGCCAGAAGGGAGTGGCAGACATAATTAAAGTGATGAAAGGGAAAAACCTACAACCAAGATTACTCTACTAGCAAGGATGTCATTCAGATTCGACAGAGAAATTAAAACCTTTACAGGCAAGCAAAAGCTAAGAGAATTCAGCACCACCAAACCAGCATTACAACAAATGCTAAAGGAACTTCTCTAGGCAGGAAACACAAGAGAAGGAAAAGACCTACAATAAAAAACCCCAAACAATTAAGGAAATGGTAATAGGAACACACTTATCAATAATTACCTTAAATGTAAATGGATTAAATGCTCCAACCAAAAGACACAGACTGGCTGAATGGATACAAAAACAAGACCCATATATTTGTTGTCTACAAGAGACCCACTTTAGACCTAGGGACACATACAGACTGAAGGTGAGGGGATGGAAAAAGATATTCCATGCAAATGAAATCAAAAGAAAACTGCCAGAGCAATTCTCATATCAGACAAAATAGACTTTAAAATAAAGACTATTACAAGAGACAAAGAAGGACACTACATAATGATCAACGGATCAATCTAAGAAGAAGATATAACAATTGTAAATATTTATGCACCCAACATAAGAGCACCTCAATACATGGGGCAAATGCTAACAACCATAAAAGGGGAAATCGACAGTATCACAATCATAGTAGGGGGCTTTAACACCCCACTTTAATCAATGGACGTATCATTCAAAATGAAAATAGATAGGGAAACACAAGCTTTAAATGACACACTAAACAAGATGGACTTAATTGATATTTATAGGACATTCCATCCAAAAACAACAGAATACACATTTTTCTCAAGTGCTCAAGGAACATTCTCCAGGATAGATCATATCTTGGGTCACAAACAAGCCTTGGTATTTTAAGAAAATTGAAATCGTATCAAGTATCTTTTTTGACAACAATGCTATGAGACTAGATATCAATTACAGGAAAAAATCTGTAAAAAATACAAACACATGCAAGCTAAACAATACACTGCTAAATAACCAAGAGATCACTGAAGAAATCAAAAAATACCTACAAACAAATGCAGCAAAGGCAGTTTTAAGAGGGAAGTTTATAGCAATACAATCCTTCCTCAAGAAACAAGAAACGTCTCAAGTAACCTAACCTTACACCTAAAGCAATTAGAGAAAGAAGAACAAAAAACCCCCAAAGTTAGCAGAAGGAAAGAAATCATAAAGGTCAGGTCAGAAATAAATGAAAAAAAAATGAAGGAAACGATAGCAAAGATCAATAAAACTAAAATCTGGTTCTTTGAGAAGATAAACAAAATTGATAAACCATTAGCCAGACTCATCAAGAATAAAAGGGAGAAGACTCAAATCAATAGAATGAGAAATGAAAAAGAAGTAACAACTGACACTGCAGAAATACAAAGGTTCATGAGAGTTTACTACAAGAAACTATATGTCAATAAAATAGGCAACCTGGAAGAAATGGACAAATTCTTAGAAGAGCACCGCCTTCTGAGACTGAACCAGGAAGATATAGAAAATATAAACAGACCAATCACAAGCCCTAAAATTGAAACTGTGATTAAAAATCTTCCAACAAACAAAAGCCCAGGACCAGCTGGCTTCACAGGTGAATTCTATCAAACATTTAGAGAAGAGCTAACACCTATCTTTCTCAAACTCTTCCAAAGTATAGCAGAGGGAGGAACACTCCCAAGCTCATTCTATGAGGCTACCATCACCCTGGTACCAAAACCACACAAAGATGTCACAAAAAAAGAAAACTACAGGCCAATATCACTGATGAATGTAAATGCCAAAATCCTCAACAAAATACTAGTAAACAGAATCCAACAGCATATTAAAGGGATCATACACCATGATCAAGTGGGGTTTATCCCAGGATTGCAAGCATTCTTCAATATACGCAAATCAATCAATGTGTTACACCATATTAACAAACTGAAGGAGAAAAGCCTATGATCATCTCAGTAGATGCAGAAAAAGCTTTTGACAGAATTCAACATCCATTTATGATAAAAACCCTCCAGAAAGTAGGCATAGAGGGAACTTACCTCAACATAGTAAAGGTCGTATATGACAAACTACAGCCAGGGTCATTCTCAATGATGAAAAACTGAAACCATTTCCACTAAGATCAGGAACAAGACAAGGTTGCCCACTCTCACCACTATTATTCAACATAGTTTTGGAAGTTTTAGCCACAGCAATCAGAGAAGAAAAGGAAATAAAAGGAATACAAATCAGACAAGCAGAAGTAAATCTGTCACTGTTTGCAGATGAAATGATACTATATGTAGAGAATCCTACAGATGCTACCAGAAAACTACTAGAGCTAATCAATAAATTTGGTAAAGTAGCAAGATACAAAGTCAATGCACAGAAATCTCTTGCATTCCTATACAGTAATGAGGAACAATCTGAAAGAGAAATTAAGGAAACACTCCCATTTGCTGTTGCAACAAAAAGAGTAAAATACCTAGGAATAAACCTACCTAAGGAGACAAAAGACCTGTATGCAGAAAACTATAAGACACTGATGAAAGAAATTAAAGATGATACAAACAGATGGAGAGATATACCATGTTCTTGGATTGGAAGAATCAACATTGTGAAAATGACTATACTACCCAAAGAAATCTAAAGATCCAATGCAATCTCTGTCAAACTACCAATAGGATTTTTCACAGAACTAGAACAAAAAAATTTCACAATTTGTACGGAAGCACAAAAGACCCCGAATGGCCAAAGCAATCTTGAGAAAGAACAACAGAACTGGAAGAATCAGGCTCCCTGACTTCAGGCTATATTACAAAGCTACACTAATCAAGATAGTATGGTACTGGCACAAGAACAGAAATATAGATCAGTGGAACAAGATAGAAAGCCCAGAGATAAACCCACGCACATATGGTCACCTTATCTTTCACAAAGGAGGCAAGAATATACAATGGAGAAAAGACAGCCGCTTCAATAAGTGGTGCTGGGAAAACTGGACAGCTACATGTAAAAGAATGAAATTAGAACACTCCCTAACACCATACACAAAAATAAACTCAAAATGGATTAAAAACATAAATGTAAGGCCAGACACTATAAAACTCTTAGAGGAAAACATAAGCAGAACACTCTATGACATAAATCACAGCTAGATCCTTTTTGACCAACCTCCTAGAGAAATGGAAATACAAACAAAAATGAACACATGGGACCTAATGAAACTTCAAAGTTTTTGCACAGCAAAGGAAACCATAAACAAGACGAAAAGACAACATTCAGAATGGGGGAAAATATTTGCAAATGAAGCAACTGAGAAAGGATTCATCTCCAAAATATACAAGCAGCTCATGCAGCTCAATATCAAAAAAACAAACAACCCAATCCCAAAATGGGCAGAAGACCTAAACAGACATTTCTACAAAGAAGATATTCAGATTGCCAGCAAACACATGAAAGGATGCTCAATATCACTAATCATCAGAGAAATGCAAATCAAAACTATAATGAGGTATCACCTCACACCAGTCAGAATGGTCATCATCAAAAAATCTACAAACAATAAATGCTGGAGAGGGTGTGGAGATAAGGGAATCCTTATCTCCTTATTGCACTGTTGGTGGTAATGTAAATTGATACAGCCACTATGGAGAACAGTATGGAGGTTCCTCAAAAAACTAAAAATAGAACTACCATGTGACTCAGCAATCCCACACTGGGCATATACCCTGAGAAAACCATAATTCAAAAAGAGTCATGTACCACAATGTTCCCTGCAGCTCTATTTACAATAGCCAGGACATGGAAGCAGCCTAAGTGTCCATTGACAGAGAAATGGATAAAGAAGGTGTGACACATATATACAATGGAATACTAGCCATAAAAAGAAATGAAATTGAGTTATTTGAGTGAGGTGGATGGACCTAGATAGAGTCTGTCATACAGAGTGAAGTAAGTCAGAAAGAGAAAAACAAATACCATATTCTAACACATATATATGGAATCAAAAAAAAAAAAAAGTGTTCTGAAGAACCTAGGGGCAGGACAGGAATAAAGATGCAGACGTAGGGAATGGACTTGAGGACACGGGAAGGGGGAAGGGTAAGCTGGGACGAAGTGAGAGTGTAGCATTGACATATATACACTGCCAAGTGTAAAATAGATAGCTAGTGGGAAGCAGCTGCATGGCACAGGGAGATCAGCTCTGTTCTTTGTGACCACCTAGAGGGGTTGGATAGGGAGGGTGGGGGGGAGACGCAAGAGGGAGGAGATATGGGGATATATGTATATGTATAGCTTATTCACTTTTTTATACAGCCGAAACTATCACACCATTGTAAATCAATTATACTCCAATAAAGATGTTAGAAAGAAAAAGGTCACTACTACCACCACCACCCCTTCCATCTGAAGAAACTCAGGGAGGTACAACATTATTGCACAGAGTACAAACATCATTTCAGGAAAAAAAAAGAAAGAATATTTAATTTGGTTAGGTAGAGAGAAGTACAATGTGATTCAACTCTCTATTTCTCTTTCCCCTGCTCCCCAGAAGCACAGAAAGCCCTGTAAAAATTGCTATTTTTGAAGAGGAAGCTTCTCACTTTTTCTAGGAGGTGCCAGCCTGCATGTCAATGCTAAAGGGTAAAAGTATTTTTAAAAAGCCATAAAAATTGTAATCACATCACCTCGTTTTATGGGTTTTTAAAAAATCTCTAAAAAGAGGGAAGGAACTTAATGCGTAGCCAAAGTAGTGTGAGGAGTGATACCGATCACATATAAGCCAGTGTTTTTCCCTACTGAAGAAGTGCATACCCCCACCCCATGAGAATGTTCTTTGAAGTAACCTTTATGCTGTATCATGACCAAAGGTATGGTCTATTATTTGATTCTCAAAGAGATGGTTTATAAAATCTCTGCCACTCAGAGGAAGTGAAATATAGTTATTAAAGTAATACATTCCTGTTTTCTGCAAGCATGAATAGGCAACTTTTAGCTTCTGGAAATGATTATCTAACTCCAACTTGCCCGTGGGTGGATTAGCATCCTTGATGAGTGTTGGTCAAGAAAGAAGCCAATGACTTTGCTGAATGTGCCAGTTTTTTGGCTTTCTCTAAAAGAAGAAATCACAAACCATAAGGTTAATTAAACTGATTTTCGTGGCTCTGTTTAATCTATTTCCTTGGCTTTGAGAACTTCATTTTTTTCAACTCTTCCGTTTCTTTAATATTACTTAAAATTTCTGTTGAAAGAATTTTAAGACAGATTTTAGAAGTAATGTGAGAGAGGACAATGATAAAACATTTAGAAATAGAAGTTTGAAAAATGCAATGTTATTTAATAGGATGAGCTTCAAAGTTAAAAGGCTCAAATTCTATTTGTAATTCTGCCTCTATTCAGTTGTATTGTTAATGTTATATTCCTTAACCTTTCCATGTCTGTTCCCCGAGTCTGCATGTAGGATAATAGTATTTCTGTTCATTGCAGAAACTTTGCATGAGGTTTGAATGAGGTCTATAAAATTTGCTTTAAAATAAAATCCCCTCAGTACAAAAATACAGTAATACTCTTTGTTATGGACTGAATGTTTGTGTCCTCCCAAAATTCGTACGTTGGAGCTCTGACCTCTAATGTGACTGTATTTGGAGTCAGGGCCTGTGGGGAGGCGATAAAAATTAAATGAAGTCATAAGGGTCGGGCCTCAGTCCAGCAGGGCTGGCACCCTTGTAAGAAGTGGAAGGAACGCGAGAACTCACAGCATGAGGATGGCTGTCTACAGGAAGAAAGTTACCACCAGAAACCAATCCCATCAGACCTTTATCTGGGACTTCTAGCCTCCAGAACTGTGAAAAATAAGCCTTTTGTTTAAGCCACCCAGTCTGTGGTATTTTTATTATGGCAGCCCATGTAGATTAAGGTACCCTTGACATTACATTATCTTTAAATCCTACAAAACTTTTAAATCTTCATTCAAGAAATGGCTCACTGAAAAACCTGGTTTTACCACTTAGAAGTCACACTTTAAGAGAAAGGAATACTACTAACACAACATTGTAAATCAACTATCCTTCAATAAAATATATTTTAAAAGAGAAAGAAAGGAATATTTAATGAGTACTTACTTAGCACCAGACATTGTTTTAGGTGCATTTAAAAAAAAGTATTTAATAATTTAACCCTCAGAAGAACTGTAGGTGGTAGATATTTTTGTCCCTATTTTACAGATAAGGCAACTAAGACTTACCCAAGGTTGTATAGTTAGTTAAGTGATAGGAATGAGATTCAGAGTCCCTCTGAAGCTTTTAAATTACACTCTAATTCCTTCTGTGTTTCTACTACTGTACTGCACTCAGTAGAATGCCAGGCAGAGTGCAAAGACCAGAAACTTAGTGAAGTGACTTACGATCGCAGAGCTAATTAGAGAAGTGAAGATCAATATTGCTCACATTTTGCACTCCATTTTTAAGCCTGTGTAAGTGCTAACCATTAGTCATGAGAAATATCAGAAGATGTTGAACAAAATGAGTTGCATATGGAACCAATCTTAAACCATAAAATGAGCCTGAAATTTAGAATCTTTCTACTTTTTGTCTCTCAAAGAATGGAAGTAACAGTTGATAAGAAAGATGGATAGTAGTGACATACGATGTACTGACCTGTCTTCATCCTAGAAAACAGATTCTAAGGTACAAAGAAGATGAAGTTATGGCTAGATACCTTTTCTCACTTTCAAATGATGGTACTTTTTGGTATTTTATGATAACCACTGCCATATCTTCATGGGTACCTGTCACTCTGAAAACTCTTTGTCAAGTGTGAAGGTTGACTTTTCCCAAATTCCATTTTTGATTAGTAGAATGAGCTATATAGGTATTGATCTGAAAAGTTCACTTCTTCTTACTCTTTAATTGACTTTGGATTTGAATTCCCAACTCCACAACTTTTGAGCTGTATAACTAATCTTGGGCAAGATACTTAATACCTCTGAGCTCCCACCCCCAACCCATTGGGGGTAATAGAATCACATTCAAAGGGCCATTGTGAAGATTAAGAATGCTTGGGACTTCCCTGGGGGTCCAGTGGTTAAGAATCCGTCTTGCAATGCAGTGGACATCGGTTCGATCCCTGGTCAGGGAACTAAGATCCCACATGCCACCCGGCAACTAAGCCCACATGGCACAGCTAATGAGCCTGCGTGCCACAGCTAGAGAGAAGCCTGCGCACTGCAACGAAGAACCCTCATGCCACAACGAAAGATCCCGCGTGTCACAACTAAGACCCGATGCAGCCAAAAAATAAATAAAAATTTTTAATAAAAGAATGCTTGTGAAACAATTACCACAAGGTGGGCACATATTATGGCCTCAGAAATGTTAGCTGATCACATTGTGAACTATGGTATTGACCATGCCTCTGAAGATGGGAAAATAACATCAATTTTAGAGGGTTATAAAATGGTACTTTGTACCTTCTGAATATTTCTAAAACCTTGATTCAGGAGATGAACTTCCAGTACTTATTTATTTTGTCAGATACTCAGGATACCTAAATTAAAAACACTGTGGATAAATAAAATACAGTTGACTCTTGAACAAGTTGGGGTTAGGGCCGCTGATCCTCTATGCAGTGGAAAATCCCTGTATAACTTAGTAGTTAGTTAGCCTTCCATGTACGCAGTTCCTCTTTATCTGTGGTTCTGCATCCTCGGATTCAACTAATCTTGGATAGGGTAGTACTGTAGTATTTACTGCTGAAAAAATTCCACGTGTAAGTGGACCTGTGCAGTTCAAACTCATGTTGTTTAAGGGTTAACTGTAGTTCTTAATGGATATTGGGATAGATAGAACTAAAAATATGTTCCTAATGACAATATATATGATTTAAAAAATATTGATATAGGTGGTAGGACAGGAACATGGATAAAAAAAGCTACATACCTTAAGTTCCATGAGAAGACTGTGTCATAGTGAGTGAGTACTTACCTGTTAATAAAAGGAGACAAGTCAAAAGAAGTAAACAAGTATTAATAGATCTCTGTGCCTGAAATGACTGGTGAGGAATGAAAGCAGTTCATGTTGCCAGTTCTGAATTGAAGAAAAATGTTTTACTTATAGTAGTAGGATCTTTGTAATTAAATAATACACATGTATCAGTTCTAAAATACTACTGAGCATCTCTATAGACAAGAACAGTGCTAGGTTACTGGGAATACAATTTAAAGTAAGATAGAGTTTCTACCCTCAAGCAGACACAGACAGTAATAGAAAAAGTCCCTAAGTATATTAGATTTTATTGCTGCAGTAAGAAATTACCGTAAACTTAGTGGCTTAAAAGAGCATAAGTTTATTAGCTTCAGTTCTGTAGGTCAGAAATCTTATGTGGATCTCACTGGGTTAAAATCAGGGTGTCAGCAGGGCTGTGTTCCTTTCTGGACACTTTACAGGAGAATTCATTTCCTTGCCTTTTCTAGTTTCTAGAAGCCACCCATGTTCTTTGGCTCATAATCCTTTCCTCCATCTTCAAAACCAGCAGCAATGGGGCTCCAGTTCTTTTCACACTGCCATCTCTTTGGGTCTGTGTAGCTGGGAATGGTGTTCTGATTATAAGGACTCATGTGATTAGATTGGGCCCACCTGGATAATCCTGGATGATTATTTATTTTTAACATCTTTATTGGAGTGTAATTGCTTTACAATGGTGTGTTAGTTTCTGCTTTATAACAAAGTGAATTAGCTATACATATCATATATCCCCGTATCTCCTCCCTCTTGTGTCTCCCTCCCACCCTCCCTATCCCACCCCTCTAGGTGGTCACAAAGCACTGAGCTGATCTCCCTGTGCTAGGCAGCTGCTTCCCACTAGCTATCTATTTTACATTTGGTAGTCTGTATATGTCAATGTTACTCTCTGACTTCATCCCGGCTTACCCTTCCCTGTCCATGTGTCCTCAAGTCCATTCTCTATGTCTGTGTCTTTATTCCTGTCCTGCCCCTAGGTTCATCGGAACCAATTTTTCAAATAGTTTAGCAAAAACCAGTAGATGTGAAAGTGTTACTCAAGAGATTGTTCCTTGTGGGGGGGGGGGGGGGGGGGGGGAACTCTTCTAAAGCACCTGGCCTTGATTCTGTGGCTTCTGTTCCTTTTTAAATCAATTGTTTTGAGGTATAATTTACTATGCAATGAACTAAGCCTAAGTGTACAATTACTGAGTTTTGACAAGCATATAAATCTATGTAACCACCACCACAGTCACATAGAATATTTCCATTGCTCCAGAAGTTCCTTGTGCCTCTTTGCAGTTAATTTCTTTCTGCTTCTGGCCACAGAACGGCAGTTAACCTGCTTCTGACATTACAGATTAGTTATAGATTCTGTATTAAAAAGTATTATTTTTTTGAAATTCAGATTATTTTATGGTTTTTAAAACTATTTTAATGGATTACGTTGGTTTAGAACTTCAGGGGTTTCCAAATTAAAACAGTTTTCCTTCTGCTGTTTATGCTGGTCCTCTCAGCACTGAGGTTTCCTAGGAAAGATATTACCTGCAATTTACAGATAAGAAAACTGAGACACAGTTATAGAGACCCAGAGTTAGTATAGGACAGTGTGAATTCTTGCTTGTTGAAAAAGGAGCTCAGTTGGAAGTTTTATGAAGGGAATGAAAATATCTATTTTGATTTGACTGTGTCTGTGCATTTTTGCTTCAAATCAGTTCTTTTTACCTCTTTTGTCTCTAGCACATTAAGTTCTGATTTTTTTTGGTTAAGTTATTTTATTTATTTTTGGCTGCATTGGGTCTTCGTTGCTGCATGTGGGCTTTCTCTAGTTCAGGCAAGCGGGGGCTACTCTTTGTTGCGGTGCTCAGGCTTCTTATTTGTGGTGGCTTCTCGTTGCGGAGCACAGGCTCTAGGCGTGCGGGCTTCAGTAGTTGCAGCACGCAGGCTCAGTAGTTGTGGCTCGCAGGCTCTAGAGCGCAAGCTCAGTAGCTGTGGCACATGGGCTCAGTTGCTTGGCAGCATGTGGGATCTTCCCAGACCAGGGCTCGAACCTGTGTCCCCTGCATTGGCAGGTGGATTCTTAACCACTGCTCCTCCAGGAAAGTCCCAGTTCTGATAAATTTATAAAGAATGAAAATAAGGGTTTAGGATTTGTGCTGAGTCTCTCCCCCTCCCCCACTTTATAAGTGACTTTGATCAAATCACCAAGTTTCTGAAGTTTAGTTTTCTTATCTGCAAAATGAAAATTAAAATTCAGAGTTGTCATAGGAATTAAAACAAAGTGTATGAATGGACAGAAGTCTATTTAATTTTGGGAGAGATTGTACTGGTTGTTTTGTCGTCTTCTTGTTAGGTTCTTTTAATTTAGGCACATGCTAGATGATCAGATCAACTTAAAAAAACAACCTCTAAGGGAACATAGAGAATGCTAAGACTCTTAAAATGACATGTACTATCTGTTGGAGTGAAAATTTTCTAAGGGGAAAGAAGAAGATTGGAAATAAAGAGTAGTCAATTTTTGATCCTGAGAAGAAAACAAGAAAAAAAATGACTTATAATTTTCTTTTTTAAAATTGCATTTATTTCTGCTCAAAATAAAATTACCATAGAATCTTTCATACATCCTATCTCTGGAATCCTAGAATCCTCTTAAATGAAACTACTTGACTCTGATGTCATTTTGGTATTATAAAAATTCACCCCTCTTGCCCAGGTTCAAGATAGACATGTTCTCTTTAAAAATCTGCTTTATAGGGACTTCACCGGTGGTGCAGTGGTTAAGAATCCGCCAGCCAGTGCAGGGGACACGGGTTCCATCCCTGGTCTAGGAAGATCCCACATGCCGTGGAGCAACTAAGCCTATGCACCACAACTACTGAGCCTGCGCTTTAGAGCCCACGAGCGGCAACTACTGAAGCCCGCACGCCTAGAGCCTGGGCTCTGCAACAAGAGAAGCCCCCACAAAGAGCAGCCTGCGCACCACAATGAAGAGTAGCCCCCGCTTGCCACAACTAGAGAAAGCCCGTGCGCAGCAACAAAGACCCAACACAGCCAAAAATAAATAATTAATTAATTTTAAAAAACAAACAAAAAAATAGGTTTTAAAAAAAATCTGCTTTATAGTCAGTAATAATAGGTTCTGAAGAATTTCTCTACTCGGGATTCTGGTAATTCATTTCTTGATTTAAAAACCTTTCAATAGGACTTCCCTGGTGGCGCAGTGGTTGAGAGTCCGCCTGCTGATGCAGGGGACACGGGTTCGTGCCCCGGTCTGGGAAGATCCCACATGCAGCGGAGCGGCTGGGCCCGTGAGCCATGGCCGCTGAGCCTGCGCGTCCAGAGCCTGTGCTCCGCAAGGGGAGAGGACACAACAGTGAGAGGCCCGCATACTGAAAAAAAAAAAAAAAAAAAAAATATATATATATATATATATATATATATACTCCAATTTAGCTCTATTTCCTCCTCCCCTTCTGTGCTATTGTTATTATATATATTATAGCTATGTATGTTAAAAACCTAATAGTGTAATAATAATTATATAATTTTATGCTTTTTAAAGAAGCAGAGAGAAGAATGGAAGCAAGTTTTTTTTATAGAGTTTCTTATACTAAATCTTATTATTTATCATTTGTTATCTTCCTTTCTGTGAATTCAAGTAACTTTTTGGTGTCATTTCCTTACTCCAATACAACTTTGCTTCTTCTTACTTATCTTATGCTGTTATTATCAAATATATTACATTCCTAAATGTTGCAGGCTCAATAATACAACTATATACATATTGTTTTATATATTCAATAATTGCTTTTTAAATAGTTGAGAGGTGAAGAAATATTATATCTTTGATTTTTTAAAGTGGATTTGAATTACTTTGGGGGTCATATGCTTTCAACCTGAATAGTTTCCTTTACTATTTCTTGTAAGGCAGGTCTGCTAGCAATGAATTCTCAGCAATGAATTCTTTCAGTGTTTGTTTATCTGGGAATGTCTTTATCTGTCTTCATTTTGAAAGATGGTTTATGGTTTTACTGAATATAAGATTCTATTTTTTTGGGGGGGAGGCTGCAGCAAATGGTATGTTGGATATTAGTTCCCCAACCAGGGATTGAACCCATGACCCCCGCAGTGGAAGCGCAGAGTCTCAACCACTGGACCACCAAGGAAGTCCCCTGAATATAAGATTCTTGGTTGACGTATTTTTTGGGTTTCAGCACTTTGAATATGTCATCACACTGCCTTTTAGCCTTCATTATTTTTGATGAAAAATCTGGTGTAATCTTTTTGGGATTTCCTTGTGAGTGAGAAGTTGTTCTCTTGCTGCTTTCAAGATATTTACTATGATATGTCTTGTATATGTATGATGTCTCTTCGTGCTTTCCTACTTGGAATTTGTTGAGCTTCTTGGAAATGTAGATTGTTTTAATCAAATTTGGTAAGTTTTTAGCCATTATTTCTTTGAATATTTTTTCTCTTCCTTTCTCTACTTCTGTGAAAAAAGTTTTCTTCTCTCTGCTCACCATGTATATGTTACAGTGCTTTATGGTTTTCCACTTTTCTCTGAGACTGTTCATATGTGTTCTTTCTTTTTTTCTCTATGTTCTTCAGATTGTACAATGTCTATCCATCTATTTTCAAGTTCGCTGATTTTTCTGCTAATTGATATTTACCGTTCAGTCCCTGGAATGCATTTTTCTTCTTGGTTATTGTACTTTTCAACTCCTGAATTTCCATTATTTAAAATAATTTCTATATCTTAATGATATTGTCTATTTGACAAGAAATTATCAGGGCTTCCTTTACTTTTTTAAAGCATTTTTTCCTTTAATTCTTTAGACATATTTATAATAGTTGTTTTAAAGTCTTTGCCTGCTAAGTCCAACATCTGAACTCTTTCAAAGGCAATTTCTGTTGCTTGCTCTTTTTTCTTATGTAGGGACCATACTTTTCTGTTTCTTTGCATGTTTCATAACTTTTTACCAAAAACTGGACATTTTATTTTATTTTATTTTTTAAATTAATTTTTATTGGAGTATAGTTGATTTACAGTGTTGTGTTAGTTTCTGCTGAACAGCAAAATGAATCATTTATACATATTCATATATCCACTCTTTTTTAGATTCTTTTTCCGTATAGGTCATTACAGAGTATTGAGTAGAGTTCCCTGTGCTATATAGTAGGTCCTTATTAGTTACCTATTTTATATATAGTAAAAACTGGATATTTTAGATAACATATTGTAGCAACTGAGGATATGATTCCACCCCCAATTCCCACACATTCACCAAATTGGATGTTGTTGTTTACTTGTTAATTTGTTTAGTGGCTTGGCTGGACCATTTTAGTGAAGTCTATTTTCTCTATAGTGTGTAGCTACTGATCAGGAGTCACAGTCTTTGGCATGCACAGAATCATCCTAGGATGATGGTGGTTTTAGCAGGGCTGTCTTTGGTTGTCTCTTTCTCTGTTCTCTTTGTTTAGCTGTCTGTCTCTATAGGTATCACACCCATCTGTTAGCTTCCACTAATTGCTCATTATCATTATAATTAGCTCATTATCAGTACTGCCTGTAACATAAATTCTTCCACAGGCTGATGCAATTAATATTGGGCCTCATTGCAGGTGTAATTTTGCAGCCAGTCTTTGAGGTTTTTTTCTCAGGAGGACTCTTTTTAGCTGCTTCTTTCCCTGGTTCTCCCTAGTAAAATTCTAGCTGTTGTAGCTTGTTACTCTCAAAGATTTACCAGTCTCTTTAATTGCTTACCACCAAAATCTCTATTATCTTCTGTAGTGCCCTCACTATTAACTTTCCCACACTGTGTTCCAAATAAAGTCATTTCCCTTGGGGAACACTTTGGAGCTTTCTCTCTTTTTCTGTCCTGCCTTTACCCCTGGGCTAAACCTCTGCCACTGCCTGGAGTAGGAAGTGAGCTAGTGGCCCCTTCTCTTGGAATGACACTGCTGCTTGGTCTTCTGGGTGTCTTCTGTTGCAGAAACTTTAACCGTATGAGCAAGCTGGGGCAAGGACATTTGGGATCGCAGTGTTCCTGGCTTGCCTGCTGTGGTAGAACTTCTGTCCCACAAGTGGGGGCTGGCTGGAAGAAGTGAGGACCAGACCTCTCAGCTGCTCTTGTCTCTTACAGAGCTTCTGCAACAAAGAGGTGGAAGTAAGAGAAATGCAGGTGGACTGCCCCTCCTAGCAGATATCATAATCCTCAATTGGGATTTGGGTGTAGAGGAAGGCCTACATTCTTGGTTGCTCTCATTTGAAATAGCAGCTGTGGCTTGATAGTATCTAAATTTCCTTACAACTTATTTACAAATTTAGAAAACAGTATCTATTTGTAAGCTGCATAATGTTGCTCTAATAATGTCTTTAACACTCATACAAAAGTGTAGTAATATCAGGATAGCTTAAAATAGCAGAAGTTGCAGTAATTTTTTTACATAGGGTTTTTATATGTTATATATGTTACAAGCTAGTGAAGAACATGCAGCACACACATGAGAGGATATATTATTTACTGTTTTCTATTATGCCTAAACAGTTGAAAATACTGAAAATGTATAACCATTTGTCCTTGGGCCTTATTGGATGTTGAATGCAGTGAAGTATTTTTTGGATCTAGGGTATCTGTGATTAGCTCATGACAGCATTAAGCAATGAGGTTGCCTTTTATTGCTGTTACTTGTTATCAAATAGAAAAATGCCTTTAGGCATTAGGTAGCAGAAGGTGAAATACTTAGTTTCATTAGTTCCAGAGACTTGATGCAATGTAGTTACACACCTCACAGCTGAATGACAAATCTTTGCTACTCTTAAACTCTTTGGGAAGGTTATTTTGGATTATATAGATGGGTCTGATATAATCACAAGGGTCCTTATAATAGGGAAACAGGAGATGAAAGTTAGTGGTAGATGCGATGTGAGGAAGGGGTCATGAGCCACGGAATGGAGGAGGCCTCTAGAAGTGGAAAAGGGTAAGGAAACAGATTCTTGTCTCAGAGCCTCTAGAAGAAACTAGCCTTACTGAAACCTTGACTTTATTTAGCCCAGTGAGACTTATTTCGAATTTCTGACCTCCAGAACTGTAAGAGAATAAATGTGTTATTTTAAAACACTAATTTTGTGGTAATTTATTACAGAAAGAATAAGAAATGAATAAAACAAGGAAGACCTGACTTACCGTAACTGTGTGGTAAAGGTAGTCTAGTGCTAATAAAATATTTGTATTTTCTGAGTACTTTGATTTTTGTTTCAGGAAAAACTTGTCTGACTTTTAAAGTTTTAGGCATCTTCATAGTTTTATATCCTAGCAGTTAGACTGCACTAGGATTATCTGATGTCACCTTTCTTCTGTTTCTAAAAGTGAAATGAGAAGTAGATCAGAGCAGAAAGGTTTAATTAAATTCACACAAATAATCCCATAGGTTAGTATTATACATTACCAAATTAATGCTTTCCTTTTTGTTCTGTATTACTAATATGATTGCTTACATTGTTGCCTCAAAACCAAGACTTAAAATCAACTATTAAAGGCAAATAAGTTCTGTCATCACAGGCTTATCTGAGACTTCTGTTCTGAGCAAATACAGGCTTCTTTCAGAAGTAAATGGATTTTAAAAGCACAATGAAAGGAATGTTCCATTTAAATGGTTAGCTAATAAGTGTCACAAATACAGTATTTTTTTTGAAAACATTTAATGTTTTTTGATTAACATTTAATGCAGTTATAAAATTTACTGCATAATTCTCAAATTGTGTCATTGGGAAGCTGTATGAAAACTGCCATATATTAAGTAATTATCACATGAAAGATGTTCAACACTGAGAAGAAAATTTGTAAAATGACATGCTTTTTTTTTTTCCTTTTTTTCTTTTCTCTTCTTTTTTTTTGCTTATTTATAGGTAAATCCTCACTGAGACTACCTAGTATAAGAAACAGGGAAAGGATGATTTTTTATTTTTAAGCTGTTTGGAACCTAAGTCATAATTTGTAACTAGAGCATGGGGGTCTTTTTGCCAAGACTGCCCTGAATGACTAGGTTGCCCAGGCTAAGTCTGTTGGCTGGTTTGATTTTTATTATTTAAAACTCTGTTGTTGTTTAGCAAGTGATATTTATTCACTACAAATAAATTAGAACATGCAATTGTGTGAAAATAAGACCTAGTGATACATTCACTTTTAACAGTTTGGTATAGAACCTTCCTGACTTTTCCTGTATATGTTATTTCTAAGCTGTTTTTAATCACATAGCATTACATTGAATATCTTTTCATGTGACACTGACATGAGAATTTTAATACGCGGCAGTTTTTCATAAAGCTTAAGTTCAGAATCTAGAATCAGACTTTGATTCTGGACTTTTCAACTTAACACATGAGTTGGAAAATAAACCTCATTTGTAAAATGGAGATAAATTATAGGATTGTTGTAAAGATTAAATGAGATCATATGAAGCATTTAACACAAAATCTGATATACAGTATCATTTAATAAATGGTCACTATCTTTATTCAGGTGTTCTGTTACATGAACATACTATTGGTAATGTAACAATTCCTTATTGTTAGAAAACTTTTTCTAATGTTTCACAGTTAAAAAAAAATGCAACATTTAAGCAACCTCTAAAATGCCAAGAAGCCTTACGAGGTGTGGGATTGGAGGATTGAATTTTGGGACGGCTCATGATCAAGAGTAACATCCATATACTCTTTTTTAGTTTTTAATAGAATGATAGCTCAGTCTTATTTTGTAGGCAAATACATGTAAAATAATGTACTGCTATAGTCTGTTTATACTGTATCTCTAATACTGAGTTATTTCACTGTTTATAAGTTCAATTTAGAATGTGGTAGGCGAAAAGAAAAAACTTCCAGTTATGTTTACTTAACTATGTTGTTTAAACAGGACACTGAGGTATACAATAACAATTGGTGCATGAGATGACCTATAGTTGTAATGCTCTCTTTGCCAGTGGTTAAGTGTGTGATTTTTGGACAAGTTACTAATACCACTGGACTATAGTTTCTTCTGAGTAAAATGAAGACAGTGGACTAGATCAGCAATTTTCAAATTTGAGTATTGTGCAGATCCTTTCAAAGGAATATTCAAATTCTTAAACTATATTGTTGTTTTTAATTAGGTACTCAGCTTTAGTGTAGACAAACATGAAGCTAAATAAGAAGTTCCCTCTGCTACATCCATGTAGAGCTACAAAACCAAAACAAGTGTAGTACAAACAAACTACAAAACCAATGTATTAACAACATCAGCATGATGAATGATAATGGTTTGCTGAAACTAAAATGCTGCTGCTTCCCATGTGAATATGTTATTCCTTGCTACACTATAGGTTCTTTTGCATTGGGCTACCTAGACTACAGTGCATGAGATGCCAATTTAATTCTCCTGACATGTTGTTTTTATTAAAACTATTATAAATCTTTGGTTTAGTGTATCATGATATCATTTGGCCTTCACTGGCTCAACTGTATTACCTGCCTCTCTACTTTTCTCATTAGCCTAGGATAGTGAGGGAAATTGATGATTTCCTGTGTTGGTAAATACAAATATGGGCACAAATACCCTGGCAACACTTAATTATAAAGTATTCATTCAAATGACCCAAATTTTCAAAGATCATCCATGGTAAATGCAGAAAATTTTAAACGTTTTATAGAGAACTCCTAAATTCTTGAATATACAGCCACAGGTTTGGGCTGTGGTCCATATTGAGAACATCAAACTAGATCATTAAGACACTTCTATGATTCTGCGACTAGGAAGCTGTTCCTGTAAGTAATGATGGCAACATATCCACACATTCCAGGGTGTCTTACTCTCTTAGATTAGGAAAATGTATTTATGAAGTAAGGGTATTTTTTTTTTAAAGATTTAATTTTATTTATTTTTGGCTGCATTGGGTCTTCCTTGCTGCATGGGGCTTTCTCTAGTTGTGGCGAGCAGGGGCTACTCTTCATTGCTGTGCACGGACTTCTCCTTGCAGTGGCTTCTCTTGTTGCGGAGCACAGGCTCTAGGCGCACGGGTTTCAGTAGTTGTGGTGCACGGGCATAGTTGCTCCATGGCATGTGAGATCTTCCCGGACCAGGAATCGAACCCGTGTCCCCTGCATTGGCAGGCGGATTCTTATCCACTGCACCACTGGGGAAGTCCCGGGTATTTTTTAAGTAAGCAAAAATTATATTGTCTAATTGCTGGAGGGCGGTGGTTCTCAAGAGGAGGTAATTTTGCCACCGCCCCCCCCTCCAGCCCGTAGATATTTGGAGACATTTTTGGTTGTCAAAAACTGATTGGGGGCAGCATTGATTCTGGCATCAGTGGCTAGAGGCCAAGGATGCTTCTAAACATATTACAATGCACAGGACAGCCCCCTACAACAAAGAATTATCCAGCCCAAAATGTCAGTAGTACTGAAGTTAAGAAACCCTGCTGTAGGCCAAGGGTCCCCAACCCCTGGGCCCCAGATTGGTACCGGTCCTGTTGGGAACCAGGCTGCACAGCAAGAGGTGAGTGGCGGGCGAGTGAGCGAAGCTTCATCTGCCGCTCCCTATTGCTCCCCATCGTTCACATTACCGCCTGAACCATGCTCCCTCCCCCACCCCCCACTGCTGCTGTAGGGCATTATAACCAAAACCAAGGATAGTTTTAGAGATAGAGAACAGCATGATCATATTCATAAAAACTTCATTATTGGAAGTACAAAACGCCCTGTAGCTTATCCTATAATATCAACCAGGACTACTTAAAATCAAGTATTTGTGAAATAGATACTAACTTTAAGAAAAAAAATTTTTTTCTGTAATGGATCGAGGAACAAAAGAATGCAAGTATGGTGCCACTCGGGTTTTTTTTTTTGCCCATGTTGGGTCTTGCTGCACGCGGGCTTTCTCTAGTTGGGGTGAGTGGGGGCTCCTCTTTGTTGCGGTGCGCAGGCTTCTTATTGCGGTGGCTTCTCTTGTTGCAGAGCATGGACTCTAGGCGCGCAGGCTTCAGTAGCTGTGGCACGCGGGTTCAATAGTTCTGGCTCGTGGGCTCTAGAGTGCAGGCTCAGTAGTTTTGACACACGGGCTTAGTTGCTCTGCGGCACGTGGGATCTTCCTGGACCAGGGCTCGAACCTGTGTCCCCTGCATTGACAGGCGGATTCCTAACCACTGCGCCACAGGGAAAGCCCACTACTCAGGCTTTCTTAAAGCAAATGTGGTTTCTATATGTCAGTTGCAGAAGCTGTTACCTAAGAAAATAAACTTTGATTTCTCATACATTTTCTCTTTAATTTTTGGTATAAGTCTTTATGTTACACAATTGAATTTGAAAGAATAACCTTTCTAATTGTGGTTCAAAATCATATCAAAGCGATGCCTGAAATATGAAAATCTACCTACCTATCCTGTATGAAACCTTGCTGAATGAAAAAAGCATTGTGTTTTAGCACTAGGGTCGCTTTTTCTTTTAATATTTTTTGGTTTAGTTTTACTTCTTATCATAGAAAAATTTCAAAATACACAAGGTGAGGAGAATAATATAATTAATCCATGAACCCCAACGTACCCATTATTCAGCTTCAGCATGTGAACATTTTGCTAATCTTGTTATATCTTTCCCCTCCCCCCACTAGCTCCCTTCCCAGAATTATTTTAAATCAAATTACAGACATCATATTATTCCATCCATAAATACTTTGTAACTAAAGTGAAGTCAGAGAAGGTGTTATCTTGTGGGTACGCTATGGGGGAAGTGGAATTGTGGCAAGTCTTTGGAATGGTGGCTTATTGCAAATAAGTGGATAACCCAAAGCCTTCCATGTAGTAGAAGCTCTATTAAATATTTATTGAATTGAAAAATCTAAGTTATTGTGTGAAGTAATATTACAATTTTAATGTGCCACAAAGGCAATTTACTCATTTTTAAAAATAGTTTTTATGCTGCCTTTAATTTTAGCATTGGCTTTAATCACAGCCTGGCCCCCACTGCTGCTTCTCTCTTTCCTCCTGGCATTTTACTAATCCATATCTTTTCCTTTGGCCCTTTCCCAAGTATATACTCATGACAGTGAACTCTTGGAAATCTGTTACTGCTTTTGTTCTTCCCCTTAAATATTTGCACTTTTAAAAATTCTTAAAGCTAGTGAAATGGGTTTTAAGCAAGAGAGTGACATGAAAAGATTAACATTTTAGAAAGATAATTTTGGTTATGTTATGGAGGATAGATGGGAGGCAGGGACTTGGAGATATAGAAACAGATGGATTTAACAGCTATATAAAAGCTAGAACTCACAGTTTTTGGTGACTGAAGGAAGGAAGGTGGGAGGAAGGAGTTAAGAATGATAGCCAAGTTTATAATTTCAACAACTAAATGATAGTACCATTTTCTGAAAGGAGGAGTACAAGGGAGAGAGCAGATTTGTGGGGAAAATATTCTTCTATGTGATTTCCTAATTTGGTGAGTGGCGCGGGGGAAGAATCTTCTCTTGACTCTCAGTATGGTGTTCTAGTGAAATGAGAATTGTTTTACTTGAGCAGTACTGTGATTTCATTCATGATTTTAAACTAGTTTATGAGAAGAAAATCTGCTGGGCTGTTTGTATTCCCATTTCTTCATGGCATGCAAGTTTTGTGTAGTCATTATCTAGACCAACACTTGTTACCTGACAGTCACATGCCAGAGGTGGTAGACAAGAGAAATAACAATCAAAGTTGGGTACATGTTATAAGGGAATCCTCCAATCCCCCATCCATTCTTTACTTAGTTGTCTTTTATAACCTAGAGACCACTAGATGTTTGATTTACACTGGTGATAGAAGCCCAAGTCCTGAGGGAAAGTGACCCCAGATTTTCCTTGTTCCATGTACCCCTAAGCTTACTTTCTTAGCATACTGTTCCATTGTAGAATTTTCTTTGCCTGGTGAAGGGTCAGTGTAATATATGTACTAAGAAACTTTCAAAAGTTTCATTTATTCATTAGTTAAGATAGATTTCTTCCTTCTTTCCTCCCTTCTTTCCTCCCTTCTCTCCTCCCTCCCTTTCCTTCCTTCCTTCCTTCCTTCTTTGGAGCAGTTTATTTTTTAACTTCTTTATAAATACTTAAATTCTCACAATTAACAACTCTTGTTTTTAGTAGACACATAAGAAATTTAGTATGTAAATCTTCACTAATTTCTGTATTATCTTCACAAAAGAACATTTTACTCCTCTTTCTTTTCTGCTTCAGGTTATATATATGATCTTTATCCAAAATAGTTGGTACTAAGTCATCAGTAGTTTCATCATTCTCATCATTTGAATCAGGTGTGTACCAAGATAGGGCTAATACTAGTACATTAATTGAAGCTGAGTGCATTTGTTTCATGTGAGTTTCTATGACCAAAGGACACTGAGAACATCTCAGGGTAAAAGCTGGAGCCACTGTCATCTCGGGGGCTGGGTCTCCCTTGTGGATAATTACTGGCTATTCTAGGGTCCCAAAGCTCCAAGACTAGATGGTTCCACCAAATTGTAGATTTCTGTACCAACTGTAATAAAATACATGTAACTAATAATTCAGAAGTGACAGTTCTCCCAGGTAAGGTTCAGAGGTTTTGGAGGGTTTCATAGTGATCTCAACAGCTTTAAATTCTTGATATTTGTTTCACTGCTGGTTGTGTCACTCTTTGGGGAATCAAAATTTTCCACCAAGTGAGTAGTTCATCAATGAAGTTCTGGAAGAAGATCAAGTCCAAAAGGATCTCCAAAAGTAGCTTTATTTGGTCTTCCCATTTTTAAACCTATCATCGGAGAGAAAATAAATAGAATAGAAAGTGACAAAATGATACAAGTCCTTTTTTGAAACTTCGATGATGGCATGCTTTAAACTCCAAAATAGTAAATGTTTAGCTGCTTATTTCTGGGAAGGACCAATTCATACAGTCCTTCAAACTCTGTACTGCATAACTCCAGGGAGTAAAATTCCTATATATGGAATGTAGCAGCCCAGGAATCTGGCTGTCAGCAGGGAGTCTGCCAGCAGAGCCAGTGAGGCTGGGAGTAAAGCAAAAGCCAGCAGCCTCAGCACAGCAGAGACCCAACCAGCCCCGCCACCCAAAAGGAGCCTGAGGGGCGGGACAAAATAGATTTTCTTTATGAAACTTAAAGACAGTAAGGAAAATGGTACCCAGTGGAAAACATTTAGAAAAATAACTTTTGAAAAGAAGTGATTTGCTTCTCCTCAAGTCCATCCCTATGTCTCCCCACCTCCATTACTCTTTTTTTTTTTTTTGATAGGTAAGACGTGGATTTATTTAGAGAGATACACATTCCATAGACAGAATGCAGTCCATCTCAAAAGTCAAGAGCAGCCCCAAAATACGGGGTGGTTAGTTTTTATGGGCTGGGTAATTTCATAGACCAACAAGTGGGAGGATTATTCCAACTATTTTGGAGAAGGGGTGGGGATTTCCAGGATATGGGCCGCCTGCCCACTTTTTGGCTTTTTATGGTTAGGCTTGGAACTGTTCCGGTGCCTGTGGGTGTGTCATTTAGCATATGCTAATGCATTTCAATGAGTGCCACCTCCATTACTCTTATCATTCTTTAAAACAATAACAAACATCACAAAACCTTGAAGTTAACCTTCCAGCTACCATTGGCCATCAACACCTAATGGTTATTAGAATATTATACTTTTTTCTTTCTCAGCTTTGTGGCAAATTTTAAAGGCTGGGGGAAAGTATAGTAGACAGTGTACTTTAACTTTACTGTTACTATTATCACCAAGATAGCTTTTTGGAATCTTGTGGCTTGATCTGTCCCTGGATTTTAGTATTGGATTTCAGATATGATCTAAATAAATGTGGGTGCTTCCAGTTAAAAATGGTAGATTTTTTTTCCAGCTTTATTGAGAAATAATTGACATACATCACTGTATAAATGTAAGGTGTAGAGCATGATGGTACAGTTTGATTTACATATATTGTGAAATGATTGTCACAGTAGGTTTGGTTAACATCCATCATTTCATATAGATACAGTAAAAAGAAAAGAAGAAAAAAATTCTTTTTGGTGAGAACTCTTAGGATGTATTCTGTTAACAACTTTCTTATAAGTATACCCTTATTCATGGTTTTGCCTTCTGCAGTTTCAGTTACCCATGGTCAATCACGGTCAGAAAATATCAAATGAAAAATTCAAGAAATAAACAATTCATAATTTTTAAATTGTGAGCTGTTCTGAGTAGTGTGCTTGCCATCCTGCTCTGTCCTGTCCAAGATGTGAATCATCCCTTTGTCCAGCATATCTCTCCCATTAGTCATTTAATAGCCATCTAGGTTATCAGATGGACTGTCTTGGTATCATAGTGCTTGTGTTCAAGTAACCCTTATTTTACTTAATAATGTCCCAAAGCACAAGAGTAGTGATGCTGGAAATTTGGATATTCTCTTACTGTGCCTAATTTATAAGTTAAACCTCATCATAGGTACGTATGTATGGGAAAGAGCATAGTATATCTAGGATTCGGTCCTATCCACAGTTTCAGGCATCCACTGGGGGTCTTGGAACATATACCCTGCAGATAAGGGGGGACTACTGTATATCGTTAACTATAGTCAGATGGTTCATTGAACACAGATTTACCTTCACTCTTTCTCAAAACTCCACTAAAATAACAAAGGTTTTTGGTTTTTTAGGCATAAATCCACAATGGGAACAAAAGACAAAGGAAAGGGGAGGGAAATGGAAGGGACTGGAAATTTTAGGTTTAGAAATCTGAAGAGAAGAAGAATGAGTACTTCTTTACTGAATCCTGAAATTAATAATGGTGTAAATTGAAAAGGAACCTGGCTTACCCTGAAACATCTTCCAATACCTTCGTGAAATGGGAATGAGACAACAGGAGAAATTAGTTGAAGGATTCATTGAAAATCTCTTTACATGGTAATTAGTCCCCCAGATTCTCTTCCCCCATCCTGGAAGAAAACTGAAAATTCAATCCCCCCCAAAAAATGAAACATTTTCTGGAATGAGGAACCCTGGACACCATGAGGGCAGGGGTAATGTACTGAAAGAGGAGGAATAAGTGGAAATTGACGTATTGAATATTGGTATTTCTAGCCTGCTTCTCTCATTTATCTGAGAACATTGGCAGACAAGCTTTTACCTTCAAAGTAAGAGATTGGTAAGTTTCTCTGGAGAACCTGACATAATCTGAAAGAAAAGACTTAAAGATACTAATCATTTGGGTATCCCCAGGGAAATAGCACAACCAGAGCACTTTTGCAGTGAAGACCACTATTTGCATAAAGTTTCCAATCAGCTTTTTAGCCATCACTCCCCACTCCTAAATATGAGGAATCAGTGAAAGATCACTAGATATTTGAAAAACAATTTTAATATGAGCAAAGCCAAAGCAAATAGGAAACAGCAAGTTAAAGGGAACAGAGCTCATGAAGGAGGAAGGAAAAAAAATTTTAATGTATCACTAATAATCCTCAGAAAAAAAGTAATGCATCTAGTATAGGGTGCTCTAAAAAAGGAACTTTCAGAAAACCAAACAGATTTTAGAAATTAAAAACATCACAGAGTATTCCATAAAAGTTTTGAAGTGACCAAGAAACTAGAACTAAAAGAAAGAAATATAATTTAGGAGAGAAGAGTAAGAAAATTAGAGGACCCGTCCAAGAGATTCAGTAACCAAAAGAGGTTTAAGTAATAGGAGTTCCAGAAATAGAGAATAGTAGAAATGGAGGAGAAGAAATCATCAAAGAAGCCATTCCAAGAAACTTTCCATAACTGAAATACAAGTTTCTATATTGAAATAATCCAACAATTGCCAAGCATAGTGAGATCCACATCAAAGGACCTCTTAAATTTCATAGTCATGATTTTAAAAAAGAAAATCCTACAGAATCAAGAGAAAAACAAGTTTTACTGCAAAAGATCAGAAATCAAAGCTCAAGCTTCTCAACAGTGAAATCTACTAAATATTGGAGAAATAACCTCTAAATTTTGAAGGAAATTCAGTTTTTTTTAAAAAAAATAAATTTATTTATTTTTGGCTGCATTGGGTCTTCGTTGCTGCACACGGGCTTTCTCTAGTTGGCAGTGAGCAGGGGCCACTCTTCGTTGTGGTGCACGGGCTTCTCATTGTGGTGGCTTCTCTTTGTTGTGGAGCACGAGCTCTAGGCACACAGGCTTCAGTAGTTGTGGCACGTGGGCTCAGTAGTTGTGGCTTATGAGCTGCAGAGTGCAGGCTCAGTAGTTCTGGTACATGGGCTTAGTTGCTCCGCGGCATGTGGGATCTTCCTGGGCCAGGGCTCGAACCCAGGCCCCCTGCATTGGCAGGCAGATTCTTTTTTTTTTTTTTTTTTGATGTTGGGGGTAGGAGTTTATTAATTAATTAATTTATTTTTGCTGTGTTGGGTCTTCGTTTCTGTGCGAGGGCTTTCTCTAGTTGTGGCAAGCAGGGTCCACTCTTCATCGCCGTGCGCGGGCCTCTCACTATCGCGGCCTCTCTTGTTGCGGAGCACAGGCTCCAGATGCGCAGGCTTAGTAGTTGTGGCTCACAGGCCTAGTTGCTCTGCAGCATGTGGGATCCTCCCAGACCAGGGCTCGAACCCGTGTCCCCTGCATTAGCAGGCAGATTCTTAACCACTGTGCCTCCAGGGAAGTCCCCAGAATTTTTTTTTTAGTTTGGTGATATTGTGATGCCCATTTAATTGGTCTGACAGGCACTAGAGATAGTAATTCAATGAATAGTTTATTCATTTATTTCTGGATATTTTTGCCACCTTAATTTAATTTTAAGAATTGGAACACTGGAATGGGGTGAAGGGGGATGATACTATGGAGGGAATGTTAGATAGAGAGCTTTTTGCTGTAGAATTTGGGGTCTTGTTATTGGTAATCAGGAAAGATTTGATGGTTTGAATTTGTCAGGCAAGGAGTTTGGGGATAAGAAGTTGTTGAGGCTGAGGCTACTTGGAACCAGTAGGGACCTCTTTGTTTAGATGTATAAACTGATCATATCCTCAGCCTGGGTTGCCAGCTTTTAAAATTTCTCCCCATGTGTTACTTTTTGCTGCTGACACTTTGCTTTTTGATACAGCCTTTTCAGTTTCTTAGATTTAATAATTTTAAATGAATTGTGGGGTTAAATTCATCTTAAGACCAGCCAGGTTTTAGGTTGTATTCTCAAAGGCAAAATATACACAAAGTATACTGTGTGTGAAACATCATCCATTCATTCCATTTTTTATTAAAACAAGGCTTTGGGAGTTGGGGTGTTTATGTCTGTTTTCAGAAACAGATGGTTGTGTGGTTGTACTAGAAGCAGATGTTTTGTTTTTCTGGGAATTGATTGAGACTTAAGTGTGAAAGCTTAACCTGAGCTAATTCTTTGGGAAGGATGAGAAAGACAAGTTGCTCAGTTCCCAAACATACTTTAGAAAAATAGCTATCTACTTTTCATGTCAGTTCCTTTTTTTTTTTTTTTTCCTTCCTTCCTGTGGTTGCTCTGATACAGTTAAAGTCTTTGTGGCTTGGCCAAAGGGCCAGTGATCCTGGAACCCATTTTAGTGAGAGGATCTGTAGATGATCCAAATGGTCAGTTCTAATGAAATGAGGACACTGTGATCTGTGGTCATGCAGAGGCCACAAAAAGGGGAAAGTCCTTTTCACTCTCATCAGAGTGGGGGCTCACTTCCATGAGGGAAACCAGTGGGTATTGCCAGGACTACAGACTCCTCTCTGTAGTCCTTGGATCATGATTCTCCATACTCTGTCCTGGATCTGTTCTTCACCATTGCTGATTCCACAAAATATACCCTAACCACACATCCAGTGGGAGGAACTCAAGAATTGGCAATACAGAAGAATGCATATCCCTTCTCAGTTTACCCAAAAATCTCTGTTGTGAAGTGGTTATAGAGGTGTAGCAGTACTTGAACTGGTCCATTTCCACTTATAGTGTGCCTGGTACATTCTCACCTTCATACCATATGTATTCCTTAGCCCATGCACTCCCAAATGTTCTTTATTCTTTCTCTAAATCCTACTTATTTTTAAAAGTCTAACTGAATTTCTACCTCTTCTGAGGAACCCAGTTTTAACTTTCATTTTCTTATTTAACGTTGCAAGGATGTGTGTCTAGTTTCCCTTACTAGTTTTAAATTTTATTTATTTATTTATTTTTGGCTGTGTTGGGTCTTCATTTCTGTGCGAGGGCTTTCTCTAGTTGAGGCGAGCAGGGACCACTCTTCATCGCGGTGCGTGGGCCTCTCACCGTCACGGCCTCTCTTGTTGTGGAGCGCAAGCTCCAGACGCGCAGGCTCAGTAGTTGCAGCCCATGGGCCCAGCCGCTCCGCGGCATGTGGGATCCTCCCAGACCAGGGCTCGAACCTGTGTCCCCTGCATTGGCAGGCAGACCCTCAACCACTGCGCCACCAGGGAAGCCCCCTTACTAGTTTTTAAGTCCCTTATATGTAGGACTCATGCTTTATTTGTATATTGGCTGGTAGTTAGCAAAGCCAGGAACAACAGAGGTTATTGTGATTTTAGTGTAGCTGTCTAACCATGAGCCAACTTCCTACAGTAGTATGTCAGGGACTAGCCCATTTATCAAAAGATAAATGATCAAGAATCCAGAGAATTTAGAAAGGTTTGTGACTGGTGGTGTCTCTCACTGGACCCTTCTTCTGCTATGGCAAACCTGAGTAATTTGTAGCCTATAGTTCTACAGGAAAGTGTGAAGGGAATTCCCAGACCAAAAAGAAACAGTAACTCAAGTGGTTTGAATTTTTTGCTGAATGTACTTTAAGCATAATCAATATCCACCCTAAGTACTTCACTGAATAGTTTAAATGAAACCACTGCATTGCTCGTGCTCCACCTTGGCTAGAGAATGTCATTGTGTAGATTGTTTTCAAGTTGGATTTTATTACCTGACAAAGGTATGCCATCTGGGTGCATCTAGTGAAACTTCTAGATATTTGAAGGATTAGATTATGGTTTTTAATTCCCTCCGTTCCTTCACCCCTACCCTCATGTCCAAAACAAGTGTGATGCTATTCATTTTAGAATATTATTTAGGACAAAAGGTATGATAAAAGCAAACTAGTGGCTCCTTGAAGGAGTGTGTTTTGGACTCAGATATGGAATTGCCACATGCCACTACTTTGGGCCTGTCTTTAGCATCTGAGAGACTTTTGCATGTACTGTGTGAACACTCTCTTCTTCCCTAGGAGAGCTTGGTTAGTGGAACAGTGTTGGGATTTCTAGCCCATTTTCTGCTGAGGGAAAAATCTGTCAAGTTAAACACTGCAGGATGAATAGAGGCTTTTGGAGCAGGGGCATGGGGAGAGCTGTAGTATCCAAAGTGTTATCAGAGGAAGGGAGAGAGCAGAGCTCATACCAAGAAAAACACAAGAGTGGAGTGAGGTGGAGAACAAAATGTTAAGTCCCTAAAATCAGATGCATGTGGGAAGGATCTTCTTCATACTTAACTACAAATGTTTAAAAAAAAAAAAAAAGCAATACTTTTTTTCTTTCTTCTTTTCTTTTTTAAAAAATTCTTTTACTTTGAGTTTTTGGTTTCAAAAGCAGGTTAAATAGAAGCTTATTATGAAGTCTAGAACCATAGGCATTATTGAAATTTACCAGCCCCCAGAAGTCAATATCTAATTACTGTACCTTTTTGGCTGTTCCACATAATTAACCCTGCTGCTTGATCCAAGGGAAGCCAGGGGGAGACCAGGCACTGTTGGATGATGTAGCTCCTTGCTTAAGCCTTCATGTTGTGCTGCAAGGTTGAATAGACCATTTACTTGCATCTGTGAGGGGTTGCATTAAGATACTTACTTCTGCTCCCTCTTGAGAACCAGTGAAAAGAGAATGCCTCATTCAGAGAGAGAGAGAGATTGCTTGCTTTGAATTTGACTAAAAGGAAGTACATAGGCTTTTGTTTTCTTTACTTTTTTTTTTTCAGATCTTCTCAAATTAATACTGTCAAATTTGGGAAAATGTGGCTCTGTTTTCTTAATAGATCTCTTAGAAGCACGTGTCTTATGCAGATAGTAATTGTGGTTTTTAAAAGCTAATGTGTGTAAGTTACTTACTTAAAATCAAGCTGTCTTGTAGCCATGCATAATTTTCTTGAGCATTTCGTTGAAGGTAGTTACACTTTTTAACTGGCTACATATAGTTTTAGGAGAGGTTAAAGAATAGATTTAAGTAAGCTGGCTGCCTGCTGGCATGTCTAAGAAGGGCAGAAAGTCCTGCAAAGCAGTTGTTGGCAGGGATTAGATCTCTGGATGCCCTTGTCTGTCAGGAAAAGCCCTCTGTGCACCCAGCAGCTCCCATAAATGTTAATGTTGCACTATGCAGGGAGCCAGTGCTGGGGAAAAGCCTGTCCCTGGGTAGGCGTGGGTGAGTGTGAGAGGGCTGCTGGGTGATCTGCCTCTCTGGCTGAAGTAGATTGCAGAGCGACCTTGCCTTTTCAGGGCACTGGTGTGGGGAATTCGTGCTACCCAGTGAATTTGGGGAGATTCCTAAATGCTGATATATTTTCAGCTCTAAAGTGATAATGCCCTTGTCAGAGTGAGGAGCAAAAAGCACATAGGGGGTTATTTTAAAACATGAATCAACCAATTCCTCGTGTATGTCGTTTATTTGCTTGATAGAGCTGTTCAAGCAGAGTCTTACTGTTGTCAAAGGAGTTGGGATTCCACATAGTTCAGGGATTGCCCTTCTTTTCCATTCCCCAGGGCTCCTCCTTCCTTTAAATATTTAGCATGCAGATGCAGTTTCATGATCCAGCAGGAGAATCTCCCCAATTTCCACAGGGTCAGCGAAGCAAATGATTATAGTGGCAGCTCCACACAAACCTGGCAGTGCTACTGCTAGCAGGTTTCCTGTAACCTTGGTGTCTCTGCAGCAAGGTTAGTGGCTGTGTATTTACTGAAGCTACAACTTTCTTTTTCTCTTCTCTCTCTGCTTCCACACATCTCCCCACCTCCCCTCCTGCTACCACCCCCTACCACTTAGGTTTATAAACTTGCAAATGGTATGCAGGGACTAGATGTGCATTTAAAAAATACATTTTAGAGTTTTTTAAACAGTGTATTACAGAAATATATTTCAATGTCCAAAAACATGCTCTAATTGTCGCAGTTAGTGGCAGATTAAGGAAACAATATAAAATAGACTATATTCTAGGAAGTCGCGCTTGTTGAGTAGGCATTTATCCGACAAATTGAAATGAGCTGCTTTTGTGTGTTGGCATATATTCCAGAGTTGCAGTTGTATTCACTTTTTAGTGTTTATGTAATTTTTGTTGGCTCCTTTCATGGAAATAAGGGCTCACTTTATCTCTGACCCTTTTCTTATTACAAGTAAGATCCTACAAGAGCAGCAATATTCACCTTAGTATAATTTGTAAAAAAGAAAAAAAAAACATTATATGTGTAGCCACTTATTTTAATTTAGTGTTAGTTATCTAATAGTAGAAGTGGTTGAAGGAATCCTTTTGGAAAGGAGATTTTTTTTAATAGAAATTAAAGGGGTGTTGCTCAGCAACTCTTAATTCTTCGATGTTTATCGAATATATACTATGGGAACATATTGAGCACTTTACAGATTCTAAAGAAGAAGAATATGTCCTTGTCTACAAGGTGTTTCTTACCAATTTGAGGAGATGAAAGTTGCCTATGGAACAGTAAGTGAACAAGACTGTTTTAAATAAGGTATTAAGCAATGCAGTAGAAGTTCAAGAATAGAATGATACATAATGGACTGATTTGCCATAGAAATATTTTCATTAGACATGAGATGAGTGTTCAGAGATGTCACCCAGTTTAGTTAATGTAGTTCAGGGTAGCTGTTGGTGGAATTCTGGCTAGGTTTATACACACAGACATACACACACACACATACCTGTTTTATGCTGTCTTTGAACACATCAGCCTGGAGTGAGCAGCCATTATTTTTTGCTACCTAAAAACAAGTCACATATAGTAGAAAGAGATGAGTTTTTAGAATCAGATACATCTGATTTCAAATCCTAGCTGTGCTTATTCTTAGCTGTATAACTTCCCTGCACCTCAGTTTTCTCATTGGAAGGATTAGGATAATAGTTACTAATTCACAGATTTGTTGGGATTAAATTATTTTGAAACACAAACATTGTTTCTCCAGTTTTCTCACTGAATTCAGTCCTCCTGGAAACATGCCAACACTGGTAGAAAATGTGAGTTTGAAGCTTTAGGTATTTCCTACAGTACTTGTTCTCATGCAAACCATCAAATTAGTGCTTTCCTACCCTTTCTTATAAATCTATACCTTCTGAACTTCAAACAGCAAAATAGCCAAGAAAATTTCTATAGAGAGAGGGAAAGATTTTTCAGGGACCATATTTTAATCTCAAACTTAAAAGGGTAAACCTTCTCTCAGCTTAATAATGTAATATAAAAAGATTTTAGTATTAAGCCAAACAAAACATAAGTTGAAAGACAAACCTGCTGCCCCCTGCACCTTATAAAATATATTGCTGGACCCAGCTGAGGTCCCACCTCCAAGAAGGCTTCTCTGGTCACCCCTGCCCACAATAATCTTGACTCACTGAAAATTCAGTTTCTCTTGGTTATTTAAATTTCATTGAGTTTCCTCTGATTTGGCACTTAAACATTGTTATAAACCAGTGTATGTGCATTTTATGATTGTATCACATCTTGCTAATTAGATTGTATCCTCTTAGCCATCACAGACCTTGGCTTAATCCTCTCTATTTTCTTCACAGCACCCCAGTGTTGCTCTGTACATAATACATACTGAATTGATACCTTTTTCTTGAGGAAAGTGATAACAATTTTCAGGAAACAAGGACAGAGTCTATTCTGTACTCTAGTCTGTGGAGGGAATTCTGGCTTGTTCATTTAATAGGTATCTAGGCCATTACCTAAACAAGTAGTTGTTGACTTTGAGAATATGACTCCAGCTAGTTAAACAACTCAGTGACTGCTTTCCAATGTAGCACTGAAATTATGGGATTGTAGTGAAACCACATAGGTAGTAGGCTGTATAAATAGTTGCACATACAAACTAGTGATGAGTACATTTCATCTCATATGTTCTCTTTAGAAATGTTACACCACAACATATTGCTAAGGGATAGGTAAAGAAGATGTGTTTAAAAAATCATTTTGTACTTTTGCATTGTCACCTAGTAGCACATCTTGAGTAGTTGACTCAACAGAGTGCTTTGCTTGGTAGTCTATAACATCCCCTGTTTTAAAAGCTGCTGTAACGGACCAGGTGGTTTATTGGAATAAACCTCACATTTGCTAAGTAGGGACTCGAGAGAATAAGCATTGGGTATGTCTGAATTTCTTCCTCTGGCAACAGTCTAGAATGGGGCATGATGTCTTGGAGCCAGTTTTGCTGTTTTCCTGAATCTTTTATGTCTTGTTATCTCTTTCCTTAAGTGGAAGAATAAGACGGTGCTTAGAGTCCTTGAGTCCTGTAACTGGTTCATTTGCGCCTATCTCGAATGATTATTGTGTCTACTCCTTGAGGCTTATAAGGGGTGAGTTTGGGGTATTAGATGAGTAAAAATTAGAGCGCAGGCTTGTAATTTCTCACTTCTTTTCTTTGGGTCCTCCCATTGACTATCTCTAAGTTCACCAATGCTCAGGTACACTCTAGGGACCTTAAAACCTACCACAGTCAAGTGAGCAGAACTGAGACGCTGGATAACTTGACCAGTTCCAAAAATGGGATTGAATGGCTAGAAATTTTGGAAACAGGGTACTTAAGAGTATAAGCTTAGCACAATAGGCAGTAAGATGTTTTAGATTTAAATAATATTATGTAATTCACATTCTATCGTTGGTAGTTGAGTACCAGTTAATACATAACAGTCAAATGGCTGGAATTTGAGTGATTGCTAATGCATATTCATTATATTACGGCATTCCTCAAATGTCTATAGCTTCTGTGATGTATTTAGAACTACATTAGCTTTAGCTTGATATCAAGCAAGTGTTGAAGCTATAAGAATTTATAATGCTAGCTTTATATTATTTTATAGCCTAATCATCTTATTTGAGCTTTCTCTCTCTGATTTTGTTTTATGGGGAAATTACTCCATTTTCATACTACATCCAGATAAAATAAGGTTAAACCATATTTGACACACAGGATTAGCTCTTCCTCTCATCCCTTCATTCAAATGTAAGATTGGGGAAGTTCATCTCCAAGGCTTCTAGCTTTCCCTTTCTGTTCCTATTAACCCCTATTGAGTCCTGTTCTCTCAGAATTCTCCATCAAATTTGCATCCAAGAAAAAGATAGACTATCACTACATTAATCTTTGTGACCCTTCTGGGCTTCTGAAATTAGATTCATATTTCTAATCATGGTACTTAAAGCAATTATCCTCTTTCAAAGGCATTTCGGACTTCATCAAGCCATCTAAGTCACACAATAAAATATGGAGTACTAGAAAAGAAATTTGAAGACCAGCTAGCATGATCAGAGATCCTCAAAAGGATGTCAGTTCTTCTTCTCACCACATGGCCCACCAGCCACTTATGATATATTTACTGGCTTTGGTTCTGGTTTGAACAGTGGCTCAATTCAGGAGACTTTGTGGGAACCTGTTCTGTACCATGCATTGTCATAGACCACTTAAACTGTAGACATATACATCAGAATTCTGAATTCTGTAGATCTTTCTTACCCCTACAGCATTACAGTCCAGCATTTTGGTCTGGTTCTAGTGTATGTCTTGCAAAATTTAGCAAAGGAGAGGGAGGAAAATTGCAAAATTTAGCAAAGGAGAGGGAGGAAAAGCTGTTCCCTGAATCTGTATCAAGTGAATGTTGGCTTTTTTCAATAGAATGAGAAGGGCAGTAACCTTTAGGCTAGTTCCAGACTTGTCTATTTTCAGTACTTTCTGTCCCCCTTCTTCCATCCCCCTTTGGGGTTGGGTGGGGGGGGTAAGATACACAGGAAGTTGTATGTGTCATATACTTCCCAGCAGCCTAAACAAACATACGAAGATTGTTACCTGAATGAGGTCTAAGGTGAATCATATATACTCCTCTTAGAAACTGTGGTGTTAAAAAGAAAACTCTGCAAGATAATTCTGATGTGTTTTATTTTTGAATTCTATTTTCTTGTAAGTAAATGCAGATGAAAGTATAGTAAGTGTGGAGTTGAAATACACACCTCCTGTTGGGTTTGGTTTAGTTTGGTTTGGTTCTTTTCAGCTGCGCCGTGCAGCATATGAGATCTTAGTTCCCTGAGCAGGGACTGAAGCTGCACGCCTGCAGTGGACGCACGGAGTCTTAACCACTGGACCTCCAGGGAAGTCCCCATTCCTGTTAAACTGAATCTCTTTTTGCTTTATAAAATAATAACCCTGGGTATTCCTGGGATTCCCTTGTCTTCATTATTTATAAGTTTGTATCTAGGGAAAGCTCTGGCTACACAGTAAGAGCTGCTAGGCATACTATATGGCACTATGCTCAGAAAGCTTTGATTGCAGAAGTAGTTTTGTGAATAATAGCACTTCATTTGAAATGTAATCTCCTAGGATCTCATATCCAGTATATAATTTAAATCATAATAGTGCTTTTCGTTTTGATTATAGAGAAATAAGAAGCAAAGAAATATATTGTGGTCTGACAAAGATAAATCAGGTACTTTAGAGGCATTTCAAAATCGTGAAAGCCTTGCTCTATTGGTATATATTTAGTGGATATTCTTCAGAGTGATTGATTCTCCCTGGAAGGAATAATGTTCATATCGATATACTTTTTTTAAAAAATAAATTTATTTATTTTATTTATTTATTTTTGGCTGCATTGGGTCTTTGTTGCTGTGTGCGGGCTTTCTCTAGTTGCGGTGAGAGGGAGCTACTCTTCACTGTGGTGCGTAGGCTTCTCATTGCGGTGGCTTCTCTTTGTTGTGGAGCACGAGCTCTAGGCGCGCAGGCTTCAGTAGCTGTGGCATGCAGGCTTCAGTAGTTGTGGCATGCGGGCTGTAGAGCGCAGGCTTAGTAGTTGTGGCACATGGGCTTAGTTGCCCTGCAGTATGTGGGATCTTCCTGGACCAGGGCTCGAACCCGTGTCCCCTGCAGGCAGATTCTTAGTCACTCCGCCACCAGGGAAGCCCTCATATGATATACTCTTGATAGTCTTTGTAGATGGGGGAGGGGTTGAAAGTATTTTAAGAGAAATGATCTTATTGTTGGGGGCTAAGAAGTGGTGGGTGCCACTTTTTGTCTTTGTTGCCCTACTTGTTCCCAACAATTTAAAATTAGTGAAGGGTCTTATGTCTTAAGTTTCTTTATATTATTAAATGACTATAATGTTTTCAAGTCAAATTTAAGTCTATAAAACTCAGCTGCTGGCCAGCTGCCTCTTAAAGTTGTGCAAAATGGACAAAAGAGAATTTTCATTTAATGCCATATATGGACTGCAAACTGTAATCATTAGTATTTATTATTTTCACTCCTTTCTGTATTATTACTCTCCTTACCATACTATCTATACACCTAGTCTAGGGGAAAGGGTATCAAAGTTTTTTATGCTAGTCCTTAGATGGATTCTCTTTAGAGAATGTTTTTCTCTTTAAAACAGTGCTGAAAAAGTTATACTCTTTCTCTTTCTCTTTCTTTGAAGTTTCTGCTTAATTATATATCCTATTTAGATATAGGATAAATTACTTTTGTTTGTATCAGGAAGGCTTTCAGCCAATTTGCTTTCCCTTAGTTACTGAAATTCCATGAATCACCAAGTACGACTAATCTGAATAATTACTATTTGAGTGCAGGTATATTACTTGTAAGATGATCTCTGCGTATTTATGTAAGAATATGAAATTCTATTAATTTATTAAAAAATTTTCCCCTTCTGAACATGTTTTCTTCTGTGTGGGAAATTCTTTCTAAATGCTGAAAAGCAACAGACATTTTTAAATGACTTTATCCAGAGGAGATTGCTACCTCAGTTCCCTTTATCAACAGGAACCATATGAATAATAAAGTGTGGGGCCTTTGAAGTCAAGTTTGAATCCTGGCTATTCCGCTTCCTAGCTGTGTGACCTTGGATAAAGTCATTCAGTATCTCCATGTAAATATGGGAATAATGGTAGTACCACCTCAGGAGTTTCTTTTGAAGATTAAATGACATCAATGCATGTAAGGTATAGTGTGTTACATGGTTAGTGCCCAATAGACGCTGGTGGCAATGATGATTATGCTGCTTTTCAAGGTTTACTGCAGTAATCTGAGTAGGAGCAACAGCTATTGAAACCACTCAAAAAGAGAATAACCAGAAAAAGGAAGAACTATCAGAAAATTTTTATAGAAGCTCAGTAGTCTTGGGCCACTTAATATATAGGTAAATAGGCCTGTATCCTTTTGTGGCCATGAGGGTTTAGTTTATTAAGGAGGGGTAGACTGGGTTCATGTTATATATTACTTTGTAACAAATCACCTTGAAATTTAGTGACTTAAAACAACAACAGTTATTATTATCTCTCATGGTTTTGTGGGTTGATTGGGTGCAGCGAGATAGTTCATGCTTGGGGTGTCTCATGTGGTTACAGTCAGATGATGATGGGGTCTTCCTCAACATGTCTGGCTGGGCTAGCTGTCAGCTTGTACCTCAGCTGGGGCTGTATTATGGAATATCTATATGTGGCCTCTCTATGTGACCTAGAATTCCTAAGCACATGGTGACTGGCTTTCAAGAGTGAATCTCTTGAAAGAGCCAGGTGGAAGCTTTGTTGCCTTTTATGACTTAGTTTCAGAAGTCATATTGTTACTCCTTCCATGTTCACTGTTCTACCCAGATTCGAAGAATCATAGATCCTTCTTTTGATGGAAAGAATTATTGGCTTCATCATATTGTGAGAAAAACCTGTGGGATAGGATATGTTGTGGTGGCCATCTTTAGTAAACACAATTTTCCAGTCTGCCCTCTATCCATAAGCATTCATTTTCCTCATGCAAAATACATTCAACTCCTCTACCAAGATCCTCAATTCACATTCCATTACAGCAGCAACTCCAAGTCTAGGATCTTATCTATATCAAGTCCAGGTGTGAATGAGGCACCACAGGTACAATTCCCTGCATACAACTCCTTGAGAACCATCCCTTCTTGATTTGAAGGCCTGTGACTAAAGAGATAAGTTATCTGCCCCACATACATTGCAACATATAATGGCAGTACAGGTACTATAGGATAACCATGATAGATGCTCCCATTGAAAAAGAGGGAAAAACAAGCGATACATAGCAGTCACGGATTGATAGCAGTTCTGGAATCCAGCCAAATACATATTGCCAGTTGCTTGATTAGGCTCAATCTTTGTGTCTTTGAAGTTGTTTGCTAAAATTCTTGGCTCTGCCCTCTGGACTGTTGATTCTGCTGAATCATCCTTTCTTTTGCATTAAAAATTAGTCTCTATTAGTCTCTTTCTTTCTTTTTCTTTCTTTCTTTTTTTTTTTTTTTTTTGCTCTTGAGTAACCTTATAGAAGTTTGGGAGGTCCAAAGCCTCCCTTCATTTTGTTTTGTTTCTGACCTTTTCTGTCCATGTCGGTACAGTTTCTGCAACCCAACTTCTGTGGGCTTCTTATTAAATCAGTTTATAAATTCACTCCATTAGACAAACCCGCACCAAAATTTTCTTCAAGGTAAGCCCTTCTCAACCTCGAGCTCCCAGTGAGACTGCAGTGGGACAAGACCCTTCAGATTCTCAGAAACCCTGTTGTTTAACGGAGAGTATCTGTGAGGCATACCCTCATTGATAGCCTTTTTGTTTCTGTTTGAAAGGATCTATAAGGCATCACCTTAAGTCTCGTCAAGGTCTTAATGAAGGATCTTAAAGGTTCATTTTCAATTTGATGTTTGCCTAGAACCTACTTCTTTTTTTTTTTTTTTTAACATCTTTATTGGAGTATAGTTGCTTTACAATGGTGTGTGAGTTTCTGCTTTATAACAAAGTGAATCAGCTATACATATACATCTATCCCCATATCTCCTCCCTCTTGTGTCTCCCTCCCACCCTCCCTATCCTATCCCTCTAGGTGGTCACAAAGCACCGAGCTGATCTCCCTGTGCTATGTGGCTGCTTCCCACTAGCTATCTATTTTACATTTGGTAGTATATATAAGTCCATGCCACTCTCTCACTTCGTCCCAGCTTACCCTTCCCCCTCCCCATGTCCTCAGGTCCATTCTCTATGTCTCCGTCTCTATTCCTGTCCTGCCCCTAGGTTCTTCATAATCATATTTTTTTGTTTGTTTAGATTCCATATATATGTGTTAGCATACGGTATTTGTTTTTCTCTTCCTGACTTACTTCACTCCTTATGACAGACCCTAGGTCCATCCACCTCACTCAATTTCGTTTCTTTTTATGGCTAAATAATATTCCATTGTATATATGTGCCACATCTTCTTTATCCATTCATCTGTCGATGGACACTTAGGTTGCTTCCATGTCCTAGCTATTGTAAATAGAGGCACAATGAACATTGTGGTACATGACTCTTTTTGAATTATGGTTTTCTCAGGGTATATGCCCCGTGGTGGGATTGCTGGGTCAGTATGGTAGTTCTATTTGTAGCTTTTTAAGGAACCTCCATACTGTTCTCCATAGTGGCTATATCAGTTTACATTCCCACCAACAGTGCAAGAGGGTTCCCTTTTCTCCACACCCTCTCCAGCGTTTATTGTTTTGTAGATTTTTTGATGATGGCCATTCTGACTGGTGTGAGGTGATACCTCATTGTAGTTTGGATTTGCATTTCTCTAATGATGAGTGATGTTGAACATTCTTTCATGTGTTTGTTGGCAATCTGTATATCTTCTTTGGAGAAATGTCTGTTTAGGTCTACTGCCCATTTTTGGATTGGGTTGGTTTTTTTTTTGATATTGAGCTGCATGAGCTGCTTGTATATTTTGGAGATTAATCCTTTGTTAGTTGCTTCATTTGCAAATATTTTCTCGCATTCTCAGGGTTGTCTTTTCGTCTTGTTTATGGTTTCCTTTGCTGTGCAAAAGCTTTGAAGTTTCATTAGGTCCCATTTGTTTATTTTTGTTTTTATTTACATTAGAACCTGTTTCTTAATTTGAGAATAGTTTGCCTACTGTAGAGATAAGTTTTGAAATGAGAAAAAGTTATTTTCAAACCCAGAAAATCCCAGGTTATTTATATATCCTCTAAAATTTTTTTGGAAAGAAAAAAGGTAGATTTTTTTTTAATAGCTTCTCTCTTCCACTTGTATTTTACTATAGATAGCTACAAGAAGGTAGGTAGCACCTTTAAAACTCTGCCTCAAAATCTCCTTAGCTAGAACATTGAGTTCATTATGTACATTTCCTTTTTTCTATGTTACCGCAGGTTACAATATTGCCAAAATTTCCACCACTACATATATTTCCTCTAGCTTCTGATGAAATTGTCCTCATTTTCCTTTAAGCTCTCAACAGCAGTCTCCTTGAGGCCTATCGTGCCTCCACCTGCCGCCCCATTTCAGAGTCAGCACCACATGTTTTAGGTTTTTGATATAGCAGCACCCCACTTCCAGGAATATTGACTTTGGATTGTCAAATAAAAGTTGTTTCATAATCCATAACTAAAATGAGTAAATTTAAGAAAAATTTCCATTAAAACTGCTTAAAAATTGAAAATGTGTGTCTGTGATCATTGTGATTATGTTTTAAAATAATTTTATCTTTTAGAGTTATTGAAATATTAGTGTATAAAATGATATAGCTTCTGGGAACTTGCTTCAAAATAATATATAAGTGGGGGAAATGGAGTGTGGGGCAGATGAAATAAGATCAACCATAAGTTAGCAATTGTTGAATCTGGGTGATGGGTACGTGGGAATTCATTGTACAATATATTTGCATAAAATAAAATATAAAGTAAAAATACTTTGGGAGTTCTTCAGAGGAAAATTAAAACTTAAAAAGGTTTTATACTTAAAAGGGTAAGCTTTAGTTTCATGGAAAAGTCACTTATGTGGAATACTCAATTTTCTGATCGTGCCAAGCAAATGAGGTATTATTATATGGTGCTTTTGGTCACTTACAGTTGTGCACTGAAACTTCTGTTCTCAATTTTTTCCTTTTTTTTTTTTCTTAATTTTATGATTACTTTATTTATCCACAAAAGCTACCTCATTGTTTACTTTACTGGATCTTGCCTGGCATTGTAACCAAAAAAGTTACTATACCAGGTGATTTTCAAGCTATTCTCCTGCAGTACCTCTAACTACAGAGAGTGAGAAATAGACCCCCTCAGGATCCTAGGGTATCTTTGGCAGGTATGAAGTTTCTTTGAAATTCCATTTTCAAATTCCCATTTGAAGCTTGCATACATTTTTAAATTCTACTATATACTAATTATGTATATCTTTTTTTAAAATAAATAAATTTATTTATTAGGTGCGCAGGCTTCAGTAGTTGTGGCACATGGGCTCAGTAGTTGTGGCTCGCAGGCCCTAGAGTGCAGGCTCAGTAGTTGTGGCACGCGGGCTTAGTTGCTCCACAGCACATAGGATCTTCCCAGACCAGGGCTCGAACCTGTGTCCCCCTCACTGGCAGGCAGATTCTTAACCACTGCGCTACCAGGGAAGCCCTATCTTTTTATGTATAAGGTTTCACTGGTATCCAAAAGTAGAGCATTCCTATGAAACTTTGTAAGCAGAAATGGCATAAAACAAAGAAGCAATTACTTTAGGACAGCTCTTGCTAATGGATGCACAAAGTAAATCTAAGTAAAGCACAGATTCTCACAGACACAATTGAAAGCTCTGGTGGCTTGATGCCAAGATGCTGAGTGTTGTTCCCAGGGAAGGAGGTTGGCAGTGCCGCTCTCATAGCTCGGGTTGTGCACTGCCTGTACCATGGCTCATTGCAAAACAAATACTGAATGCTATTTTTGCCTTTTTTCATAAAAATGAAAATCATCTTCAGATTTCTTTTCGTTAGTGAAACCAGGTACTAATGTAAGTCTTCCATAAAAGTGAAGTAGGTAAAGCAAACTTTCAAAAAGTGGGGGAATACCAAAATACTTTCTATCAGATTCCAAGATAAATAAACTCTAGGGAGTTGTGCCAAGTTTTCCTCTAACACCAAATAACACCTGGGCACACTGTTAACTTATTCATCCCTCAGTTGGATCACAGATCCTGGTGACTGGAGATGCTGGCTTCTGATAAGGTGCCTATGATGTGGTATCTGTTTCTTGGCCCAAGTGAACAGATTGGTTTAAAATAATGCTACTTTGTAACTGTTAGAGCTCATTGATCCACCAGGGTTTTCCACAAAACACCAGGAAAGCCAGGTCCATTCTCTGATTACCTTTGCCCTAAACTACACACATTAACATTTCTTGAATAGAAACATTTAAAACAATTATAGAGATATTGCATCCTATATAAGGCAAGGCCAAAGCCTTACGAGGGAAATTTAAACAATCCTTATTTCCTCTTTGACCAAGAATTGCTTAACAAATAGTTTTTGAATTTCCAGGCAGAAGGACTTTTTTATTTTCTGGTTTTGCTACAAATTTCTAGTTTTATTGCACTATGATTACAGAGTGTTTCCTTTATTTTTGTTACATTTTGGAATTTATTTGTATTTTCATTGTGACTTAATGTGGTCAGTTTTCATAAATGTTCCATGGACATTTGATAGGTACAGAATATACCCACATATCTATATACATACATATTCTAGCTTATTAACTAGATTAACTAGCCTTTTCCCTATTATTTTTGTCTACCTGATCATGTTGGTCTAAGAAGTGAAAGTCTCCTGTTACTAATATATTTCTGTGTGTTTCATCTTGTATCTCTTCTCTCTACTTTATGATAAATAGCGTCTGTGCTATTTGGTACACAGATGTTCATAATTGTTATATTTTTGTTGTGAATCATAACTCTTAGGGAACTGCCTTAGATATCTTTTTCTAGCTATGTGACCTTGTAAATGTTATGTAACCTCTATGAGCTTCAGTTTGATGGCAAAACAGTGTTAACATAATTAAATAACTTGAGGTTTTGACATTTTTTATGTTATTTTTCCCTAATTACAAAAGTAATTCATATTCTTGATACATACAATTTGATTTTTTTTTTTTTTTGGCCACACAATGTAGCTTGCAGGATCTCAGTTCCCCAACCAGGGATTGAACCTGGGCCATGGCAGTGAAAGCCTGATATACTAACCATTAGGCCACTGGGGTACTCTCCCAATTTGATTTTTTTATTTTTAATTGGAGTATAATTGCTTTACAATGTTTTGTTAGTTTCTGATGTACAATGAAGTGAATCAGCTATAGGTACACATATATCCCCTCCCTCTTGGACCTCCCTCCCCACCTCCATCCCACCCATCTAGGTCATCACAGAGCACTGAACTGAGCTCCCTGTGCTATACAGCAGGTTTCAATTTGATTTTTATAGAAATGAATAAAGGGGTAAGAAAACTATCCAGTGTGGCATTATTTTTTATTAAACTAAATGCAAGGGAAAAAAAAGCTACCCATTATCCCAGCATCCACAGGTAACCACTGTATTTTTATTGCATCCTCCCAGAACTTTTTTCTATGTGCATTAAAAAAATTTTTTTTAATTTTAGAAATCTTTTCTTATTAGAGTAATATGTGATATTTGTAAGTAAGTCAGAAAATACAAAAGTGTTATAGAGTAAAAAGCGAGTCGTCTCTCCTAAGAGATAAAACCATTAACAGTTAGATGTAGATTCCAGACTTCTCTATGCATATACAAATGTGTGGATATATTTTAAGCGCAAATACAGGATCATATTATATATTTTAACACTGTATTTAATTTTATAACTTAATTTTTGTACATAAGAGGTCCATGATACATTCTTTTCAAAGATTTGTATGTGGATCAACCTCATTGTTTTTTAACAGCTATATAGTATTTCATTGTATTGCTATATCATAATTTATTTAGATTGTTTCCAAATATTCACTATAATAAACAGTGCTATAGTGAACATTCATTCATTCAGTAAATATTTAATGAGCACCCTCTGTGTGCTAAGCACTGTTTTTGGTTTTGAAAACATGGTGGTAAACAAAACTAAATTTGGAGCCTTCATGACGTTATTCTCCAGTGAACACTCATATCTATATACTTGTGACAAGTTCAGTATTAAAAATGAAAGCAGAATTGTTGGGGCAAAGAGCACCTGTTAGATACTACTAAATCTCTTTATTCTAAAGAAAAGCCCAACTCATTTCATTGTTTTTAATAGTTGTCATTATTAAGATTGAACATTTTTTCTGGTTATTTGGCCATTTGTATTTCTTTTATGAATTGCTTATTTGTATCTTAAGGATTGTAAATAATATATGAAAAGTGTGTCATAAATTACTTTTGAAATATACTAGACATCTAACACTTGGTTGGATCATTATAGTTTCTATTATTTTTTTTATAGTGAATCTCACAAGTAATGCAAAAAGATGGAAAAGCCTCTTTTTCATCTATCAGCAAGTAAAAATTTACTTACTGAATGACTTAATGAATCCATATATCTACGCTGTCTAGAAATTATGTCCTCTGAGTTAGTCTCTTCATTTGAAAGCCTGAAAATCACTGAAAATAAAAACAAACATTCTCTAAGAGAATACTGAAAAAAGAGAAAGTTGTACTTTCCTAAAGAAAATCTTTGAGTTGAATTGTGTTTGGATGATTTTTTTAACCTTGCCAGCAAGCACTAAAACATTTTTTTAACCGTAATATAATTTACATCCAAATAAGCACACAAATTTTAGGTGTTGGATTTTTTAAAAACTGTTTCAGTGAAGGGAGAAACCAAAAAGTTTAGCATATTATCATTAACTTGGGGAGGTGGGGTAGGCAGAGACCATATCCATGGTGCTTTGAAGACTGCCCTCTAAAAAAGTTATAGTACTTCTAGTGTTATAATACAATATCATCTGTTAAGCTAGGTAACTATTACTGTGTGATAGAAATTTAAAATGCTTTAAAAATAGAGGTGGTGAGGGGTTCAAATTGATTAAATAATTTTCTGGATAATTAGTATTAACTCGACACTTTTAGTCCTTTTTGCTGAAAGTATTTTCAAAAGATCTATTCTGTTGATTTTATAGGTATACACTGTGTTAATATGACTTTTGAATGATTATAATGCCAGGTATAATAACTTCAGGGACATTATTTTGAATATAAATTTATTTTTCATCTTCTAGGATTGTATTATAGAAACTGTAGGATCAAAATGACTTGATAGAATTTTATAGTCAGGACCTTAAAAATCATCTAATCCAGTCCTCACGTCACAGATGGAGAAACCGAAGTTCAGAGAAAGGTGAGGGACTTGAGAGAGGTCGTGGTCTTAGCCAGTAATGGAGCTAACATTAGAACTCTGGCCTTCTGACTCGAGTCATGTGTTCTTCCCACAAGCCCAATTTCCTTTTGAGAGGCTTGGACTGACTCTGACCCACAGATTTCTTAGAAGATTATCTTTGGTAATTCTTTGCCAGCTTGTTTTCTTGAAAATTGCTACAATATTCTAAAAGAAAATAGGAAACATATCTTGTTTCTTGAGGGTTCTAGGTAATTAATTCAAGGTAACCCTCAATTAAGCATGTTTTCCACATTCATGTAAGATTTCCTTTAAGAATACATATGTGGCCTTTGAGGAATTGTGATACCAAGTGTTCAACTGAAAAATGGAAACGTCCACAGTTGAGAGATCAGCCCGTACTATCCTGAAGGCCATAAGGCATTTCCTGATACAAATGGTTCTAGAGGCAGACTCTTAGTGTATTCTGAGGATTTTCCTTGCCTCCTTTGAGACAATCATCTATCCTTTGCTTCAGTAACTTCAGCATTTTCAGTGAGTCTAGCAAGCATAAAAGATAAACAAGACAAAGAAATTTTGTTAACCCCATTTACATTTAAAAATAATTTTATATTTAATTGAACTACAAATCAAGCCTATTTGAGTTTTCTCTAAAAAAGAAAATAAAGGTTAATGAGTGACTCAAAGCTAATAGCTCTGGTCAGGGCTTCTGAATGTCTTAAAAGTTCTTTAGTGAAACTGTCAGGAACCTATAAATGAGGCCGACAAATTTGTAATTTCATCAGAAACTGAGTGAAAAAGGAAAATTATGGTGAAGGCAAATACTTAGCTGCTCTAGGCTGTTGGATAGCCGCTGCTCTCAGAGACAACCTTGTGCCACTGTATTCAGTATGTATATATCTTCAAAATATTCAGCCTTGTTTTTATTTATTTATTTGTTTGTTCGTTTGTTTAGGCTGTGTTGGGTCTTCACAGCTGCACGCAGGCTTTCTCCAGTTGCGGTGAGCTGGGGCAACTCTCTTTTGCAGTGCGTGGGCTTCCCATTGCGGTGGCTTCTCCTGTTGCGGAGCACAGGCTCTAGGCATGCGTGCTTCAGTAGTTGTGGCTCACGGGCTCCAGAGCGCAGGCCCAGTAGCTGTGGCGCACGGGACTAGTTGTTCCGCGGCATGTGGGATCTTCCCCGACCAGGGTTTGAACCCGTGTCCCCTGCATTGGCAGGCGGACTCTTAGCCATTGCACCACCAGGGAAGCCCTCAGCCTTTGTTTTTAAAAGCAAACAGAACGTTGATTTCTTTGCATAATCTTTAAAGATTCACCTTCTGTTTTCTGTTTTATGCCTTTATTTCAACATTAAAATAATATTTGTTTATATATTTCTTCTTATTCTATAAATGCCTATAAAAAGTGAGCTCGTAAATCTGTACAATCCTTTACAAAAACATCACCACTCAAACTTATTTTGAAATATTTGTAACTCCCATGTAATTGGGTTCAGTAGCTTTTCACTACAGCTTAATCTACGTGGTTTCATTCCCTGTACAACCTTCAGGTCATGTACCAAAAGAACCAAAAGAATTGTATCTTATTTCATTTGTATTATTCATGACTCATTGTTTCTCTATTTCTCTTATAATAGAATAATACCCTGCCCCATTCTTCTTTGTCTTCTTTATCAGAGAAGATAGAGTTAAAACAGAATATTTTGCAGGAGCAAAATTAGGTGGGTTTTCCCATCTGAATAATCTGTTTTGTTTTATGTTATTGTGGAGGAGAATATAGCTCACAGAGTAGATGGTTATTTTTTTCCTGCTTATGTGTTTGCTTTAGAAACCATTTCTTCACAAAATCAGCAGCAGTTCTCTCTAATTTTTCCTGTATTTTTTCATCCAATTGGCTCTCATTTTCCCCTGCCTTCTGCTTGCCTATTGTAATAAAGACTCAGTGAGCCTAAGGACACTGCAGAACTTTCATTGAATAATGCGGTAGTGGAAAGAATGAAAAAATACTTGCCACAAAGAAACAAAAATCCAAACCTGTGAATCTGGATTGTTCTGTTTGTTCCTGAGTAGCATCCTCTACTATTAATTTATCTATGCACACTGAAAACTCAGGAAAGGGGGCTTGTCTTTGAAGGCTTTTCTTGGAGAATCCCAGTATGTACTGAATTCCTATCCTCCTAGTTTTTTTGTAATCAATAACTTTAACCTTCCATTTTATAGTCTTAGTATTTTATTATGAAAATTTTAAACTTTTGTGAAAGTTGGAAAAATAGCTTAATGAATCCCATGTATCCATTACCTAACGTTATCAGTTATCAACCCTATGGCCGATATTTCATCTTTACCCTCACCTATTTCCTTGCACACACACAAACAGATACTGGATTGTTTTATGCAAATCATTTATCATATCATTTTCAAAAAAATACTTCAGTGTATTTCTCTGACATATAAGGATAACCACAGTACCATCATCACATCTAAAAATATCAACATATTTCCTTCATATCATATTTAACTAGTAATTGTTCAAATTTTCCTAATTGTCCCATACATGTTTTACTAGAGTTGGTTCACTTAAAGCAGAATCCAAACAAGGACCATACATTATATTCTCTTTTAATCTATAGGTTCCTATTCCCTCACCTTTTTTTTAAGCAATGTAAGTGAATATTTATTTAGAATGAGAAAAGAGCTCTAACAATTTGTACATTTCAAAAGCCAACAAATACATATTCCAGAATAATAACAAAATTTTTAATTAATTGACTTCCTGAAACACTTCTATAGTACTTTTTGATGCCTACATATTTTTGTCTTCATACTCTTTGATCACTTCTTCATATGACAACAGTTTTTTAAGGTATTTTTCTATAGAGGGCAAAAACTAATTCAGCCTTTTCTCTAGCATGGTTGATTGAAATTTGTTTTTTATTGTCGAAAGTTTGGGTGCAAAAAAAGAGGAAATTGACACACAGATGCACTCATTGTTTATAGTATTACTACAAATAGGAGTACCAAGTAATTCTGTTTTGTGCTATTTCCAACAAAAATGAAAAAAGGTGTGGTGCATTATAATTGTATGCATGTGTTATCAAATATACTTCTGACAAAAGAGAACTTCATTTTGCCTAGGTATGATTGAGAACTAAATCTTCCACTTAAATATTTTCCCCTTGTCATTTATTTGTTGAGACAAATCAGATCACTTGTGCTGTAGAAATTCCCTATAAACTTTGCTAATCCTTGTGATATCTTTTAACATATTTTCCTCTCACCTGTATTCCTACATATTGTTAATTAAATGTAGAGGTGCAATCACATTCTAGTTCAATTTTTTGGCAAGAATACATCACAGGTGATCCTGTATACTTCTATTGCATCACATCAGAGGGCACAATGCTTATATATCTCTCCTTTTGTTAAGATATATTAACACTACCCCCAATTTTCAGTTTAACTTTTTTAAGCAGTCTAAAAACCTGATGTTGAAACTTTGCTTTAATATATCAATTTGGAAATTTTAACATCCCAAAACAAATTTATGTTTTTCTTTTGTAATGTTAGACATGTAATGTTTTCTTAAAAAAAAAAAAGACTCAGGTCAATTCGAGTACCCAGAATAGACCTTTTTTTTTTTTTTAACTTCTTTATTGGAGATTAATTGCTTTACAATGGTGTATTAGTTTCTGCTTTATAACAAAGTGAATCAGCTATACATTTACATATAACCCCATATCTCCTCCCTCTTGTGTCTCCCTCCCACCCTCTATACCCCACCCCTGTAGGTGGTCACAAAGCACCGAGCTGATCTCCCTGTGGTATGCGGCTGCTTCCCACTAGCTATCTATTTTACATTTGGTAGTGTATATATGTTGATGCCACTCTCTCACTTCATCCCAGCTTACCTTTCCCCCTCCCCATGTCCTCAAGTCCATTCTCTACGTCTGCATCTTTATTCCTGTCCTGCCTGTAGGTTCTTCAGAAACATTTTTTTTTTTTAGATTCCGTATATATGTGTTAGCATACAGTACTTCTTTTTCTCTTTCTGACTTACTTCAATCTGTATGACAGACTCTAGGTCCATCCACCTCACTACAAATAACTCAATTTTGTTTCTTTTTATGGCTAAGTAATATTCCATCGTATACATGTGCCACATCTTTACCCATTCATCTGTTGATGGACACTTAGGTTGCTTCCATGTCCTGGCTATTGTAAATAGAGCTGCAGTGAACATTGTGGTACATGACTCTTTTTGAATTGTGGTTTTCTCAGGGTATATGCCCCGTAGTGGGATTGCTGGGTCGTATGGTAGTTCTATTTTTAGTTTTTTGAGGAACCTCCATACTGTTCTCCATAGTGCCTTTATCAATTTACATTCCCACCAACAGTGCAAGAGGATTCCCCTATCTCCACACCCTCTCCAGCATTTATTGTTTGTAGATTTTTTGATGATGGTCATTCTAACTGGTGTGAGGTGATACCTCATTGTAGTTTGGATTTGTATTTCTCTAATGATTAGTGATGTTGAGCATTCTTTCATGTGTTTGCTGGCAATCTGTATACCTTCTTTGGAGAAATGTCTACTTAGGTCTTCTGCCCATGTTTGGATTGGGTTGTTTGTTTTTTTGATATTGAGCCGCATGAGCTGCTTGTATATTTTGGAAATTAACTCTTTGTCAGTTGCTTCATTTGCAAATATTTTCTCCCATTCTGAGGGTTGTCTTTTCGTATTGTTTATGGTTTCCTTTGCTGTGCAAAAGCTTTTAAATGTCATTAGGTCCCATTTGTTTATTTTTGTTCTTATTTCCATTTCTCTAGGAGGTGGGTCAAGAAGAATCTTGCTGTGATGTATGTCAGAGTGTTGTGCCTATGTTTTCCTCTAAGAATTTTATAGTGTCTGGCCTTACATTTAGGTCTTTAATCCATTTTGAGTTTATTTCTGTGTATGGTTTTAGGGAGTGTTCTAATTTCATTCTTTTACATGTAGCTGTCCAGTTTTCCTAGCACCACTTATTGAAGCGGCTATCTTTTCTCCATTGTATATTCTTGCCTCCTTTATCAAAAATAAGGTGACTAGGGGCTTCCCTGGTGGCACAGTGGTTAAGAATCCACCTGCCAATGCAGGGGACATGGTTCAAGCCCTGGTCTGGGAAGATCCCACATGCTGCGGAGCAACAAAGCCCATGAGCCACAAGTACTGAGCCTGGGCTCTAGAACCCGTGAGCTGCAACTTCTGAGCCTGCATGCCACAACTACGGACTCCTAGAGCCCGTGCTCCACAACAAGATAAGCTACCGCAATGAAAAGCCCATGCACCACACGAAGAGCAGCCCCCACTCACCGCAACTAGAGGAAGTCCGCACGTAGCAACGAAGACCCAACGCAGCCAAAAATAGGATAAATAAATTAAAAAATAAGGTGACCATTTGTGCGTGGGTTTATCTCTGGGCTTTCTATCCTGTTTCATTGATCTATATTTCTGTTTTTGTGTCAGTACCATACTGTCTCGATTACTGTAGCTTTGTAATGTAGTCTGATCAGGGAGCCTGATTCCTCGTGCTCTGTTTTTCTTTCTCAAGATTGCTTTTGTTATTCGGGGTCTTTTGTGTTTCCATACAAATTGTGAAATTTTTTGTTCTAGTTCTGTGAAAAATACCAGTGTTAGTTTGATAGGGATTGCATTGAATCTGTAGATTGCTTTGGGTAGTATAGTCATTTTCACAATGTTGATTCTTCCAATCCAAGAACATGGTATATCTCTCCATCTGTTTGTATCATCTTTAATTTCTTTCATCAGTGTCATAGTTTTCTGCATATATGTCTTTTGCCTCCTTAGGTAGATTTATTCCTAGATATTTTATTCTTTTTGTTGCAGTGGTAAATGGGAATGTTTCCTTAATTTCTCTTTCAGATTTTTCATCATTAGTGTATAGGAATGCAAGAGATTTCTGTGCATTAATTTTTTATCCTCTACTTTACCAAATTCATTGATTAGCTCTAGTAGTTTTCTGGTAGCATCTGTAGGATTCTGTATGTATAGTATCATGTCATCTGCAAACAGTGACAGACTTACTTCTTCTTTTCCAATTTGGATTCCTTTTATTTCTTTTTCTCCTCTGATTGCTGTGGCTAAAACCTCCTAAACTGTATTGAATAATAGTGGTGAGAGTGGGCAACCTTGTCTTGTTCCTGATCTCAGTGGAAATGGTTTCAGTTTTTCACCAGTGAGAACGATGTTGGCTGTGGGTTTGTCATATATGGCCTTTATTAAGTTGAGGAATGTTCCCTCTATGCCTACTTTCTGGAAGGTTTTTATCATAAATGGGTGTTGAATTTTGTTAAAAGCTTTTTCTGCATCTATTGAGATGATCATCTGGTTTTTCTCCTTCAGTTTGTTAATATGGTATATCACATTGATTGATTTGTGTATACTGAAGAATGCTTTCATTCCTGGGATAAACCCTACTTGATCATGGTGTATGATCCCTTTCATGTGCTGTTGGATTCTGCTTGCTAGTATTTTGTTGAGGATTTTTGCATCTATGTTCATCAGTGATATTGACCTGTAGTTTTCTTTCTTTGTGACATCTTTGTCTGGTTTTGGTATCAGGGTGATGGTGGCCTCGTAGAATGAGCTTGGGAGTGCTCCTCCCTGTGCTATATTTTGGAAGAGTTTGAGAAGGATAGGTGTTAGCTCTTCTCTAAATGTTTGATAGAATTCACCTGTGAAGCTATCTGGTCCTGGGCTTTTGTTTGTTGGAAGGTTTTTAATCACAGTCTCAATTTCAGTGCTTGTGATTGGTCTGTTTATATTTTCTGTTTCTTCCTGGTTCAGTCTTGGAAGGTTGTGCTTTTCTGAAAATTTGTCCCTTTCTTCCAGGTTGTCCATTTTATTGGCATAGAGTTGCTTGTAGTAATCTCTCATGATTCTTCGTGTTTCTGCAGTGTCAGTTGTTACTTCTCCTTTTTCATTTCTAATTCTATTGATTTGAGTCTTCTTCCTTTTTTTCTTGATGAGTCTGGCTAATGGTTTATCAATTGTGTTTATCTTCTCAAAGAACCAGCTTTTAGTTTTATTGGTCTTTGCTATGTTTTCCTTCATTTCTTTTTCATTTACTTGTGATCTGATCTTTATGATTTCTTTCCTTCTGCTAACTTTGGGGTTTTTTTGTTCTTCTTTCTCTAATTGCTTTAGGTGTAAGGTTAGGTTGTTTATTTGAGATGTTTCTTGTTTCTTGAGGTATGATTGTATGCTATAAACTTCCCTCTTAGAACTGCCTTTGCTGTATCCCATATGTTTTGGGTCATAGTGTTTTCATTGTCATCTGTTTCTAGGTATTTTTTGATTTCCTCTTTGATTTCTTCAGTGATCTCTTGGTTATTAAGTAGTGTATTGTTTAGCTTCCATGTGTTTGTGTGTTTTACAGATTTTTTCCTGTAATTGATATCTAGTCTCATAGTATTGTGGTCAGAAAAGATACTTGAGGGCTTCCCTGGTGGCGCAGTGGTTGAGAGTCCACCTGCTGATGCAGGGGACACAGGTTCGTGCCCCAGTCTGGGAAGATCCCACATGCCACAGAGTGGCTAGGCCCGTGAGCCATGGCCGCTGAGTGTTTCATCTGGAGCCTGTGCTCCACAATGGGAGAGGCCACAACAGTGAAGGTCCGCGTACCACACACACACACAAAAAAACCGAAAAGATATTTGATACAATTTCAATTTTCTTAAATTTACCAAGACTTGATTTGTGACCCAAGATATGTTCTATCCTGGAGAATGTTCCATGAGCACTTGAGAAGAAAGTGTATTCTGTTGTTTTTGGATGGACTGTCCTATAAATATCAATTAAGTCCATCTTGTTTAATGTATCATTTAAAGCTTGTGTTTCCTTATTTATTTTCATTTTGGATGATCTGTCCATTGGTGAAAGTGGGGTGTTAAAAACCCCTACTGTGATTGTGTTACTGTCGATTTCCCCTTTTATGGTTGTTAGCATTTGCCTTATGTATTGAGGTCCTCCTATGTTGGGTGCATATATATTTACAATTTTTATATCCTCTACTTGGATTGATCCCCTGATCATTTTATAGTTTCCTTCTTTGTCTCTGGTGATAGTCTGTCTTTTAAAGTCTATTTTGTCTGATATGAGAATTGCTCTGCCAGCTTTTTATGATTTCCATTTGCATGGAATCTTTTTCCATTCCCTCACTTTAAGTCTTTATGTGTCCATAGGTCTGAAGTGGGTCTCTTGTAGACAATGTATATACGGGTCTTGTTTTTGTATCCATTCAGCCAGTCTGTGTCTTTTGGTTGGAGCATTTAATCCATTTACATTTAAGGTAATTATTGATATCTGTGTTCCTATGACCATTTTCTTAATTGTTTTGGGTTTGTCATTGTAGGTCTTTCCCTTCTCTTGTGTTTCCTGCCTAGAGAAGTTCCTTTAGCATTTGTTGTAAAGCCGGTTTGGTGGTGCTGAATTCTCTTAGCTTTTGCTTGTCTGTAAAGGTTTTAATTTTTCTGTCAAATCTGAATGACATCCTTGCTGGGTAGAGTCATCTTGGTTGTAGGTTTTTCCCTTTTATTACTTTAAATATGTCCTGCCACTCCCTTCTGGCTTGCCGAGTTTCTGCTGAAAGATCAGCTGTTAACCTTATGGGGATTGCCTTGTATGTTATTTGTTGTTTTTCCCTTGCTGCTTTTAATATTTTTTCTTTGTCTTTAATTTTTGATAGTTTGATTAGTATGTGTCTTGGCATGTTTCTCCTTGGATTTATCCTGTATGGGACTCTCTGCACTTCCTGGACTTGATTAACTAATTCTGTTCCCATATTAGGGAAATTTTCAACTATAATCTCTTCAAATGTTTTCTCAGTCCCTTTCTTTTTCTCCTCTTCTTCTGGGACCCCTATAATTTGAATGTTGGTGCATTTAATGTTGTCCCAGAGGTCTCTGAGACTGTCCTCAATTCTTTTCATTCTTTTTTCTTCAGAATAGACTTTCTTAAATGAAAACTATACAATGAAAAAGCTACTTAGTTACATTGAGGAAGATTCTCTTAAGTTTTGTTTTCCTTCTTCATTCCAGAGGTATTTATACATATGATAAATACTTATTGAGAGCCTGCTATGTGCCAGGCGCTGTAAAAGTAACATGGTTCCTGCTTTCATGGAGCTTATAGTCCAGTAAAGGAACAGATATTAATCAAATAATCTAGCAATTAAATATAAAGTTATAATTTTTAATTGCTTAGAATAGAGCTATGAAGAACTCTGAGAGCATTTTTTAAGGGGATTGTCCTAGTTTGGTTATCAAGGAAGTAGTGATTGAATGAGATCTGCAAAAATGAATAGTCATTAATCAGCTGAAGGAATAAACTGGGGTCTTTCTTTAAATGGACTGAATGAGGAAAGACCCCATGCCCAAAGAGGAGAATGTAGAATGTAAGTAAGTGCAAATGTAAGTAAGTGCAAAAGCAGTGTATACTGACTTACAGAGAGTGAGTAGAAGTCTGGTCTGAGACATAGGTCAGCAATAGGTCATGAAGGGCTTTACAGCTAATGAAAGAAAAAACTTGAAAAGCAATCACTGATTTCTGTCCAGATTCTATTTACTTATTTAAACATCTAATTACTTTTCCAAATAGAAACAGTCACTTAGATACAATCTAGTCAGTAAGCAAGATGAAATAGGAAACTTTATGATAATTTTTAGACACACTTATTTTAGTTTACTTGATTATAAATGATTTCTGTAAGAAATACTTAGGAAAAGAATAACATGAATTTTAAAAATAGATCTATTTTACAACAACAGATCATCCCTAATGGATATTAGGTTTCTTTTGTCATTATATTTAGAAGTTGGCTTACCTTTTCTCCCACCTGCTATCTCTGAAACTCAGCCAGATCCTCTTGTCTTTAGCTCTGATGCAGAGCTCATGACCAGCCAAATAAAAAAAGGATTCAAGTTAATGTTTGCCCTGAAATTAGATGAATCTACTGTAGAAGTTTTTTGTGAGATAGGAACAGTTATGGGCATCTGAAATACTAACTTCAGAAGGCTTATAGAATCCCAAGAAAATATTTTACAATTTGACACAAGAACAAAGTTTCCCAAAGAAAAAAGAATTGTTAAATTTTCAGGTGAATTCTTCATATTCATGGGGTAGACAGCTGTTAGATAAAGGAAATAATAAGCCTCTAATAACACATATTTTTAAGGTTATGATTTAGAAGGAAGTATCCTTCTAGTACTTTGAGGAAGAGCTGGGTTCGTTTATTTTGTGGAAAACATTGAAAATTATAAGAAGTGTTGGCATTATCCTTTAAGCAAAGAGAAGCGAATGAAAGTGTTTTGAAGAGGGGATAGTATCATCCCGTCTTTATTTAGGGGGGTGACTGGTACCACTCTGATGAATATATTAGAAGGATGGGGCTATTGCAGGAGTAGTTAACAATAGCAAAAAAAATTTTTTTTTTAGTGTTTTTGAGCGTCAGTGCTTTTATACATTAGCCCTTTGATACCTCACCTCTGGACTTACAGATGCAGAAACTAAGGTTTGAGGTAGTTAAAAACAAAAACAAAACTTGCTCACAATCACAAAGCTAGTAAATGGGGGAGCTGAGAATCAAATCCATTTGCAACTTCAGGGCCTGTGATCTTAACCTCTGAATTATACTAATGTTGGTTTAAAAAAAAAAGATTTAAAAGGAGTAAAAAAGGAGCTAAAAGGGTGGTGGTGGACTTAATAAGCTATGGAATTGGCTAGGAGTAGGAAGTGAAGATTCTAAGATGGCTGTGAGGCTTAAAGCCTGAGGGAATAACCAGAAGATTGGAGTTAATTAATAAAAATGGGAAACACAGGAGTGGAACAGGTTTGGGAACATATAGTTCAAGAAAATGTAGGTATATTTGATAGAGATATCTAGCAATTGGAAATTTGGATCCGAAAATCAGTACAGAAAGGACTCAAGTTATTATTTTCATTGTGATAATAATTTGAAGTTCTAAAAAAGATTGTGCTCTCTAGGCATAATGAAGTGTGACAAGAGAAAGGCAAAGAAGAGACCTAAATAAGGAGTATTTTGGGGATAGCTGAAAGAGCAATAGTCAATGAAGGAGACAACTAATCAAAGACACAGTAGGAAAAGAAGTAAATTCAGAAATTCTTATAGCGTGATAAAATTCAAAGAAAAGAATTTCAAGAGGGAGGAGGTAGTCAATAGTGTCAAATGTTGCCAAAAGGTATTAATATATGAGAAATGGGGAAAGGGTAATGGAAAATTTGACAGTGAAAAGACTAGTTTGGGTCGATAGTAGTATCAGTGAAGGTAGAGTTTGTGAGGTGGATGAATGTATATAATACATAAATAGACATGTTTAAGGTTGGGGAAAAGAGCCAGAACTGAAGGAGTAAAGAGATTAACTTTGAAAAGAATACAGATGCTTCATCTCCTGATATAGATTAAGAGAGAAACTAATACAACATTGTAATTCAACTGTATGATAGATAGATAGACGGATAGATGGATAGATAGATGGATAGATAGGAGGTAGATAGAGAGGAAGAAAGAAAGAAAATTGAGAAACTTTTCTATGGAAAAGAAAGAAGTCTTGGGAGTGAATTTCAGAAGATCTTGACCTTGGTATAGTAGGAGGAGAGGTCATTTACTGAGAGATATAGGAAGCAATTCTGTAAGGCTCTTTAGGGAAAAAGTCTGAGTGTCTACTAGAAATGTGTGAAAGCATTTACTGAGCAAACTTCATCATCTGGCTAAGGTTGGATAATGTGAATTTGAAACAATATCTGTTAAGACAATTATATTGCCTTTTTTAATAATCCTTGCCTCATCCTATGATAGGAGTTTAAACTCAGATCTTGTACTGCCAGTTTCTTTAAATGAAAATGCATAATTTATAATGTAAGAAAAACAGACTATAAAATAGATGATCGGATTTAAGTACACACTGCCTTTCAGTTTTTTTTGTAATGGTTGTTGTTTTGAGAAAAAGGTTATTGATGTTAAAGGAAACTCACATTGTAGTGTCGATGAGCCAAAATAACATTTGTTGATATCTTGTTGATGTGTTCATATATGTTTTTTGTTGAACTGAATTGGCATTTTTATGAGATAAGCATTTTCTTGTGCCTTTTGTAGTTATTCGGGTAACAACCAGTAGACTTGATCTTCTATAAATACGTTTAATAAGATTTGTACTGTAAGATCAGTGGGACTCATTCAGATTATTTTTACAGTTGAATTTCCTTTTCCTGATCAGGCAGCCACCCAATCCTTGTTTGCTTTTCTTTCAACCAGTGCACTTGAATTTCAGAGCAGGAGGAAAGGAATCTTTCAAACTCGGTTTGGTTTGATAGAAAAGGCACACTGTTATAAAAATGCGTAAGTTGTCTTTGAGCTTTTCCTTTTATCTCTGTATTCAGAGACTGAGTAATGAGACTGTTTAAATATTTGAAAAATAAATTTCATATTAACCAACTTATCCTTGAAGATAAATGATAATTTCTCAAGGTAGCATGAATATTTTTTTAAAAGAATTTTACCAAAAGACCTTACTTGCTTTTTCAGTCTAATTTTGGTACCTGTAGAATTCTAAATGATGTCTTTTCTTTCATTACAGCTATAACCTAAAACATTCCCCTGTGTCTTCCTTACATTTCAGGAGAAAAACAAATTTCACTCAGCCAAGCCTGTGTTCCTTGTCATTTATATGCTCGATACACTTGAAGGCAATTTCCTATATTTTATATATTTAATATTTTATATATATTAGATATATATATTTTAGGAAACGATATTATCTCTATTCATTTTGGATGTGTATAGTGATTTTTTTAAATATGGAAAGTATAATGCTTTTAATTGTAATTTCAGTGTTTCTTATACTTCATTATCGATCTGAGGTGGAGACAGTGGGCAGAGCAAGAGACAAAAGGAAGAAAAGGGACCTCTGATCAGTGACCAGAGAGAACAGAATTCTATAAAGAGATTTAAAGGTTCAATACAGGATGTGAAGGGGCAAAGGAGCTTCAGGGGTGGTCTCTAGTGAATAATCTTTAGTATTCATTATTGAAGATATGCTCTAAAATAGCATTTGAAGTGAGAGGCTGTTTTCTGATAATACCTAACAAAACATATTATTGTTGCAATATGAAGCAAATTTTTGCAAAGCAATATAAAGAGGAAGTGAGCTTTCTCCCCATTACTGCTTTAAATAATATTTTATCAAATACTTAGGTTTTATGTTGTCTGTTTATTAGTGTCCTGTGGGAGATTGGTAGAGCGGGACATCCAGCCCTTGAGTAAACATAAGATCTACAGCTTGACGGTTTAGTCATCTCTGTGGCTTGGAGATTGAAAATGTGCTTTAACTGTCACATCTTATTCCTGGATCACTTTCATCAGTGTCATTTCTAAGCTGTAATAAACATTAAATAGCATGAGGACGCACTGCTGCCAGCACTTGGAACACAGTCTATTTGTTAGTCCAGAAGCCCAGCCCAATGTTCTGGAATTTCATATATTGAGGATGACTCATGTCATCCAAACAGATTCCCAGAAGGAAGCTGAAATGAGGCAAGCTTTTAGCAAGATGAATAGAACCCACTGGAACACAAATTCAAATGATATAGTCAGCCATACACTGCTGGTGAGAGCTGCTGACCAGCTAACTTGGAAATTAACACTTAGGGACAGAGGATCCTTTTATGAGCGAAGGCATCAACCAGCAATGTGATGTAAGACTCAAGAGCTACATGTAAACAACTCTGAAGACTGCAGAAACCCAAACCTTCAATTATAGACAGTGATTTTAAAAAATCAGGCAAAATTTGGGAAAGGATGTAAGAGGGTTTGTTAATGTGAATACCATATCTTTTGATATCTGCACTATGGATAGCATATTTTTGTGATTATTTTTTTTCTGATTGTGAAATAATACATGATTACTGTAAATAATTTGGGAACTATACAGATATAATCACCTAAAATCTGTTTGGCACATGTCCTTCAAGGCAATACATAGATGTTTTTAAAACATAATTCAGCTTCATACTGCACAATGTGTATTATAACTAGTAGCATGACCTAGACCCAAAGAATTTTAAGCATTAAAAATCACTTAATCTAACCTTCTAAAATTGGAGGAGATATTTGAACCAGAGTGGCAGAAGATGGAAACGTAAAAGCAATTATATACATGTGTGTCAACAAATAAGGGCCAAATCAAATAAAAGAGTACAACAAGGGATTTCAGCAATGCTCAGGTGAAACTGCTAATAGTAACCCTAAACCTAATTGTAAGCATGCTGTGGAAGTCTTTTAGAGTACAGCATTCTGCAACTACATTTAATCCAAGTGATACAACTGATTTGGCACAGCTGCTCGAACAGATCTCCAAACAAATGTTGTTCCTGGCACAGGCTTCTTCTAAGCAGTTCTTTCATACTGCTGATGTTGGATTTTTATCTTCCATTCCCCTATGCATTAAAACCTATCAAGCCTATAATTTATTGCTTTAAAAGATTAACTCATTTTAAAGTATAGTGTGTGAGGAGAAGACTTCAGTTAAAGGTAGCAGAGTGAAGAAAGTTTTACTCTTCCCTTCTCCTTTGAAACTCACTAAAAATAAGAAGACAGGAAAATAGAAAAGAAGTCCATCATTAGAGAAATGAGGCATAAGGCTAAGCCCCAAAATACAAACAATGAAACATAATTTGCTGGGACTTCCCTGGTGGTCCATTAGTTAAGACTGCGCTTCTAATGAAGGGGGCCCGGGTTTGATTCCTGGTCAGGGAACTAGAGCCCGCATGCCGCAAGTAAAAGGGCCCGCATGCCGCAAGGAAGATCCTGCATATGGCAACAGATATCCTGTGTGCCACAACTAAGACCCGGCGCAGACAGATAGATAGACAGACAAATAAATAAATAATTTAAAAAGGAAAGAAACATACTGTAAATACTATAAAATCTAGACCACACGCAGGAGGATGTCTGAACCCCTCCTTGGAACCCCAAGCAATATACTGATTTCACTAAAAGTAAGTGTTGTAATACTTTAAAGGTCTAACCAGTGAGCCTTTATTGGAGTTGTGACATGTCATTGTTCATAGACTCAAAGAAATTATATGTATGATCTGTAACAGAAAATATAGTAACAATTTTTTAAAACCTCACCAACACAGATGTTAAGAGATATTAGGACAATAGAAGGAGATGAAATATCAGTGGGTAAACCTCAGGAAAGAAGTATAAGAGAAAAGGAAAAGCATTAGAATAATGAAAATCATATTAGAAATTTTAAGAGAGAGTAAATGTAGTCAGAGACATGGCTGAAAGGCTTGAAGAAATTTAATAACGTTAAATAAGAAAATATAAGATAAAAGTTATAGAGAAGATGATAAGGGAAAATAAAGGAGATCTAACATCTATATGGAGTCAGCAAACTTATTCTGTAAAGAGACAGTAAATATTTTAGGCCTCTGTGGTCAGTACAGCTTCTGTTGCAGCCATTCAGCTCTGTCTCTTATAGTGCAAAAGAAGCCATAGATGCTACGTATGGCTTTGTTCCAATAAAAAATTATATACAGAAACAAGTGGTAGGCTGGATCTTGCCTGCTCTGTTTGCCAACCTGTGTTCTTAATGAAAACAACAATGGAACTGACAAAATATTTAGAACTATAATAGAAGAAAAATTTTCCTGAAATAATCAAAACCTTGAATCAAAATGACTACCCTTTGGCCTGGGAATAATTAATATAGATGAGCTGATATCAAGGCATGTTTTGGCCAAATTACTGAACTTGAAGAATAAAGAAAGAGTTTTGTGGACATCTAGATAGTGGGGTGGGGGACAGAACTTTAGCTTTTTCTTCAACAAGAAACAATGTTAGAAAACAGCAGGGGAATGTCTACCATGTCCTGAGGTTTATCTAGTATTTTTCAACCAGCCAAATACTTTAAGCATGACTACAACACATAAATGTACTCTAGCATGGGAAAGCTCAACAAACATAATACCCATAAGACCTTTTTAAAACAAATTATAGGACTTCCCTGGTAGTGCAGTGGTTAAGAATCCGCCTGCCAATGCAGGGGACATGGGTTCAAGCACTGGTCCAGGAAGATCCCACATGCTGCAAAGCAACTAAGCCTGTGTGCCACAACTACTGAGCCTGCGCTCTAGAGCCCGCAAGCCACAACTACTGAGCCCGTGTGCCACAACTACTGAAGCCCCCGTGCCTAGAGCCAGGGCTCTGCAACAAGAGAAGCCACCTCAATGAGAAGCCTGCGCACCACAATGAAGAGTAGCCCCCACTCATCGCAACTAGAGAAAGCCCACTAACAGCAACGAAGACCCAACGCAGCCAAAAATAAATAAATAAATTTATTTTAAAAATTTTAAAAATAAAAAAATTATATCATAATAAAATACGATATAATCAAAAGATGAATCAAAATATTCAGAAATAAACCATGACGAAATAGTGTAACAGTGAGAAATTGAATTCATTTCATTCCAGAACTTATATCCCTCAGTGGAAATTATACTTTTAGAATAGATTATAAATTTATAAACTGTAATATTATAAAAATAATAAAATTAACAAATCAGGTGGGGAAGGGGGATAAAAGGAAGTATAAATGTGCTCCTTTCTTCATCTTTCATAGCATGTAATCAATAAATACTCCTTAAAATTGAACATAGGTAAAAAATTGCTCTGGGCTCTTAATATTTTTCATAATGTTTTTTCTTTAATCTAGAGGGATCTTTTAAGAATGTCATATGATGCAGCACTCATTAGCAATTCTTCAATTTTACATCAGATCCTTTTTCTTCAGATAATTCAATGAAAACTTTTATGTACTCTAAGAATAACATTTAAGAATGTGTTGGAAGGGGCCAAAAATAAGAATTCATTTGGTTGTATAGTAGAGTTTTTAGTAGTCATTTAAATAAAATGAAATTTCCTCTCGCTTCCTGTACTTCAGTCACTGAAAAGTATTCCATTTGGTGTGTGCTTTCGAGTAGCTAATACAGGATATAATTATAAGGCATAACCTAAGGCATAAACTGGTGAAGTTACTGAGCTTCATTATAAAAAGTCTTCTGAGAAACCAGGCAAACAAGCAAGTCCATATAAGCAGGATGAGGAGTTGGTAGCATAATGTCATAATTTAAATAGTTGAATTTAACAGTTTGATTGATTAACAAAAAGTGTTATGCAGCAAACTTTTTGTCAATCTTTTTTTTTTTCTATTTCTTTTCATTGCTGTGAATTTATAGTTACTTATTGGAGTTGGTTTCCTTCATACTCCTCCCCTGGCATACACTCTAAAATCCATTTAATCCAGAAGGATTCAGAAAATAGTGTTTGGTTGGTTCTCTCCTTATAACCTCTATTACTCTGTTGCCTTGTATATATACATTTCAAATAACATGATTATGTAAGTAAGTTTTTACTTTGGAGGGTAGACTCTCCTCAGGTATGTTTGTTTCTTACCTTTCCACCTGGCAGCATTTACACAATACAGTAATAGAACCCTATAGTCTTAGCTAGTTTCATCTCATCACATACCCTTTCCCTGCAGAGTGCCAATATTATTTGGTTTTATTGACCTTACCACCTTCTTTTTTTAATATATAAATTTATTTATTTATGGCTATGGCTGCATTGGGTCTTCGTTGCTGCATGCGGTCTTTCTCTAGTTGCGGCGAGTGGGGGCTACTCTTTGTTGCGGTGCACGGGCTTCTCATTGCAGTGGCTTCTCTTGTTGCAGAGCACAGGCTCTAGGTGCATGGGCTTCAGTAGTCGTGGCTCACGGGCTCAGTAGTTGTGGCTCACGGGCTCTAGAGTGCAGGCTTAGTAGTTTTGGTGCAGGGGCTTAGTTGCTCCGCGGCATGTGGGATCTTCCCAGACCAGGGCTCAAACCCGTGTCCCCTGCATTGGCAGGAGGATTTTTAACCATTTCCACCACGGAAGTCCCAGGCTTACCACCTTCTTGATAGTAGCCTGAGGTATGCTGGCTTGCTAATACTTTATAAGGAAACCTAATGTTATTTTATTTTGGATACGCATTTGAATCTGTTCTTTAGGTGTTGCTTGCAGTGGCCAATGGCCTTGGTATTAGAATTATTATTGTCTTTAACATGACAGTTACTAAGTGGCTACTATAAATTAGTATTAGGAGAAGTACATGACACTGTTTTCAAAGGGCTTGCAATCTATTTGGGAAAAGTATTATAAATGTTAGTAAAAGCTGGAAGTATCTTATTTTGTATTAATAAAGTGATAGAGGGAGAGTAGTGGAGACTTAGTGAACTTGAGTGACCCAGAGGACTCTGAAATGTTATGCCAAAGGAAATTAACGTTTACTGAGTGCCTTGCATGTACTAAGTACTTCAAAAATTCAATCAAGTAGTAATTCTAATCTCTAAATGTGGATAATATTTTGACTTGTTTTATTCTTTTAGAATTATTTAAAATGGAAAATAGCTGTTTGAAAATAGGCAAAATCAACAGTGTTCAGCTTCCTTCTTGGAAAGGAATTAGATGATAGGGTGATAATAGAGTAGAAAACCTAAAAGACTTAAACAGCTTATAATTGAACAACTGTTCTAGCTGTATTATAGGATTGAAAACATGTGATTTTGAATGTAAAGTTTCACTTGGTAATATAGGTCTTTGTCCTCTTCTGTGACTTTTCAGATTTTCATGTGCTTCAAATGTAGAATGATTAATGGGAGGGGTGGACTAAGTGTGAGCAAGTCATGATTGGTCTGTTGTGGTAATAATGATGTTCACAGTGTTTTTGCTAACTTACTCTATGAAATTAAAACAGAAGGTACCGTTCAGAGAAGCCACTTAAGTTTCCTTTGGCCTTCCTGACTTCTGTGATTATTTCTATTTTAGAACCTTGAACTCCTTTAACACACCCTGATTAAAGAATCAACTAGCTTCTATTTATTGCAGTTGTTACTGAAGATCAACTATTGAATTATTTAGTAGTGTTGAATTAAAAGAGAGAGAATTTAATATTGTGGCCATCCTCAAAGAGCTTGTGTTGTCAAGGTATGTAAAGACAGCATTGACTCAGAGCATTGTTTAAATGATGCTATTCAGTGACATTAAACATATTGGCACTGGTTGTTCTTATACACTGGAAATAAAAATAACTTTTAGGGCTTCCCTGGTGGCACAGGGGTTGAGAGTCCGCCTGCTGATGCAGGGGACGCGGGTTCGTGCCCCGGTCCGGGAAGATCCCACGTGCCGCGGAGCGGCTAGGCCCGTGAGCCATGGTCGCTGAGCCTGCACGTCCGGAGCCTGTGCTCCGCAACGGGAGAGGCCACAACAGTGAGAGGCCTGCGTACCGCAAAAAAAAAAAAGATCAGGTCAGGTATTTATGTATGTATTTATTGGCTGTGTCAGGTCTTAGTTGCAGCACACGGGATCTTTTGTTTGCGGTGCACGGGCTTATCTCTAGTTGCAGCACACAGGCTCTTTTGTTGTGACACATGGGCTCAGTAGTTGCAGCGCACAGGCTTAGTTGCCCCGTGGCATGCAGGATCTTAGTTCCCTGACCAGGGATCAAACCCGCGTCCCCTGCGTTGCAAAACAGGTTCTTAACCACTGAACCACCAGGAAGTCCCAGAAGTAACTTTTAACTCTTAATGCTCTTACTCCTCCTTTTATAAGAACATTAATTCAGTATATAAACAGATGTCAGTTTTGATTGTTGTATTTCTAAAATACTTTCTTCTGCTCCGTATGATAGGAAAAGATTTGAGATATTGAGTGCCATTTGAAAATTTGGTGGGTGAACCTCATAGAGAATGGTTTCTGGATCCTAACCAGCATCTCTAAAAATCAATAGCCAAGAGAGATTTAGGTCAATTTTTATTATTTTGACAAATTGGGGTGAACCAGGATAGGCCTTATAACTTGCATAGTTCAACTGAAAAGCTGCTTTGAGGAAATAGCTTTCAGTGCAAGTCCAACATTTTGGTGAGAAGGGAGAATGGTAATAGAGAAAGAAAAGAGAGGAGAAAACATGTTTGCATGTTTATTTAATGAAAGATGGGCTTTAGGGATTGACACTGCATTTCATATAGAAGCACTAAAGGAGGTATTACTGAGACCCTCCCATTGGAGAGTAGTGAGGGCAGAGGTAAATCTCCTGAACCACTGCCAGTCTGTCACCATTAGACCTCCATTTAGATATTGCAAAGTGTTTTTGACTAACAAAATAACCCATCGTGACTGTAGCAGCTCCTATTTGACTTATTAATAGAGGAATTTATTACCTTCCTTCTCTTCTGCTTAGATTAGCTTTGGGATATTGAAGATCTTAATCTGTCCTAAAATTAAGAGTATTTTTTTAGGCAAGGCTTTCAAGGAAGAACTAAGACACACATGTATGCACGTGCACAAACACACAATGTTAAGGCAAGTTGTTAGTCCTTTCATCACTTGTTGCTACTCCTATTTCCTACTGTTTGCTTCACCCCAACATGTTAAATACTCATCAGGAAGTTTAGATATCAGCACACTAAGTTTAAAATATCAAGATAAATATAAGAAGCAGTCAGAGAAAAAAGTTTTTCATTCAAGGAGCTTAGAATAGTATAAGTATTTAGTACTTGCAGTTCTCTTGTCTATAATAACCTACCAGCCTTTGCACTTGTGGATTGTTAGTAAATGCTTTCCTTTTTAACTTTTTATGTAGAAAAATTTTAAATCTACAGAAAAGTTGAAAGAATACTATAGTGGACATCCAAATTCCTTTTATATAGATTCACTAATTGTTAACATTTTGCCAAATTATGATTTTTTTCCCCTACTGAGCCTTTTGAAACATCATTAACACTTCATCCATAAAAAAGTGCAGCCTGTGTTCTCCAAGAATAAGAACATTTTTCTGTGTAACCATAATGTAATTATTACTCAAGAAATTTAACATTGAAACAATGCTATTAACTAATAGACAGTGTATTGAAACATATCATAATTAGATGGTATTGTTGACTTAAGGAAACATGGTTTTTCTGCCCACCTCAAAGATAAATACATTTTCCCCCTTGAAAATGTTTAGGGACTTGCCTGGTGGCACAGTGGTTAAGAATCTGCCTGCCCATGCAGGCAACACGGGTTCCAGGAAGATCCCACGTGCTGCAGAGCAACTAAGCCCGTGCGCCACAGCTACTGAGCCTGCACTCTAGAGCCCACGAGCCACAACTGCTGAGCCCACATGCCACAACTACTGAAGCCTGTGCGCCTAGAGCCTGTGCTCTGCAACAAGAGAAGCCACTGTGAGAAGAAGCCCGCGCACTGCAACGAAGAGTAGTCCCTTGTCGCCACAACTAGAGAAAGTCCGCACGCATCAACTAAGACCCAACACAGCCAAAAATAAATAAATTAATTAAAAAGAAATTATTTTATTTATTTTTTTAATACAGCAGGCTCTTATTAGTCATCCATTTTATACACATCAGTGTTTACATGTCAATCCCAATCTCCCAATTCATCACACCACCACCACCACCTCCCGCTGCTTTCCCCCCTTGGTGTCCATACGTTTGTTCTCTACATCTGTGTCTCAATTTCTGCCCTGCAAACAGGTTCATCTGTACCATTTTTCTAGGTTCCACATATATGTGTTAATATACAATATTTGTTTTTCCCTTTCTGACTTACTTCACTCTGTATGACAGTCTCTAGATCCATCCATGTCTCTACAAATGACCCAATTTCGTTCCTTTTTATGGCTGAGTAATATTCCATTGTATGTATGTACCACAACTTCTTTATCCATTCGTCTGTCTATGGGCATTTAGGTTGCTTCCATGTCCTGGATATTGTAAATAGTGCTGCAATGAACATTGGGGTGCATGTGTCTTTTTGAATTACAGTTTTCTCTGGGTATATGCCCAGTAGTGGGATTGGTGGGTCATATGGTAATTCTATTTTTGTTTTTTAAGAAACCTCCATAGTGTTCTCCATAGTGGCTGTATCAATTTACATTCCCACCAACAGTGCAAGAGGGTTCCCTTTTCTCCACACCCACTCCAGCATTTGTTGTTTGTAGATTTTCTCATGATGGCCATTCTAACTGGTGTGAGGTGATACCTCATTGTAGTTTTGATTTGCATTTCTCTAATAGTGATTTTGAGCAGCTTTTCATGTGCTTCTTGACCATCTGTATGTCTTCTTTGGAGAAATGTCTATTTAGGTCTTCTGCCCATTTTTGGATTGGGTTGTTTGTTTTTTTAATATTGAGCTGCATGAGCTGTTTATATATTTTGGAGATTAATCCTTTGTCCATTAATTCATTTGCAAATATTTTCTCACATTCTGAGGGTTGTCTTTTGGTCTTGTTTATGGTTTCCTTTGCTGTGCAAAACCTTTTAAGTTTCATTAGGTCCCATTTGTTTTTGTTTTTTTTTTTATTTCCATTACTCTAGGAAGTGGATCAAAAAAGATCTTTCTGTGATTTATGTCAAAGACTGTTCTGCCTATGTTTTCCTCTAAGAGTTTTATAGTGTCTGGTCTTACATTTAGGTCTCTAATCTATTTTGAGTTTATTTTTGTGTATAGTGTTAGGGAGTATTCTAATTTCATTCTTTTACAGGTAGCTGTCCAGTTTTCCCAGCAACACTTATTGAAGAGACTGTCTTTTCTCCATTGTATATCCTTGCCTCCTTTGTCACAGATTAGTTGACCATAGGTGCATGGGTTTATCTCTGTGCTTTCTATTCTGTTCCATTTATCTATATTTCTGTTCTTGTGCCAGTACCATACTGTCTTGATTACTGTAGCTTTGTAATATAGTCTGAAGTCAGGGAGTCTGATTCCTCCAGCTCGGTTTTTTTTCCCCAAGACTTCTTTGGCTATTTGGGGTCTTTTATGTCTCCATACAAATTTTAAAATTTTTTGTTCTAGTTCTGTAAAAACTGCCATTGGTAATTTGATAGGGATTGCATTGAATCTGAGATTGCTTTGAGTAGTATAGTCATTTTCACAGTACTGATTCTTACAATCCAAGAACATGGTATATCTCTCCATCTGTTGGTATCATCTTTAATTTCTTTCATCACTGTCTTATAGTTTTCTGCATACAGGTCTTTTGTCTCCCTAGGTAGGTTTATTCCTAGGTATTTTATTCTTTTTTTTGCAGTGGTAAATGGGAGTGTATCCTTAATTCCTCTTTCAGATTTTTCATCATTAGTGTATAGGAAAGCAAGATATTTCTGTGATTTTGTGTCCTGCAACGTTACCAAATTCATTGATTAGCTCTAGTACTTTTCTGGTGGCATCTTTAGGATTCTCTATGTACAGTATCATGTCATCTGCAAGCAGTGGCAATTTTATTTCTTCTTTTCCAATTTGTATTCCTTTTATTTCTTTTTCATCTCTGATTCCTGTGGCTAGGACTTCCAAAACTATGTTGAATAATAGTGGTGAGAGTGGACATCCTTGTCTCTTTCCTGATCTTAGAGGAAATGCTCTCAGTTTTTCACCATTGAGAATGATCTTTTGCTGTCGGTTTTTTTTTTTTGTCATATATGGCCTTTATTATGTTGAGGTATGTTCTCTCTATGCCCACTTTCTGAAGAGTCTTTATCATAAATGGGTATTGAATTTTGTCAGAAGCTTTTTTTGCATCTAATGAGATGATCATATGGTTTTTATTCTTCAATTTGTTAGTATGGTGTATCACATTGATTGATCTCCATATATTGAAGAATCCTTGCATCCCTGGGATAAATCCCACTTGATCATGGTGTATGATCCTTTTAATGTGTTGTTGGATTCTGTTTGCTAGTATTTTGTTGAGGATTTTTGCATCTGTATTCATCAGTGTTATTGGTCTATAATTTTCTTTCTTTGTAGTGTCTTTGTCTGGTTTTGGTATCAGGGTGATGGTGGCCTCATAGAATGAGTTTGGGAGTGCTCCTTCCTCTGCAATTTTTTGGAAGAGTTTGAGAAGGATGGGTGTTAGCTCTTCTCTAAATGTTTGATAGAATTCACCTGTGAAGCTATCTGGTCCTGGACTTTTGTTTGTTGGAAGATTTTTAATCACAGTTTCAATTTCATTGCTTGTGATTGGTCTGTTCATATTTTCTGTTTTTTCCTGGTTCAGTCTTGGAAGGTTATACCTTTCTAAGAATTTGTCCATTTCTTCCAGGTTGTCCATTTTATTGACATAGAGTTGCTTGTAGTAGTCTCTTAGGATGCTTTGTATTTCTGCGATGTCTGTTGTAACTTCTCCTTTTTCATTTCTAATTTTATTGATTTGAGTCCTCTCCCTCTTTTTCTTGACGAGTCTGGCTAATGGTTTATCAATTTTGTTTATCTTCTCAAAGAACCAGCTTTTAGTTTTATTGATCTTTGCTATTGTTTTCTTTGTTTCTATTTCATTTATTTCTGCTCTGATCTTGATGATTTCTTTCTTTCTGCTAACTTTGGGTTTTGTTTGTTCTTCTTTCTCTAGTTCCTTTAGGGGTAAGGTTAGATTATTTATTTGAGATTTTTCTTGTTTCTTGAGGTAGGCTTGTATAGCTATAAACTTCCCTCTTAGAACTGCTTTTGCTGCATCCCATAGGTTTTGGATCGTCGTGTTTTCATTATCATTTGTCTCTAGGTATTTTTTGATTTCTTCAGTGATCTCTTAGTTATTTAGTAACGTATTGTTTACCTCCATGTGTTTGTGTTTTTTACGATTTTTCCCCTGTAATTGATTTCTAATCTCATAGCATTGTAGCCAGGAAAGATGCTTAATATGATTTCAATTTTCTTAAATTTACTGAGGCTTGATTTATGACCCAAGATGTGATCTATCCTGGAGAATGTTCTATGCACACTTGAGAAGAAAGTGTAATCTGCTGTTTTTGGATGGAATGTCCTATAAATATCAATTAAATCTATCTGGTCTATTGTGTCATTTAAAGCTTCTGTTTCCTTATTAATTTTCTGTCCTGATAATCTGTCCATTGGTGTAAGTGAGGTGTTAAAGTCCCCCACTATTATTGTGTTACTGTTGGTTTCCTCTTTTATAGCTGTTAGCAGTTGTGTTATGTATAGAGGTGCTCCTATGTTGGGTGCATATATATTTATAATTGTTATATCTTCTTCTTGGATTGATCCCTTGATCATTATGTAGTGTCTTTTCTTGTCTCTCGTAACATTCTTTATTTTAAAGTCTATTTTATCTGATATGAGTATTGCTTCTCTAGCTTTCTTTTGATTTCCATTTGCATGGAATATCTTTTTCCATCCCCTCACTTGCAGTCGGTATGTGTCCCTAGGTCTGAAGTGGGTCTCTTGTAGACAGCATATATATGGGTCTTGTTTTTTAATCCATTCAGCGAGCCTGTGTGTTTTGGTTGGAGCATTTAATCCATTCATGTTTAAGGTTATTATCAATATGTATGTTCCTATTACCATTTCCTTAATTGTTTTGGGTTTGTTTTTTAGGTCCTTTTCTTCTCTTGTGTTTCCCACTTAGAGAAGTTCCTTTAGCATTTGTTGTAAAGCTGGTTTGGTTGTGCCTAATTCTCTTAGCTTTTGCTTGTCTGTAAAGCTTTTGATTTCTCCATCGAATCTGAATCAGATCCTTGCTGGGTAGAGTAATCTGGGTTGTAGGTTCTTCCCTTTCATCACTTTAAGTATATCATGCCACTCCCTTCTGGTTTGTAGAGGTTCTGCTGAGAAATCAGCTGTTAACCTTATGAGAGTTCCCTTGTATGTTATTTGTCGTTTTTCCCTTGCTGCTTTCAATAATTTTTCTTTGTCTTCAATTTTTGCCAATTTCATTACTATGTATCCAGTACAAACCCCAGGAAAAATTTTTGTGAGAATTAATAAGCTGATTTTAAAATGTATAAGGAAATGCAGAGGACTAAGAATAGTCAAGACTATCATTAAGAAAACAAAATTGAAGGATTTACAATATCAGATATTAAGACTTAGTAAAGCTATAGTAAGTAAGATAATGTAGAACTGGTGCAAGAATAGATGAATAGACAAATGGAACAAAGTAGAAAACACAGAGATAGATCCACACACCTGATTATGGCAAATCCTCCATCTCAATTCAGTGGAGAGAGGATGGTCCTTTCAATACATGGTGCTGGGTCAATTTGATGCCATATAGAAAAAATAAATTTAATCTTGGCTTCACCTCACAGCAGATAAAAAAAAACTTCCTGGTAAAATATAGATATAAATGTGAAAAGTAAAATAATAAAGCTTGTTAAAACACAGAATATCTTTATGAACTTGGAGTAGGAAAACATATCTTAAATAAGATACAATAAGTACTAACGATAAAGGAAAAGATTGCTAATTGGATTAACATTAAACATTTTTGTTCATCAAGATACCATTAAGAGAGAAGCAGCAAGCTACCGACTGAGAAAAGATACTAACAATATGTGTATCTGACAAAGGGCTCATATCCCAACTATACTAAGAAATTTAATAATCAATAAGAAAAAAAGGTTATCTGACAAAAAACTGAGTGAGAGTCTTGAATGGATACTCACAAGAGGGTATCTAAGTGTTCACTAAATATGGGAAAAGGATCTCAACCTCATTAATCATCAAGGAGTAAAACTACTAGGAGATAACATACACACCTACCAGAATGGCCACAATTTAACAAAACTGACAGTACCAGGTATTCACAAGAATGTGGAGTTGGGCTTCCCTGGTGGCACAGTGGTTAAGAATCTGCCTGCCAATGCAGGGGACATGGGTTCGAACCCTGGTCTGGGAAGATCCCACATGGCGTGGAGCAACTAAGCCCGTTCGCCACCACTACTGAGCCTGCACTCTAGAGCCCGTGAGCCACAACTACTGAGCCCACATGCTGCAACTACTGAAGCCTGTAGGCCTAGAGCCCGTGCTCCGCAACAAGAGAAGCCACCGCAATGAGAAGCCTGTGCATTGCAACGAAGAGTAGCCCCTGCTCACCACAAGTAAAGAAAGCCTGCACACAGCAACAAAGACCCAACACAGCCAAAAATAAATAAATAAATAAATTAAATTAAAAAAAAAAGAATATGGAATATCTGGAACGCTTTAACCTACTAGGTGTCTAAGTTGTTACCTGCTATTTTGCAAAACTGGCTATATCTGTTGAAACTGAACATATGCATATCCTGTGACTGAGCAATTCTACTCCTAACTATATACTCAGAGGATGTGCATACATAAGTGCACCAAAAGACGTAAAGAATGTTCATCAGAGCATTATTAGCCAAATCTGGAAATAGCCCACATGTCCCTTTTGGAATATTCACTCAATGGATTCATATAATGGATACATAGATATGCAACGATGAAAAAGAAGTAACTACTGCTATACTCAACAACATGGATGAATCTAATACATATAATGTTGAAAACAAAAGCCAAATTCAAATTAATAAATTCTGTATGGTTCCATTAAAATAAAGTCCAGGCCTTTATCAGAAAACAAAATCTAACTTTTTTCCAGCTCCCATGGAAAGCCTAACTGGAGAAATGGTGTTTGTCAAAGACTGTTTAAAGGATAAACTGTTCTTTTTTTTTCTTTCTTTTTAATAATTTGGAAATTTTTAACACAGAAGATTATGGAGAATTATACAGTAAAACTCACACTTAATCTAAATATTTATATTTTGATATATTTGTATCAGATCTTTTTTTTAAAAATAAATTTATTTATTTCGTTTTTGGCTGTGTTGGGTCTTTGTTGCTGTATGTGGGCTTTTCTCTAGTTGCGGTGAGGTGGAGCTTCTCTGTTGCGGTGCGCAGGCTTCTCATTGCGGTGGCTTCTCTTGTTGTGGAGCACAGGCTCTAGGCACGAGGGCTTCAGTAGTTGTGGCACGTGGGCTCAGTAGTTGTGGCTCGCGGGCCCTAGAGTGCAGGCTCAGTAGTTGTGGCGCATGGGCTTAGTTGCTCCGTGGCATGTGGCATCTTCCTGGACCAGGGCTTGAACCCATGTCCCCTGCATTGGCAGGTGGATTCTTAACCACCATGCCAGCAGGGAAGCCCTAGATCAGATCTTTTTTACTAAGAAAATAAACAATAAATATACAGTACAATACAATAAAGTTAATGCTACCTTTGTTCCCATCCCCAATTCCAAAACCCTTTTTCCCCAGAGAGTATTACCATAAAAATGATATCTTTCCCATTTATTTTAATAGTTAATATTTAAATATATTATTGTGTATACTATATATAAATAGTGAAAAGGAAAACAATAATATGTATGTATATATTTGTTTCTTTTAAACTTAACATACAGAGTACTCTAATTTGCTTATCCTTCTATAATTTTTAAATCTTGAGATTTATCAACTTATAGATCTATTAATAGCTCTTAATTCTAAATGAACTTTATGAATTATTGCACTTAATTGTCCATAATATTTTATGCTGTTCTAAATTATAATCTTTTGAAATCAAGCTGACTTTGCCAAAAAAAACAAACAACTTGATTTGTATTGTTTTACTCCCTCAAATATTGCCTTTACTCAATTGTATTTTAAGATGATAAAGATAGTCTCATCTTTTATCAAAAAGTGATATAAGAAACAACCTTGTGAAATTTCTTATTTAATATCCAGAATTTGGGGGGAATCCTTGTATCCACTATTATTACTCAGAGCTTACTATATCAAGCGCGGCATCAAAAATTTCTTTTAGAACTTTGTGCTAGAAAATATTTGCCTTTCCTGACAAATTGCTATGCTTTGTCCCTTCTATTAATGAGAATTATCACTGATTATGTCGCCTTTTTGTCTTGGAGGCTAGGAGGCTGTAATAGTTTTTTATTGTTTCTCTAACAAATAACAACAAACTTTGTGACTTAAAACAACATAAATGTATTATCTTATGTAGTTCAATAGGTTAGAAGTCCAATACAAGTCTCAATGGGCTAAAACCAAGGTGTCAGCAAGTCTGTGTTCCTTTATGGACGCTGTAAGGGAGACTCTGTTTACTTGCCTTTTCCAGCTTCCAGAGGCTACACCCTTGCCATGGCCTCTTCCTCTAGCAACATTGGGGAGAGTCCTTTGTCTTTGTCACACTTAACATCTTTTTGGTTCTCTATAGCCACACCTTCCTCTATTTGAAGGTCCCTGTGATAACATTGGTCCTATCCAGATAATCTCCCTATTTTAAACTCAGTTTATTGGCAACCTTAATCCCATCTGCAGCCTTAATTTTCCCTTGCCAAAGTAACATGCCCACAAAACCCAGAGATCGGGACATGGACATCTTGTGGGGGGGGGGGGGGGGGGGGGGCGGCAAGGGAAGGGTGTTATTCTGGCTACTGCAGAGACTTAGAGCCAAGTATGGAACTTAATTTAGCCTTGTTGAAGGTTTTTGGTTTTGTTTTTAGTACTTATTTATTTATTTAGGCGCGCTGAGTCTTAGTTGCAGCACACAGGATCTTCATTGAAGCATGCAGACTCTTAGTTGCAGCATGAGGACTTTTTTTTTTTTTTTTTTTTTGCGGTACGCGGGCCTCTCACTGTTGTGGCGTCTCCTGTTGTGGAGCACAGGCTCCGGACGCGCAGGCTCAGCGGCCATGGCTCACGGGCCCAGCCGCTCTGCGGCATGTGGGATCTTCCTGGACCAGGGCACGAACCCGCGTCCCCTGCATTGGTAGGCGGACTCTCAACCACTGCGCCACCAGGGAAGCCCCATGCGGACTTCTTAGTTGTGACATGCAAACTCTTAGTTGCAGCATGCACGTGGGATCTAGTTTCCCTACCAGGGATCAAACCTGGGCCCCCTGCATTGGAAGCATAGAGTCTTAACCACTGTGCCAGCAGGGAAGTCTTGACCTCACTGAAGATTTTGATGGGCCACATCAAAACTTCTTTTCTCAAAAAAAAAACAAACTTCTTTTCTCCCAATTTTTATTTTCTAATATTTTTATTTTTATTGGTCCTGGTTTTTTTAATTTCAATTTCAGAATTCTAAAAAAATTTACCACCATTTTATGGTGTGTTTATATTGTAGTTACCTCAAATTCTTTGTACAACAGATGAAGGATAAATAAAATAATTTGAAAACTTAAACCTTGTGCATGCTTAGATGATGAAGATGATGGTAATGATAGTGGTAATGACCTCTCTCTATATATAGATAAGGATCTGCTAGTCTCTCAATCTCAGTCTCAATTGTGTAAAGTTGTGACCAGAATTTTAGCTAAGACAGCACACTATTCACATGTTAGCCAAGACATGGAAACAACCTGAATGTCCATCAACAGAGGAATGGATAAAGAAAATGTGTTATTTGGGCTTCCCTGGTGGCTCAGTGGTTGAGAATCCCCCTGCAAATGTAAGGGACGCAGGTTCAAGCCCTGGTCTGGGAAGATCCCACATGCCACGGAGCAACTAAGCCTGCGCGCCACAACTACTGAGCCTGCGCTCTAGAGCCCATGAGCCACAACTACTGAGCCCGTGTGCTACAACTACTAAAGCCCACATGCCTAGAGCCCATGCTCTGCAACAAGAGAAGCCACTGCAATGAGAGGCCCGTACACTACAACGAAGAGCAGCCCCTGCGCGCAGCAACAAAGACCCCACGCAGCCACACAGAAAAAAGATGTGGTATTTATATACAATGGAATATTACTTAGCCATTAAAAAGAATGGGGGCTTCCCTGGTGGCGCAGTGGTTAAGAATCCGCCTGCCAATGCAGGGGACACGGATTTGAGCCCTGGTCCGAGAAAATCCCACATGCCGCAGAGCAGCTAAGCCAGTGCGCCACAATTACTGAGCCTGTGCTCTAGGACCCGCAAGCCACAACTACTGAAGCCCATGCACCTAGAGCCCGTGCTCTGCAACAAGACACTGCGATGAGAAGCCCTCACACCGCAATGAATATAAGCCCCTGCTCGCCACCACTAGAGAAAGCCTGCGTGTAGCAACCAAGACCCAACCAAAAATTAAAAACATTTTAAAAATTAAAAATGAAATAATGCCATTTGCAGCAACATGGATGGACCTAGAGATTATCATACTAAGAGAAGTAAGTCAGAAAGACAAATACCATATGATATCGCTTATATGTGGAATCTAAAATACAACACAGGTGAACATATCTGAGAAACAAAAACAGACTCACAGACATAGGGAACAGACTTGTGGTAGCCAAGGGGGAGGGGGGTGGGGGTGGGAAGGATTGGGAGTTTGGGATTAGGATATACAAACTATTATACATAGGATGGATAAACAACACAGTCCTACTGTATAGCGTAGGGAGCTTTTCAATATCCTGTGATAAACCATAATGGAAAAGAATATGAAAAAGAATATATATATGTATAACTGAGTCACTTTGCTGTGCAACAGAACTTAAACACAACATTGTAAATCAACTATACAACTATAAAAATTTTTTTAAAAGAAAGAAAAAAGAGAATTGTTAGCTAAGAGATTGGCCCCCATGTGATTCCTAAACAGATGGAGAGGTCAGCTGGAGTCAGAGTGGGCTGAGGAACATTCTGGGTTGAGTGTTTTCAGCTTTGAATTATATGAAAATCATCTTAACTATCATATTTATTCTTACCCTTTGTACTTACTAAAACCTTTAATGACTATTATTCCTTTGTATTAATTTTAAGTAATGTATTTATTATCTGAAGTTACAACCTGGAACAGCTTTGTTAAGAATATTTTTAAAGATCAAACAAATTAAAATAAATCCCCTTCACTAAAGATAGTAAAAGGAGGAAAGTTAACCAAAATCTGTGCATCTATATGAGGCCAGAGTGGTAAAGACAAATAAGACTTATGAATGTTTTAAAATTTCCAATTAGTTGAAGCTGGATTTGTTGTTCTTATGGTGTTCCCGTTGGATAAATTCTGGAAGGAATGAAGGAAGAACACCAGTCAGCTAGTACATGATTCTTTTGCTCGTATTCCAAATTGAGATTTACAATTACACAGGACAGTTAACGTTAGAAATGTAGGCAGCACGTTTATTTTGTTTTTAATTAGGTACAATAACTTACAAGAAACGAAAAAGGAATTCTGAAACAAAATAGCTACTTTCCCATTTTATGTTTTGCTCTTCTCATGGTTTAAGTCTGTTACACTTACACAATACATGGGAGGGTAGAGAGTGATTTTTATAGCAGCTGTTGTGTCCCTCTCATTGCAGAGGAATAAAAAGAGCCTGTAGTTACTTATATTCGTGAGTGTTAACTACGTTCTTTTTCATTATTAGCTGAAGCTAGAGTGAAAATAAAAATCACAGAATGGGCTTCCCTGGTGGCACAGTGGTTGAGAGTCCGCCTGCCGATGCAGGGGACACGGGTTCGTGCCCCGGTCCGGGAGGATCCCACATGCCACGGAGCAGCTAGGCCCGTGAGCCATGGCCACTGAGCCTATGCGTCCGGAGCCTGTGCTCCGCAACGGAAGAGGCCACAGCAGTGAGAGGCCCGTGTAATGCAAAAAAAAAAAAAAAAAAAAAAATCACAGAAGGCCTGCTTTTGGCTTGAAATCGTTTACTTCATTAATGTAAGGAAGATGTGACACAACTTCTCACTACCACTTCTTTCTCCCCTTTTATTTTATCCTAAGCTAATAAAAAATTAAGCAAGTCTGTAACTAAAAGACAAAATATAGAAGCAATATGGGAGTATAAGTTACTGCAATTTTATATGTAATGATTTTTTTTCCCCTTCCATCCTAGCTTTTCTCATGCATTTTAAAGGTTTCAGAAAAATAAATAAATCCACTATACTTTAAAAAAGAGAGAAGAATACAACAAGATATTTGGGGGTCAGTAAATATTATATTTATGTTAATTATTTTTCTTTCTCAACTTTTATTTGGAAAAAATTTCAAACCTACAGAAAAGTTGCAGAGAGATTACAATATACAGTCTTACACCTTTTACCTAGATTCATCAATTATTAATACTTGGCCACATTTGCTTTATTTCTCTCTCTTTACACACACGTGTATATATGTATACAGGCATACTATTATTTATTATTTTCTGCTTTATTTGACAGTGTCAGATATCCTAATCCTTCAGCTCTAAATGCTTCAGCCATGTTTTTCCTAAGAACAAAAGTATTCTCCTGCTCTTGTTCAAAATACAGACTCTGATTTTACTTTTTCGTGAATCCTGTCTATTACCTGTGTCTTATCAGCATTCAAGAACAAAGGAAGCAGTGAGAGGAATTATTAATAGCAGCCACCCACTTCCTAAGTTATTCACCACTATGCATCTTTCGGAAACCAAGTGTGAAAATGAAAGATAGAGGTTGATTTTCAAACCTAAATAAATATAAAGTAATTGATGGACAAGGCCCCTGTAGCATTAAAAGTAAGCCCTATTTCGTAAGATACTGCATACAGTTGAATCATTTCCGCAGATACCTATTAGTATTTATTTTCATATATTCATAGACTTTCAGAGTTGGAAGGGCCTTACAATGTATGTTGTATAACTCATTCATTTTACGGATGAGAAGAACTGAAGTTCAAGGTCACACACCAGAGATGAGATTAGAATCTGGCTTTTCAAACTTTTAATGCAATATTCTTTCTTTTATGTCATGTTGCCTCCCCATGAGCTCTTGTTGCGTATGTTGGGGTCTTGATAAATGCAAAAGGTAAAATGTCTGAGACTAAGACACCTAACTAACTAATGTATCCCTAATGTAATCTCATCTGGATGAACTACAGCCGTGCTTCTCAGACTTTAATGTGCATGTGAATTTCCTAGTCATGTCGTTGAAATGCAAATAATGAATCAGTAAGTCTGAGATAGGGCCTGAGAATCTGCATTTCTAACACATTCATCTGATGCTGTTGCTGCAGATCCATGAACTACATGTTGAGTAGCAGTTATCTAGAACCAGCACAGAAATCTCATAGCCTCCAGACACTGGCAAAGTAGAAAAAACTACAAAATACGTAGGTTATATAAAGTATAGAGAATAATATAACTAATACCTATTTACTCATCATCAAGCCAAAATAAAATACTTTTAAAAGTTCTTGTTTTCCTCAAATATCGTATGTTAACGCATATATATGGAATCTAGAAAAAAGGTACAGATGAACTGGTTTGCAAGGCAGAAATAGAGACACAGATGTAGAGAACAAACGTATGGACACCAAGGGGGGAAAGCGGGGTGGGGGGTGGTGGTGGGATGATTTGGGAGATTGGGATTGACATATATACACTAATATGTATAAAATAGATAACTAATAAGAACCTGCAAAAGAAAATTTTTTTTTAGAGTTCTTGTTTTCCTAACTTTTATGTCACTTTAGAGAAGGGAGTTTTATCCCAATACATTAATTTACAGATGAAACTACCTATTTCCCCAATATTGTTATATACTGAGATTCCACAGACTTTAATGGTACTATGGAAGGAAATATTAATTCAGGTGATGAAAAGAACCATAGTCAAACTGAACTGTCAGTCAAAAAGCACAACCAATGAAGTTCCATTTTTACTCTCAATAAAAAGATCTTTTAAACCAGCTACCTTTATTCATTTAACAAATACTGAGAGTTCACACTCCCATGTAGTTTACATTCTGATTTCATTCCTTTATGTCTAAGTCTGTATGCTGTTTTGAATTGTCTAAATGATTATTGAAAGGTACAAATGCTAGGTGTTAAGGATTTTGCATTTAGGTTCTTTGTTGTTGTTTAAAAAAGAATAACTAGCAGTATACTTAGTGCCATCTCAATACAACATGGAATACATTTGTACCTGGAGCAACTAAAAATAAAAGACATTTCATATATATGAAGAAATTTGTTCTCTGAATATCTCCCAAAATGCTTATAGAAGTAATAATTACTTCATTGTTACTCAGAGTAGTTTTAGCAGTAAAATAACAAGGCAAAGTCATAAAACATGTCAAGGATAGTGAGGTATAAGGAGGAAGACAACTCAATTAGGTAAATATTAATTAAGCTTCTACTTTCTCCTAGTGTAGGGGGGTGGGGTACCAATATATAAAGAAATGAAGGCAGTCTTCAAGGTGATCATTGCTCTGAAGGGGAGGCAGGCATCCAAACATAATTAGAATACAGTGTGACAAATGAAAACAGGTATGGACAAAATCTAGGAGCAGTGCAGGAAAGTTGCAGAGGAAATGGAGTTAGAGAATGTAATATATTTTAAAAATGATTAAAGAAACTACGAGAATTCAGAATTTCTATAAAAGAGAAGGATGGATAGATAACATGATAATATAGAGTCTAGGTGAAAGGTATAAAAGGGTGTTGACTGTAAAATTCAACTTTGCTGTTTGTTTGAAGTTTCATAATAAAATGTTGGGTAAAATAATAGTTATTAAAAAACAGGTAGTATGATATAGAGTGGTCACAATTTTTACTTTTCTTGTGAGTGAGCGTAGGTTCTTAATAAATAGAAGGAAAGGAACAAAATAGAAGAGATCTTCCCAGTTTACAGTGGGGAAGGCAGGTTGTCACTGAAGTAAAGCAGAAATGCCTTACACTGGTATCTTTTTTTTTTTCCGCGGTACGTGGGCCTCTCACTGTTGTGGCCTCTCCCGTTGCGGAGCACAGGCTCCGGACACGCAGGCTCAGCGGCCATGGCTCATGGGCCCAGCTTCTCCGCGGCATGTAGGATATTCCCAGACCGGGGCATGAACCCGTGTCCCCTGCATGGGCAGGCGGACTCCCAACCACTGCGCCACCAGGGAAACCCTGCACTGGTATCTTTAACGTGTCTGTCCCGAGACCCAAGAGAGTAAAAGTGCATCCATTAAGGAAAATGTAGCAACCATCAGGGTGTGAGGACATTCCAAACGTAGGTGTAGAATTGCCTCAGACACTAGGGGTTTCGACTACACAATGAAATTTTAATAGATATTGGACTCTAGTTCTTATGCAGTATAAACGATAGGTTGTAATTTTGGGGTAATATCAAAATCTTAAATAGAAACATTGTTTATCAATGAATTTATACCAAATTAACTTAATAAGTAGTGATATACTAGAAATATTGGTAATATTTTCAATCTTAGAGCCTAGATATTGATTTCAAAACCTAATTTAAGAGAATTTGCTTTAATGAGCATTTCTTGATACTATTAAATGGATAGCTATTTGTATTTACTTGGATTTTAAAATGACCTTTATGTCAATTTATATTATGTTAAATGATATGATATACAGCTAGTTATGGTTAAGGTTTAAATGCTCTGATTATTTTAGTCTGTTGTTAGATCAGCAGTGAAGATTTTGTGGCTAAGGTCTTGGCTTTATATGCTTTTATATACATGTATGCTATTATATACATATGTCTTTGTGTACGTTTGATCCTCAGAGCACTGTGAGTTGTTGAACAAGTATTACTTTTTAAATACCTTATTGATAATTTGGGAGCTAGATTTGATTTCCTAATTAGAAAACTGATATTGCAAGATACAATGAAAAGTCCTTCATATTGCCTTGTTTTGTAGATGTGAAATTCTCTTGAAAATCAAAGGTATATAAATTGAATCATGACTTCCATTATGAAGTCACAATATATTCTAAGAGGGAAATGTTGCCAATGTTATAATAAAATGTAGGAACCATTTAAAATAATATATTCAAGGAGAAAATAATTTTCCAGTATTAAACTGTATTATATAATTTAACTCATACTTTCACTTAAACTGTATCAGGAACTTTGTTTCCTTGGTGAGTTATTGAAAGAAGAATAAAATATGCCCTGTAGGTAGTCTAACCCTTTAAGTGTTTTTTACAGTGCTTTCTGAAGAGATTCTCGTTTAAACCTTCAGGTTTCTAACTTTAACATCACATGGTGTTTATATTGTATAATATCTCTTTGTTTAGAGATAGTTTTGGCTTTTGAAATGTGTTAAACTTACTAAATTCTTTTTAATAAGAGGCCCTTAAAGAGATTGATTTGTTTTGAGTTTTGGGGGTTTTTTTTTTTTGGCTGTGCCACGCGACATGCAGGATCTTAGTTCCCAGACCAGGGATCGAACTCGTGCCCCCTGCAGTGGAAACCACTGGACCTCCAGGGAAGTCCCTGTTTTGAGTTTATATTTCTGAATATCTTAAATTTTGGTAGGATGTTGGTCATTCACATGTCCCATTTATACTGTCACTTATCCTTAAATGAAATCAGCCTTGTGAAATAGTCAGTTTTGTTGTCATTGCTGTCTTTAATTTAACAGCTGGGGAAACTGAGACTTTGGGGTTGAAATTCAAGATTTCAGCTGGCCCCAACTCTTCTAACTGCAAATCTCCTATATCTTGCGGGTTTGAAGTCACGGTGCTTATTTTAGTATGTTTGTAGAGTTGAAGTAGTGAAAAATTATTGCCGATGTAATGCTTCAACAGTTTTATTACGTCAAGGGTACAGATAAAACTGATGCCAAATTGTAGAAGCTGTTATAGGTGTGTCTTGCTTTAGAACACCTGAAATAGTTTTACACTGTTAATCCTAGTATGCTTGTAAGCACTGGATTCTAAAGGTAAGTTTGGCAAAGTTGTTGAAACCTGGGTACCCTGGTCTTAAAGAAGAGAAACTTTTGGAACATGTATTGAAAGGATCCATTCTCATAAGCATTCCTTGTTATACTATGGGAAATGTAATGGGAATATCATTTGACATCTAAACTCATGATATAGTAAGGCTATTTATAACAAGGTTTTAGCCATGGACAAGTATATATAATTATTCCGTCTAAAGCTTTTTGACATAGTTAATGTAGTATTTTTTATACAGTTTAACATAGGTAACAGATATTTGTTTCCTAATAAAATTAGGTCCCAAGATTTTCGTAAATAAAGGGAACTGGGTTGATAAGGAAATACCTTTTTCCTCTTTCTTTTTTTCTCTATTTTTTTCTATTTCCCCGCCTCTGGTTTAATGTCCAACTGGCTGTGAATATTTGCAGGGTATTGACAGGTTATTTAGACTTGACAGTCTTCCCAAGTTGCTGGCAGGAATACATTGCTGAGTTTGCTCTTCTGAACAGTGAATGGTGTGTGTAGGGGAAATTGCATAATTTATGATAGAACTAAAGGATTTTAAAGTTAGTTTTGACTTGAATTTAATAATTTGCTCTGGGGTCATGGAATGTCTTTTTATAATAATAAAGTTTGTTTTTTAAAATTATCTTGAATCTTATGACTTGGGAAAATAAAGTTACAGTGCTTTGTACTCAGACTCTTAACTTGATAATGCTAGCATTTTTCTTCTCCTGGGGTTAAGATTTAAGGGTAATGGTTGTAATACCAGGGCAGTTGTTAATACTTTCCTTTACTTCACTCGAATCCCTGTTTTTCCTAGAGGTTCTCAAGTTACTTATCAAAGATGTGGACTCTATCATACCAAAAGTATAAACTTGTATTTTCTTTTCAAGGGACCGAGTAGGCACCAAATCACCTTATTCAGTTGGCATTGATTGCCTAGAGGTTTACTCTTTCTCTGATGATTTCTGCTCATTCTGAATATTGACTTTCTTAACCTTAATCTTGTTCTCTGCCTATGAAGTTTAAATATGTGAATAATACATGCCATTTGCCTGAATGTTTTTCTTTTTTTACTTTCTTGACATATTTTTAAAACGTTCAGCATCAATTATTTATTAAACTCTTCCTATTTTCTTGTGATTTATTAAGAACATACAATTTAAACAACAAAATACATTTCAGTCTAGGAGAGTCATGGAATACAATTTAGAATGCCAGTGCCTCTTTGGTCTTGAACACTTATATTCCTTTCCTTATATTTTTTTGTCTTTGTTTTGCTTTTGTTTGTTGTTGTTATTGTTGCCATATTTCAAAGAAAAAAGGCAAGAGCAAAATCATTTTTGTTCCCATTGGCCTTATTAGACTATAGGCTGTTAGAAGGGTTAAAGAAAGAAAAGGACCTATGTGTGTTTGTGGACACTTACTAAGTAATATTTTGTAATTGCCAATGTCATTGTAGAAGTGACTGGGAAGACTTTGGGAAAGTGGGAAAGTGAATTATCTCAAAACAACAGAGGGGTTCTACAGCAAAGATCAGCAAACATTTTCTTAAAGGGCCATATGGTAAATATTTTGGGCTTTGTGGGCCGTATGGTCTCTGTTGCAGCTACTCAACTCTCCTGCAACTACACAGCTACTCAACTCTGCTGTTGTAGTGTCAAAGTAGATGAATGAGCTCTAGATACTAAGTAAATAAATGAGTTTGTGTTCTAATAAAACTTCATTTACAAAAACTGGTGGCTGGCCTGCCAACCCATGTTCTATAGCATTCTAACAAATAATATTCATAAACAGCCATGTATTTATTTAGTTCTCTGCCCCAGATACACATCTTTTATTAATGTTGAGGATAATCTGTAAAATCATAGAGGACAGAGGATTTCCTGTTTTAAAATGGCCTAGTAGATGTATACTGAAATATTTTCAGGTAAAGCAATATGATGTTTGGAATTTCCTTTAAGATACTCTGTGGAAAAGACCTGGTTCATATAGATGAACCAGGTTTGACCAAATGTTGGTAAATATAGAAGCAGGTGATGGGTGAATGGAAGAAATTCATCACACTGTGTTCTCTACTTCTGTGTAAGTTTGAAAAAGTCCATATTAAAAAGTTACCACTTAAAGAAATAATGGCCCAGTAGTGGTAGCAGTTTCTTCCTTCTCTTGGAATCACTTTGAAATAGAAAGGAGAATAAGAAACAGAAATACAAGCTCCATCTTCAGTACGACCAGAGAGATCTCTGCAATCCCAAAGCACAATACTGAAGAACGGCTGCCAGATCTAGTAAAGGGAGTATGTGAGAAGACCCCAAAAGAGGATGCCTATGATATGGTTGCAGATCCCCAGCAAAGCTCAGAGAGCTTGGTTCTCCAAAATAAGTGGCTGGCCTCAGACTTCTCCACAGCAGCAATCAACACTAAAACTTTACCCACGAAGTCCTCAAGGAAAGATTAATTTAGGAATCTTGTGCCAAGCCAAATAATCATTCAGTATAAAGGCAAAGACAAATATTTTTTAACATGCCAAGGTTTAGGGAAGTTAGCTCTCATGAGTCCTACCTCTATAAGATGAAGTTCAGCCAACCAAGAAATGAAAGGAAAAACGACAGTTGAAGTATTGGTAGTAAGCCTAGAGTCCATCAATCTATAAAATTAAGATTAAAACAAATGTGAAGATTAGGTTTTGCAGAGCAGAGTATGAATGTTTAAAATTTTGACAATGTTGACAGTTTTCTAACGAAAGTTGGAAGGGTGCAGGACAAATGATGTAAAGTGGTAGAAACCCCAGTTTTTTAACACGCTGTCAAAATATGTCATCTAAAATCAATAAATTCAATAAAAGAAGTATGTGGGGTTGGGGGGAGGTATATAGATAGATAAACACCAAGAAAAGTTACATAATAAATAAAATAAACTGGATAATAGAAGGGAGGGAAAAAGACACATAACTATAAGTTCATCATTGCTCATAATAAGAGATGGAAAATATATATATATACATATATATATATCAGGAGTACCAACTGATGGAATTGCCATTTTTAATTGGGTTGGGTAGAGTAGACCTCACTCAGAAAGTGAAATGTGAACAAAGATTTGAAGGAAGTGAGGGAGCTTGATAGTTTTCTGGAGAAATAATATTCTAAGTAGAGGTAATAGCTATTGCAAAGGTTCTGGAACAAGAGTATAGCTGGTCCATACAAAAAACCAGAAAAGAGCCTAGGGGCTAAAGCAGAATGATTGAGAGGCAGAATGGTAGGAGGTGAAGTCACAGAGATAACAGGGTATCAGATAATACTGGGCCTTAAAGGCAGTTCAAAGAACTTAGATCTTACTCTAAAATGACTACTAATACAAAAAAAATAAAAATAAACTTTCCATATTAATATTAGAAGTACATGTTTAACTAAAACATAGACCATTTAGTAAACTATTTTTAAGAAGAAAGAGCAGCAATAAAAACAAAAAACAAAAATTTTATAGCATAAAATTTGATGACTGAAAGGATATTAAATATACATTATATTAATAGGTATAAACAGGCTAAACTTTTCTGTTAAAAGAATCCCAGATTAGATCACAAAGAAAACTATAGAGTCATTCCTAAAACAAAGAAACTCAGGAAAAATAATAAAATTAAAGGACAGGCAGAGCATTAACAGGCATTTGCAAACTAAAAGGAAAAATTCAGGGGTCATGATCCTAGTATTGGACAAGACTTAGTACAAAAAGAATTACATTAGATTAAAGGGGACATATAAGATCTGAATAAAGAAAACCTTAAAATGCTTCTCAGGAACACAAAGACTAAAATAGAAAGGCTTACAAGGTTCTTGATTAAGAAAGACTCAAAAATCACATAGATGTCAGTTTCCTTATGTTAATCCATTGAGTTAATAAGATCTCAACTTCAAAACAAACAAACAAAAAAACTAACATTTATTGAATACTTATTCTATGCCAGGCACTGTTCTAAGTGCTTTATGTGTATTCATCATTTAGTCCTCACAGCAACTTTATGTGGTAGGTGCTAGTATTACGTTTTGTCCATTTTTCAGTGAAGAAACTTGAGGCACAAAGAGGCTAATGAACTTGCAAAGATTGCAGTTAGAGTAAGTTACAGAATCAGAATCTGAACTCAGGAGTGATTATAGATTCTATGCTCTTAATCACAGTGCTGTGTTATTTTTGAAGCTGATTTTGTGTGTGTGTGTGTATCTGTGTGTAACTGGAAATACTGACTCTGAAGTTCATATGGAGATACAAATAAGCAAAAATAGCCAGGAAAATTCTTAAAGGAAAGTAATAAGGGAAACTATCCCACCCTGCCAGATGTAAAAATATAAAGCTAGGATATTTAAAAAAGTGTGGCTACTACGACATGAGCATATAGATCATTGGACAGAAAAAGATCCAAATTCATATAGGTATTTGGAAAATTATCAAGGTAGCATTTCAAATAAGAGGGAAAAATGAATTATTAAGTATAACGGTTAGCTGTGTTATCATTAGAGGTTACTTGGATTGCTGCTTCTTAACTGACTAAAATTAATTCCTAATAAATCAAAGATTTAAACTTGAAAAATCAAACTAGAAGCCATGGAAGAATTTTATAGTATTCTCGAAGTAGGGAAAGCTGCTGATATATGACACAGGACCGTTAAACCACACAGAAAAGATTGAAAAGTTTGACTCTTAAAACATGAAAATTGTGTGCATACAAAAACACCATTAACAAAGTAAAAATAAAAACGGAAATTTTTATGACATATTTCGTTGACCAAGGGATAATTTTCTTAATATTTAAAGAACTTCTACAAAATAATATTCAAAGACCAAGATCCAAATTTTAAAAATGGCAAAAGATGTAAATACTCAGTGCATAGAAAAGCAAATACAAGTAACTCAGATTAAAACATGTATAGATTATCACTCTTAGTACAAAAAATGCAAATTATAATTATGGTGAAATACTGGTTTATCTTGAAAGAAACCAAAATGTTCATCACTATCATCTTAGGATGATAGGAGTTTGAGAGACTTTTCTTTTATCTGTATTTTTAAATTTTTCTACAAAGAATACATACTATTTAAATAATTAAAAAGCTATTATTTATTATATACATACACATGTGCATATAACATTTGTTGTTGTGTACTGACAATGGATGTGTCTTTATGTATTTTCTAGGTGCACCAAAGGCTCTCTTCTTGGCCTAGCGGAGTTGTTTATTGCAGTACTGTTGTGCCCTCTGATGGTGAGTTTTGGCAAATCCATTTTTATGTCCAAAGCTTTTTTTTCTTTAACTGTTTCCCATTCTCAAACTGACATATAGATTTATAAACCATACTCTTTCACTTGAGATGGGCTTGGAGTCAGAGGGAGAAGGTGTTGGGGGGGACTAAAGAAGAGAAATAAAATTTGAATGAGGATATAGTAAATTTAGAAGAGAAATCAGGAAGAAAAATTAATAGACTTAAGTTTTCATAGATCATGGAATAATACTGTCTACTCTTTCCATTTATGTTTTAAAACTGGGAACATAGTTAATGTGAAGATCGCAGAAGGACCACCTTTGGAATTTCCTAACCATTGAGTCTTCATACTATGGATAATGATCAAACACTCCAGCTCCTTCAGGGTATCAGAGCCTAGACAGAAGCAATTCAAAGTCTGAAACCTCCTGTCCTCTCTTGTCTTTTTCTTCCCTTACGCTCAGGGCTGTAATACTTTCTCTGTTGTGAGAAAAAATTGAAAAAAGATGCTTGGGGACCACAGTCCTTTGGAAAAGTCCATGATGATGCAAATTGGCAAGAGGATCTAAGCTTTGATTTTATTTACAGTAGTGGAGGAGATAAGTTTACAACTCTTCTTGTCATTTCTTTTACCTAGCATTACACATTTACAGTTTAGACTGTTTGCTTAGGGTTGACTGTTAAATATATTTTCTCTTTGTAAAGTTTAGTGTGATAGAACTCTAACTTCAACCTTATAAACATTAATTCATAGGCATAGCAACCATTGAAGGAGCATCCTGCAAATTTACAAGGACACCTGAAGTTGAAGAAACCTCAGATGAACCATTTGAAACTCTTAGGATCCCCTGTATTTAATCAGTGTAGCTATTTGCAGTGTTATCAGAACCTGTCCCAAAGCTGTTTAGTTATTGGAATACACAGACAGTGTGCTCATATTCCCTGAACTTGGAGGAAGTATCCATTTTTGATTACTCATTTGTAGTATGGAAAGGTTAAAAGGAAAAATAGGCCAGAATCAAAAGAATGAAAAATGGTAGCTGGCTTTCTTTTTCCTATCTCTTAGAGACATAGAGAGTTGATAACGTGATATTAGTATATAAATTAAAAAGCAGTAGGTGGGTATCACTCTTGCCCTTAGAGCTGTCTTGGCCCATTAAACAGCCAAATGGGGGCTGTCCACATCTATACCAGCACCACTTCAAGGTCTTATTACTGTCCTCCATTGCCACTGCAGGATTACATCATTGGATAGTTTCAATAAGGAGAGAATTTCTCCAATATAAAAATATTGTTCATAGTGCTAAATCCTCTCAGCTTTTGCTGAACTAGCAGCAATTCATTTAAAAATTTCTTATTTTTATAATGTTGTCAAAAACTGTTAAATATTCAGTGTCAGTATTTATATATATTCATTAAGTTATATATATTCAGTGGCAACTAAGTCACACTACAACAGGACACTTGTGCCAGTAGTTGTTATTACATTCAGTGGCAAATAATTTGAACTAATGAATTCATACTGAAATTTTTATTATGAATTTTACCATGTAATACAGTTACTATTATCCTAATAACAATCTGTATAGAAGCCTTTCAGTAATGTAACAATGTACAGTTTTACTGGGGTATCTGGCTGAATGTTATCCCAGGACAAAAATGCTAGTATGTTGCCTCTATGTTGTGTGAGGGGTTGAAGACAATATTTTTACAGAGGTAAAAGGATACATACTTAAAAAAGAAAAAAAAGAAAGAGATGCTCCCAAAATTCCTACCAATACTATTGCCCTTCTTAAGAAAATCAACTCGTGTTCATTATCAAGAAACAGAAGCAGAAAATGATTTGATTTAATGCAACTCAGTGTCCTTACTACTCCCAAATTATATACCTTTCTTATGTTGTACTTCTAAATTAATCTTACCTTAGGCTGGTATAGCATATATGAAAACTCTGCTTAATACACAGCTACTTCAACAGAATTTAGCCACCAGTAGTAAACATCTCTACCATAATTCATTGCTTCGTGTTATGACTACTGGGTCATATTCTATAGCAAGTGAGAGCTTGACCCTTTTTTTTTAAATACAAAATCTAAAATACCACATTATATAATTGTGATATTTACATACCTAGTATATAATATATATACCTAATATATACTGCCTCTCGATACTTGCTTGTTAGTTTTGTTGTTTGACAAAATCTTCTAGAGGGCTTCCCTGGTGGCGCAGTGGTTGAGAGTCCGCCTGCCGATGCAGGGGACACGGGTTCGTGCCCCGGTCCGGGAGGATCCCACATGCCGCGGAGCGGCTGGGCCCGTGAGCCGTGGCCGCTGAGCCTGCGCGTCCGGAGCCTGTGCTCCGCAACGGGAGAGGCCACAACGGTGAGAGGCCCGCGTACCGCAAAAAAAAAAAAAAAAAAAAAATCTTCTAGATATGACTGATATCCGATATGTAAAATATATAGGTTATCTTAAAAGTTTAACCTCCCTACCAAAGCAATCTAAAAGGTTCTTAATTTTTCTTGTGTCATAAATATTTTTGAGGATCTGGTGAAAGCTCTAGATTCTCTCTCTCGAAAAAATATTTTTATATACACATAGGAAATGTTATATATAATTTCTTAATGATACAGGCTCTCAAACCAGCTCATGGAATCCCTAGTCTCATGAACCTCAACTCAAGAACTGCTTTGGCTACACTGCACACAGGTGCACATGCACATCCCTGTACCCAAGCCCGTGTTCCCTTTCATGAGAGGCATTAGGCTTAGAGGTTAAGTGTCAAGCTTTGGAATCAAGGTTTGCATCCCAATTCCACAACTTAACCACCTTTTAACCTTAGGCAAAGTAATGAACTTCTTAAAACCTCCTTCCTCATGTGTGAAACGGAGATAGTAATAATTACCACCTCCAAGAGAAAAATGTACTTTGCCTACAGAAATAGTACTTACCCATCAGAAGCTCTTATTCTTTTCTTTTTTAATATATATATATATATTTATTTATTTTATTTATTTATTTGGTTGCACCGGGTCTTAGTTGCAGTAGGCGGGCTTCTTAGTTGCAGCTTGCTGGCTCCTTTAGTTGCAGCACATGTGCTTCTTAGTTGCAGCACGTGGGCTCCTTAGTTGAGGCCGGTGGGCTCCTTAGTTGCAGCTCACCGGCTCTTTTAGTTGTGGCACGTGTGCTCCTTAGTTGCGGCTCGTGGGCTCCTTAGTTGTGGCATGCAAACTCTTAGTTGCGATATGCATGTGGGATCTAGTTCCCTGACCAGGGATCAAACCCAGGCCCCCTGCATTGGGAGCTCGGAGTCTTAACCGCAGCTCTACCAGGGAAGTTCCCAGAAACTCTTATTCTATAAAAAGTGCTGTGGTAGTGTTAAAGACCCCTAATCAAAAAAATGTGGTTTGGGGCTTCTTGTTTTAATTTTTCTGTGCCCCATATCCTCACTTGTAAAATGACTAACTGAAATTTTTATGATTGTATGGCTTGTAGCTTATTTAAGGTCTTTCAAATCTTTCAGGAGTTCCCCTTCATGGTAATGAAAATTAAGGATTAATGTTGAAAGTAATTCTGTTATAGACAGGTTGACTGTATTATTTCTCACTCGACCCAGGACACTTTTGAGAGTAAAAAGAGGACACCCAGAGTTGTCCTGACAATTTTAAATATGGTAAACCAGGACACGTCTTCACTGTAGGTAAGCTAGAGTAAGAGCAAGAAAAATAGTCTCTCTGGTTGCCTTCATTTCTCTATCCAGAAATGTAATGTTACTCAATTAGCCTTGTATTGGGAATTGCGGTAGAAAGCTGTGTCTTTTGTGTAGTTAACAAAAAATGTAAGATTTCCTTACAAAAATTGTTTGAGGACAAATAATTTTAGCATTGAACAGTTATTGAAATTCCTGTTTAATAATAAACAATCATCTGTTTAACTAACCCAAATATAGATAATATATATAAATTCTTAACCTAAGTAAAGTCTGTGGATGGTTTGGGGAACTGGATATATGCCCCAGTTTTTCCTTTGGTTTTTGTCCCATTCCTTTTTTAAAAAACTTTATTGATGTATATTTTATATATCATAAAATTCACCTATCATCATGCAAGCATAATAACAATCCAGCTTTAGACTATTTCCTTCACCGCTAAAAGTTCTCTTGTTCCTGTTTTGCAGCCAATCCCTGCTCCTACCCTAAACCTGAGGCAAACACTAGTCTGCTTTTTCTCTCTGTAGTTAAACCTTTTCTAAAAATGTCATATAAATGACTCATTCAATATGTAGTCTTTTGCATCTAGCTTCTTTTACATATCCTGTATGGATATATGTTTTCATATCTCTTGGGTAGATGCTCAGGAGTAGAATGACTGAGTCATACGGTAAGTTATGTGCATAATATTTTTTAATTGAAGTACAGTTGATTTATAATGTTTCAGGTGTACAACAAAGTGATTCAGTTTACACACATATATATATTCTTTTTCAGATTTTTTCCCATTATATATTATTACAAGATATTTAATATAGTTCCCTGTGCTATACAGTAGGTCCTTGTTTTTTAACTATTTTATATACAATAGTGTGTATCTCTTAATACCAAATTCCCAATTTATCCTTACCCCCCTTTTCCTTTGGGTAACCATAAGTTTGTTCTCTATGTCTGTGAGTCTATTTCTGTTTTGTAAATAAGTTCATTTGTATTTTTTTTTTAGATTGCACATATGAATGATATCATATAATATTTGTCTCTCTGTCTGACTTACTTCACTTAGTATGATAATCTCTAGGTCCATCCATATTGCTGCAAATGGCATTATTTCCATTGTATACATATACCACTTCTTTATCCATTCATCTGTCGATGAACATTTAGATTGGTTCCATGTCTTGGCTATTGTAAATAGTGCTGCTGTGAACATTGGGATGCATGTATCTTTTCAAATTAGAGTTTTTGTCTTTTCCATATATATGCCCAGGAGTGGGATTGCTGGATCATATGGTAACTCTATCTTTAGTTTTTTAAGGAACCTGCATACTTTTCTCGTAGTGACTACATCAATTTACATTTCCACCAACAGTGTAGGAGGGTTCCCTTTTCTCCACACCCTTTCCAGCATTTATTATTTGTAGACTTTTTGTTGATGGCCATTCTGACTGGTGTTAGGTGGTACCTCATTGTAGTTTTGATTTGCATTTCTCTAATAATTAGTGATGTTGAACATCTTTCCATGTGCCTCTTGGCCATCTGTATGTCTCCTTTGGAGAAATGTCTATTTAGGTCTTCTGCCCATTTTTTTTATTGGGTTGGGTTTTTTCTAGTATTGAGCTGTACAAACTGTATATTTTGGAAAGTAAGCCGTTGTCAGTCAATTCATTTGCAAATATTTTCTCCCATTCTGTATGTTATCTTTTCATTTTGTTTATGGTTTCCTTTGCTGTGCAAAACCTTTTAAGTTTAATTAGGTCCCATTTGTTTATTTTTGCTTTTGTTTCTATTACTCTAGGAGACAGAGCCAAAAATTATTGCTGAGATTTATGTCAAAGAGTGTTCTGCTTATGTTTACCTCTAGGAGTTTTATAGTATCCAGTCTCACATTTAGGTTTTTAATCCATTTTTAGTTTATTTTTGTATATGGTGTTGGAGAATCTTCTGATTTCATTCTTTTACATGTAGCTGCCCAGTTTTCCCAGCATCACTTATTGAAGAGACTTTCTTTTCTCCATTGTATTCTTGCCTCCTTTTTTTTTTTTTTTTTTTTTTGCGGTACACGGGCCTCTCACTGTTGTGGCCTCTCCCGTTGTGGAGCACAGGCTCCGGACGCACAGGCTCAGCGGCCATGGCTCACGGGCCCAGCCACTCCACAGCATGTGGGATCTTCCTGGACTGGGGCACGAACCCGTGTCCCCTGCATCGGCAGGCAGACTCTCAACCACTGCGCCACCAGAGAAGCCCTTGCCTCCTTTGTCATAGATTAATTGACCGTAAGTGCGTGGGTTTATTTCTGGGCCTTCTGTCCTGTTCCATTGATCTATGTGTCTGTTTTTGTGCCAGTACCATACTGTTTTGATGACTGTAGCTTCGTAGTATGGTCTGAAGTCAGGGAGCATGACTCCTCCAGCTCCGTTCTTCTTTCTCAAGATTGTTTTGGCTATTCAGGGTCTTTTGTTTTTCCATACAAACTTAAAAAATTTTTTGTTCCAGTTCTATGAAAAATACCATTGGTAATTTGACAGGGATTGCATTAAATCTGTACACAGCCTTGAGTAGTGTGGTCATTTTAACAATATTGATTCTTCCAATCCAAGAACACAGTATATCTTTCCAACTGTTTGTGTGGTCTTCAGTTTCTTTCATCATGTGCTTAACTTTTTAAGAAACTGCAGAATTGTTTTCCAAAGTGGCTGTCCCACTTTGCATTCCTACCAGCAGTGTTTAAGTGTTCCAGTTTCCCCGTATCCTCCCCAACACTTGGTATGGTCAGTCTTCTTGATTATAGACATGGTAGTGGATTTGTAGTATTATTTCATTGTGGTTTTAATTTGCATTTCACTGATGACCAAGATGTTGGGCATCTGTTAATGTACTCATTAACCATTCAAATATTTTCTTTGATGAAGTGCCCAAACTTTTTGCCCATTTAAAAAAATGAACTGTCTTTTTAGTATTGATTTGTAAGGGTTCTTTTTATTCTAGAATTTTTCCTGTTACTTTTAAAATAATTTTGTGGGAAAGGGTGGACTTTTTAAATCATGTTTTATTATTAATGGCTGCTCATATACAGTTGGAGATTCTATATTCATTGTCATCACTATATTGAGGACATAAACATACCCCACCACTGTCTTTCATTCCAACTTTTAAAAACTTGACAACAAAAAAGAAATGAAAGTAATGAAATCATGAAAAATGATAGAAGAGAAAGCCACAGTGTTTTAATGTGGGCAGAGTTCTCATCAACCCAAATGTGAAGTTGGGAAAGCTGAAACACCATTTTATTTTTCCATTTTAAAAATATATCCTACAGTTTGAATTTTTTTTTGTAAGTAGAAGTTTCATATTTTGAAAATACCAAAATATGGTTGAACATGTTCCATCACAAAAGTCTTTTTTTGAAGGCTTGTATAAAATTGGCTTTCACATTGCTAAGAAAAACAGCCACATGAACATGGAAAGACGTTTAAGCTTTATGTGCTGACAGTATTTAAACTGGCTTAGTGTGGAGCAGAAGTAAATTTATGTCAAATTTCAGATGATATTATCCATTCTAGGATTGCTGTCATTTGTTTCAATATTTTGAAGTAAGTTTTGAGGGAATTTGGAAACTATCCAGTTTTGTCCAGAGTGCATGTGACTTCATGAAACTACTGATATTGCTCTAAGGAGTTAGTTTCTAGTTTTTGTCTGTTAATACGCATGTTGATACAAAGAAAAATCCCAAATATGTGATTTCTGGTGGAAATTAGAAAAGCTGTTAACATTAATGGCTATTACCATCTTTGAAATAGTGTTAAATTTCTTTTCCAAAATAACTACCAGGAAAAAATTTTTTTTTTTACTCTAAGGAAGATCTTGGTACTCTACGAACAGATGGCACATCTTCCAAACTTAGAGCCATGCATACTTATATGGCCTCAGAGAAGAAAGGAGCTCTACCCAGTGCAATAATACATTGGTTTTTTTCATTGGCACATACTGGCAGTGAAGACTTCGAACAGCCCTAAAAGAAGGCCTGCCTGCTACCACAGAAGTAATCACTGTTATGAGAACAAGATTTTATGAGAAAAAGAATCAAAATAGAAATTTTTCCTTTGCTAGATTAAACTTTGGACAGGAGTTTGCTTTTTAAGAGAAGAGAAAATTTATCACAAGGAAGTGTTTAGTTATGGCTTGATTTACTTGGGGATATTTGGGCCTTTATGAATGAGCATAATCTTCCAATTCAAGACCTTACAGTCATTATTATGGATTTGGTAGAAAAATCATGAACCCTTTCAACCAAGCTGTAGCTCTGAAGTAGGTAGAAATAGACAACCTTGTGAATTTTCCAGCTGCTGGATGAAGTTTCTCTCTAGGCTAGTCACCAATGGAGAGGTTTGTCAGTTTCTCTACAAGAATTAGAAAAACCTTAGAGCTCTTGAAGATTACCTCCACTCAGAAACCTTAAAACTGGAACTCGGATTTCCAATCGTTTCACTATTGATATTGCATCAAAACAGTGAGTGATATGAATTCAATTCTAAGAGTCTTAGAAAAATCTTTGGTTCCCTGCATATGCCTAGCCAAGCATCATCTGGTGAAGTGAACTATGAGAGCTGTGATTATGTTTGTTACCACATACCTTTCCCAGAGTCTCAGAGTTTTTACAACTTCTTTTCATCAAAACAGAAAGGTACAACCTTTTTAGATATCAAAGATAATGTCCAAGTTATCATGTTCCAAAACCAGGCCATTATGTGACTTCTTTATTCAAGCCAAACAATAGCAGCCTTGTAATTGAAATGTTCTTTTATATAGAATTAAAGTTTATTTTCTGTTTTAATTTGTAAATTTTTGTTTTATTTCTTAAAAAAAAAAGAAACAACAGAAAATGGCTGTTAATTTTGATTTAAAATGAGGTAAAATGCTTCAGTTTTTGTAAACATTTATTTTTAAAATACTTCAATGCAGTAGTCTGCTCATAACAAAATACTGTAGACTGGGTGGCTTAAACAACAAAATTTTATTTTCTCACAGTTTTTGAGACTAGAAGTCCAAGATCAGGGTGCCAGCATGGTTAGGCTCTGGTAAGAACTATTCCTAGCTTGCAGATGACCACCTTCTCACTGTGTCCCCACATGGTGGGGGCTGGGGAAAGCTCTTACTCCTCATGTAAAGCCATTGTCCTATCAGATTAGAGCCCCACCCTTATCTTCTCCTTTAACCTTAATTACCTCTTAAAGACACTATCTCCAGATAGTCACATGGGGGAATTCGAGCTTCAAAATACAAATTTTGGGAGATCAAAATTCAGTCCACAGCAGGTAATATGAAGGAAATCATTTTCCAATGCAACAAAATGATTGTATCTAAAATTTTTATGTATAAATCGTTTTGAATTTTTTCAGGAAGTAGGTCTAAGAAGGGAATCCATACCTTCTTCAGGTTCTCAAGGAGGTCTATTATCCAAAAATACCTAGGCACATGGAATTTGTTTGTATAACTTAAGCTTTTCTTCCCCTTGTTGCCCTCAGTGGAACAAGTCATTTTTGTTCTCTTGGGGTTTAAAGGCATGATTGGAAATTTTCTCACGGAAACTTATATGATTTTAGGCTTTGAGTTTTAAGACTGTAGATTTTAGGAAAAGCAAGAAAAACTATTAAGGCAAGCGTTTTTCCATATTCTCATTGAATCTCCTAAGCAGCCTTCTGAGGTATTAGACTCTCTGCATTATAGGTAAGGAAACGGAGGTAAAGTTATATTCAGTAATGGGCTCATGTATTCAAGGTGTCTCCTGTGGTAGAACTTCAGTACTACTAAATCTGAGATTCCAAAATCCATCATTCTTCTACTGCACTTCACTCTTTGTACTTTAGGATTATATTCAACTTTTTACCACCCAGAAATTAAAGTGGACCAAGGGTCAAGGTTTAATGAAGTTACTTTCAAAGCAGCACCATAAAAAGCATTATTCTTTTTTGTTTGTTTAAATATTATTTATTTATTTATTTTGGCTGCATTGCGTCTTCATTGCCAAGTGCAGATTTTCTTTAGTTGTAGTGAGTGGGGGGCTATTCTTCATTGCGGTGCATGGGCTTCTCATTGTGGTGGCTTCTCTTGCTGCGGAGCACGGGTTCTAGCCATGCGGGCTTCAGTAGTTGTGGCACTCAGGCTCAGTGGTTGTGGCTCGTGGGCTCTAGAGCGCAGTCTCAGTAGTTGTGACACATGGGCTTAGTTGCTCTGCAGCATGTGGGATCTTCCCAGACCAAGGCTCGAACCCATGTCCCCTGTATTGGCAGGCGGATTCTTACCCACTGCACCACCAGGGAAGTCCCAAAAGCATTATTCGTAGAAAGAAAAATATGTTAGAGCACTATATTAGGACAGGATTTTATTTTTACAAAAGCAAAATAAAATAGTTAATTCTCAGTAGAATGAGTAGATGAATGGAAGGAAGGAAGAGGATGACCTTTTACTTAGCACAAATGCTTTTAACATTTATGAGAGATTAATTATCTTCATAAACAGATTCTAAAAGAACCAGATTTAATGAAAGGTACATAGGTTGTACTACTATTTAACATAAAACCAATAATACCATGCATTTTAAAAAGATTTATAACTTTAAGTCTTTTCACAACTTTTATCATTTAAGCCTCGTAATAACTTCACACAAATGTTTTTACATAGTTCTACAGAGAGAGGTTCAGTTATACAAATACTAATTCACCTTAGGTTCACAATGAAATATATAGCTGATTTCACTAAGTTCATTTATACTACCAGTTGGAAGGACCCAAATGACTGGATTTATCAAACTACTAAAGTTATGATTCTATAATTGGACTTTCTTATACTGATATAAAAAGATATTTTTTACATAAATATTTACCTGCTTTTCAAAATGAGTGTTCTTCAAATGATAGTATGTGACAGATTTAGCATTTTTAATATACTATGAATAATTTAAAGAAATTTTAAATCATCTATTTTACATATCTAAGTAAATTTGAGGATGTTTTTGCCTTAATGTATAAGGAAGGGCCTTACTATCACCTAAATAATATTTAATTTATTCTATTAAAATGATAATCTTATGTTTTGTCTAATATATCATAATTTAATGAAAAAGGATATGGACTTTTGGAATTATATTTATGAACAGAGAAGTGAATATTAAAAATAAATTATTTGAAAGTATCTATGAGTGAAAACTAATTAAAAAATCTGTAAAGCATTTATTGAGAAGAATAAACTTTATTGAAGGACCTAAAAAAAGATAGAAATAAATGCAGAGTTATAATATGTTAATGAATATGAGGACAACATTGTAACAATTGTCAGTTTCCCTCACATAAATTTATAAACTCACTACAGTGCTAATATGAACCTCAATAGGAGCTGATGAACTTATTCAAAAATTCATATGAAAGACTAAAACTATACAAATACTTAACATAAATTTGGAATAGAAAGGGGGGGAAAGATTTACCTAAACCACATATTAAGATGTACTTTTAAAACCATAATAATCAAAACAGTGGAGTATCGGTACAGGAAAGATTGTAGGATCAGATTAGAGAAACCTTGCATATATGGAAATGTGACATGTGATAGAATTAGCTTTGAAAATCTGGAGAAGGGGCAGAGTCAATGGTGCTGTTACAATTGATTTGTTATTTCACAAAAGTATATTTCAGATGGCATAAGGAGTAAAATGTGAAACAGCTCTAAAAGAAAAAAAAAGTTAGCCTAATTTATATCAGAAACTAAAACATGCCTCCAAAAAGCTATTAGAACTAATAAATGAATTCAGTTAAATTTCAGGGTACAAAATTAATATATAGAAATCTCTTGCAGGAATTCTCTGGTGGTCCAGTGGTTAGGACTCTGCACTTCCACTGCGGGGGCACGGGTTTGATCCCTGGTTGGGGAACTAAGATCCTGGAAGGCGCATGGTGCAGCCAAAAAAAAAAAAAAAAAACTTATGTTTCGATAAACTAACAATGAACTATCAGGAAGAGAAATTAAGAAAACAATCTCATTTACAATTGTATCAAAAACAATAAAATACCTAGGAATAAATCTAACCAAGGAGGTAACTACTTGTACTTAGACAACTGTAAGACATTGATGAAAGAAATCAAGATGACACGAACAAATGGAAAGATATACCATGCTCATGTATTGGAAGAATTAATCTTGTTAAAATGATCATACTCCCCAAGGCAATCTATAAATTCAGCACAATCCCTATCAAAATACCAACGGCATTTTTCACAGAACTGGAACAAATAACCCCAAACTTTGTATGGAAACACAAAAGACCCCGAATAGCCAAAAGAATCTTGAGAAAGAAGAACAAAGCTGGAGGTATTGTATTCCTGGTTTCAGACTATACTACAAAGCTACCATATCAAAATAGTGTGGTACTGGCACAAAAACAGACACATTGATCAATGGACCAGAATAGAGATTGCAGAAATAAACCCACACTTACATGGTCAATTAATCTAAAACAAAGGAGGCAAGAATATACAATGGGGAAAAGACAGCCTCTTCAATAAATGATGTTGGAAAAACTGGACAGCCAAATGCCAGAGAATCAAAATGGACTACTTTCTCACACCATATACAAAAATAAACTCAAAATGGGTTAAAGACTTAAATATAAGACCTGAAACCATAAAACTCCTAGGAGAAAACATAGGCAGTACACTCTTTGACATAGGTCTTAGCAATATTTTTTGGATACATCTCAGGCAAGGTAAACAAAAGCAAAAATAAACAGATGGGGCCACATCAAACTAAAAAGCTTTTGCACAGCAAAGGAAACTATCAACAAAATGAAAAGGCACCCTATTGAATAGGAGAAGATATTTGCAAATGATATATCTGAGAAGAGGTTAACGTCCAAATTATATAAAGAACTCATACAACTCAATATCAAAGAAACAAACAACCTGATTGAAAAATGGGCAAAGGACCTGAAGAGACATTTTTCCAAAGAAGACAAACAGATGGCCAACAGACACATGAAAATGTGCTCAATATCACTAATCATCGGGAAAATTTAAATCAAAACTACAATGAGATATCATTCACACCTGTCAGAATGGCTATTATCAAAAAGACTAGAAATAACAAGTTTTGGGGAGGATGTGAAGAAAAGGGAAACCTCATGCACTGTTGGTGGGAATGTATTGATAAACTGGTGTAGCCACTATGGAAAACAGTATGGAGGTTCCTCAAAAAATTAAAAATAGAACTACTATATGATTAAGCAATTCTACTTCCAGGTATTTTTCCCTGTGTTCATTGTAGCATTATTTACAATATCCAAGATATTGACACAACCTATGTGTCCATAGGTAGATGAATGGATAAACAAGAGGTGGTATATATGTACAAGAGCATATTACTCAGCTATATAAAAGGAGGACGTCTTGCCATGTGGGACAACATGGGTGGATCTTAGGAACTTCATCTAACCTTGCTGGACTTTATTGTTCTTAGCTGTAGAAGAAGGGCTTAGTCTGTATGATTTCTCTGACCCTTCCAACACTAAAATTCTATTATTGTATTTCACATTCTTGATGCAGAATAGAACAGAAAAGGGAAAGAAAAGAAACAGATGATGGCAAGATCATAAACCACTGGAATCATCCATCATATAATATAAAGTTCAGTTCAAAGTATCTCTGCAGAAAACACCCTAAATGTGCTTCCTTATTGTACCAGTTCCCGTTCATAATAAGTCCTTAAGAGATATACAGTCATGTTGAAACCAAGCAGGACCCTGTGGGGCTCCTGGGTACAAGTCCTTTCTGTGTCCCTGTTTCTTGTTTGTAGAAAATGGGCTTCATTCAGCCTCAGCCTTCCCTGAGTTCCAAAGGGCTGATTCAAACAGTTGCTAATCAGGGAGGGGAGGGAATGCAGAAACAAGGGAGGAACAGTTAAGAAGCAATAGTGCAGCCTTGGGGCAGGGTCCTGGTTCCTTCTCAAGGAATATACATGATAGTATCTTTGAGTTCTTCTGCAGGAACTAAGGCCCCGACCCAGGTGGAAGATGGTAACTTCAGGCTGGGCACATGATTCCTGGGGCACTGCCCTGTTACCTCAACACCAACCAATCAGAAGAAAGTCACAAACCCTGCAGCCCTCACACCAAACTTTGCCTATAAAAACTTCTCCCCCAAAACCATTGGGGAGTTTGGGATTTTTGAGCACAAGCCACCCATTCTCCTTGACTGGCCCTGCAATAAACCTTTCTCTGCTTCATACTCCGACGTTTCGGTTTGTTTGGCCTCACTGTGCATCAGGCATACGAATTTGTATTCAGTAACAGTGTTCATAAAATGATATATTTTAGAGGAGATTTTACTAATTATTTTGAGCACCAACTAATTTTCCTACTCTGAGTTTTTAACAGTTGGCTAAATAACAAGCATTTGTATTATATGACTTTTTCTACACCTAATGCTCCAAAGCTTTTTTTTTTTTTTAATATATTACTTCTTCAACCCCATGTGTCTGTTGTCCTTGCACTTCTCTTCTTACTCAGGAAAATTCCTTGTCTTTACTTTTTATTCCTAAATCAGTTGTCATATTCTGTCTCTCAGTATTTGTATGGGATGCCCCATAATTTCTAGGTTTCTTTGAACCACACTGCTATAGAACATACTTAGATTATTTCTTACTTATTGAAATGGAAATCAAAGCAAAAGATTTTTTTTAACCAACCAAAAAGTTACTTGATGCAATTTACACTTAAAAAGAGTATTTATCTCTAGAGAATAGTAGCTGACAGCTATCATTAGCTTGTAAATTCCCATTGTGACTTCACTACAACCAACAGCAATTTTTTATATTGTTAAACTTGAGGAACTATGGTAATTGTTATTCTTTGGTTGCAAAACAAGAAATCTAACATTTGCATTACAATCTAGTGTGTGGGAAAGAAGGAGACCTGGGGATTTATTTCAAAAGCAGTATTGTAATAAAGGTTTGTCAGTTCTGAAATGTGCTATCCATGCAGAGTTTCTCAAAGCTTTCATATTTAATTCCTTTTAAAGGCTTCATAATCTTTAAAGGAAAAAGTTAAACTGAGTGATAAAGACCTTAATTTTATCTGTTGACTTTGTCTCAGTTATTTAAAAACAGTAACCCCTAAGCACTTTCCTGTGAAACTGATGTATTAGTGAAATCTTCCATACTTTATGTGTTTAAGATTCACAGATTCCTATCTTTTATTTAAATCCAACTCTGTCTACTTCTTGAAATCTGTGTGTGAATATTTTTGCATATATCAATAGAAAGAAGACTGGATTGGAGGGAAGAAAGCACCAGGTAGACAAGTTAATCACCTAATTTTATGACCCCATCATCATTACTGCTTATAGAACTAATAGGAATATTTATGTTGCTGGCTCTGACCTTAGGGAAACAATGGATTGCTAAGGATTCTTTTAAAAATGAGAAAGAAAATGAAAAAAATTTCAAGTTACTTTAGATATTGAAAACTTTAGGTGGTACATGCTATGTATTAAGTTTATATTACTATTTTTGGCCTCTTTTTCCTTAGGAAACTCAGACTCTCCTTTTGGAAGGAATAAACAGAGATTTCTGACTTTGCTTCTTTTTAGTTTTTATGTAAAAATTCAAATCATGTATCCACAAAGGATTAACTGCTGTGGGAATTGCTGTCCTGCTGTCAACAGCTAGAACACCATATAGAATACATGAAAATACTGTTTCTAAACATTGGACAGTAGGCAAGACAGGACTTTGATCTCTGAGAAAAGAGAAACAAATGAAATTAATCTTACATTGCTTCAGCTTGTAGCCTGAGGGTTTGGTTAAATTCTAAACCACAAGGCCAGGCTATAACAACTTCCAAGGAAATAGCAACTACCAGAAGCTGTAAAATGAATAACTCTTAGTGCTCACTCAGGGCCAGAAATCATTTGACTTCCCAGCAGCTAGAGAGGAGAGACATCACTGAATACATGAACATTCAGCAGAGACTCCCAGAAGAACCATAACTTGGAAGTGGGGGCAAATTGGCCCTAGAATAAAGGATTCTCTAGATCTGTCTTAAAAGACCTGAGAGGATCAAGCTAATATGCAAGCAACTTAACTATACAACAAGATCTGGTATTCAGCAATGTAAAAGTCACAATGTCTAATCTCCCATCAAAAATTACTAGGCATGTGAAGAAGCTGCAGGGTGGGGGGTGGGGGTGCCAGAATCAGTCAATAGAACCAGATCTACAAATGACAGAAATGATGGAATTAACAGAGGATTTTAAAATAGTTATTATAAATGTGACCCTTATATTCAGAGAGAGAGAAGAAAACATAAGCATAATATGAAGAAAAATAGAAAATAGAACAATAAACAAAGGGAACTTCTAGAGGTGAAAAATATATCTGAAATGAAAACCAATATAAATGGAATTAATAGCAGATTAAACACTACAGAGGAAGAGATCAGTGACATTGACATACATAGCAATTAAAACTATCCAAAATGAATCTGAGAGGGAAAAACTAAAATAATATGAACAGAGTTTTAGTGCCCTGTGTGACAGTACCACATGGTCTAATATAAGTGTAAGTGGAATCCCATAAGGAGAGGGGTGGGAGACATAAAAAATATTTGAATAATGGCCAAAATTTTTCCAAATTTGATGAGAACGATGAGCCCCCAGAGCTAAGAAATTTAACAATTCCCAAACAGAATAATCATAAAGAAAACCATAGAAAGGAACATTATAATCAGATTGCTGAAAACCAATGATAAAGAGAAAATATTAAAAGCAGCCAGAGGGAAAAAGACATATCACATACAAAGGAACAAAGATAAGAATGTACATAAATTTATCATATACTGTGCAAACCAGAAGGGAATTTCTTTAGAGCACTAAAAGGAAAAAAAAAAAAAAGCCAACCTATAATATTTTACATAGCAAAAATGTCTTTCAAAATTGAAGATGAAATAAAGACTTTTTCTCACTTTACCAAAACTGAGAGAACTTATTGTCAACATATCTGCACAACAAGAAATGTTTAAGGAAGCTCTTGAGACAAAAGGAAGATGATACCAAATGGAAATGTGGATCTATACCAGAAACAATGAGGAACACCAGAGGGTAAATATGTGTATAAATATAAAAGACATTTTTCTAATTTTAAAATTTCTTTAAAGTATAATCAGTTATCAAAGTAAAAATAATGTGTGGTTTATAACATGTAGAAATAAAATATAGAACAATACAGGGGGAATGGAAGTATATTGTTGTAAGGTTCTCTACACTATACCTAAAGTGGTATGATATTACTTGAAGGTTAACTGTGATAAGTTAAAGATGTATATTGTAAACCCTTGAGTAGGGTTCAGCAAACCCAATAGGCCAAGTCCAGTCCACTCCTTATTTTTGTAAATAAAGTTTGTTGAAACAGCCATGCATATTCGTTTACATATTGCCTAGGGCTGCTTTTGCACCACAGTGCAGAGTCTAAAGTTGCAGCAGAGATCTTATGGCCTACAAAGCCTAAAGTATTTAATGTCTGTCTAACCCTTAACAGAAAAAATTTGGCAATACCTGCTATAGAGTAACCCCAAAACATGAAAAGGTACAGTTAATAAGCCAATAGTAGAGATTAAATGTAGTAAAAAAAAATACTCAGTTAATCTAAAAGAGGGCATGAATCGAAGAAAAGTGGAAGAAAGAAGAGTTGAGTCAAGAAAAGTAGCAAGGTGGCAGACATACACAACAATATTTATAATTTATTAAATGCTAATGATATACACACTTTAATTAAAAGACAGATTGTCAGATTGGATAAAATAGGAAGACTCAACCATATGCTGCCTGCAGGAAACCCACTTGAAATATAAAGACGTGGGTAGGTTTAACGTAAAAGGATGAGAAAAGGTATACCATATGTCCACACAAAGACTTGTGAGTAAATAATCATAAAAGGTTTATTCATAGTAGTCCAAAACTGGAAACAATCCACATGTCAATCAACAGGTGAATGGTTGAACAAATTGTGGTGTATCCACAATTTTAAATGCTACTCAGCAATAAAAACAAATTAACTACTAATGCATGCAGCAACACTGGTGAATCTCAGAATCATTATGCTGGAAGAAAGAAGCCAGATACAAAAGAGTACATGCTGTATGATTCCAGTAGTGTAAAACTCTAGAAAAACTAAATATAATCTGTGGTGAAAAAATCCAATCAATAGTTGCCCAGGGGTTAACTTGAATCGGATCAAGAGAATTTGGGGGGGGCTAATGGAAATGTTCTTTATCTTGATTATTATGTCAAAATTCATCAAATGTTCATTTAAAATAAGAGTGTACATTGTTATTTATAAACTATGCTTCAATAAGGGTTACTTTTAAAATTTAAGTCACGGAACAATGTAGTGTGAGGCTTTTGTATTCATTGTAGGCATTATAATTTACTAGACCAGGCGAGGAAATAAGATGTAAATGACTACAACTATGAAAAGTTTGATGCATTTAGAATCTCCAGAACATTATTATTCTATGTATATTTCCTCTCGGCTCTTCAATTTTGAGGGATACGAATCCTTAAAAACTATAGAGTGTATCTTTTGAGTCTTAAAAAAAGCTAATAAAGAAACATTATTAGGGACTTACCTGGTGGCGCAGTGGTTAAGAATCCGCCTGCCAACACAGGGGACAAGGGTTTGAGCCCTGGTCTGGGAAGATCCCACATGCCGCAGAGCAACCAAGCCCGTGTGCCACAACTACTGAGCCTGTGCTCTAGAGCCCATGAGCCACAACTACTGAAGCCTGGGCGCCTAGAGCCTGTGCTCCGCAACAAGAGAAACCACCGCAATGAGCAGGCTGCACACCGCAACGAAGAGTAGCCCCTGCTCGCTGCAACTAGAGAAAGCCCGCGTGCTGCAAGGAAGACCCAACGCAGCCAAAAATTAATTAATTAATTAAATTTAAAAACATTTTTTAAAAAGAGACATCACTCATCTTAAAGCAGTCTGCTAAGTGGGTTTTTTAAATTTATTTATTTATTATTTTTGGCTGGATTCCATACCAGATTTGATTCCAAACCCTGTTTTCCTTTCACAGACTAGTGATAAATTATCATCTTTATTTTTTTAATATTTATTTATTTATTTGGTTGCACCAGGTCTTAGTTGTGGCAGGTGGGCTCCTTAATTGCAGAACATGGGCTCCTTAGTTGTGGCATGTGAACTTTTAGTTGCAGCATGCATGTGGGATCTAGCTCCCTGACCAGGCCCCCTGCATTGGGAGCACGAAGTCTTATCCACTGTGCCATCAGGGAAATCCCTAAATTATCATCTTTAAATGCTTGGTTGCTTGTGTAAAAAATTCTGGTTCAAAATTTATTTATTAAAAGATTCATTTGAAAAATTTTTTGAAAGAGTTATTCTGGCATTTGTTTTAGGGACTAAGGTTCTGTAAATCAAGACAGTTAAGGAACAAGATAAGGAAATAAGGAATTCTGTGCCGTTCTGTTGTAAAAAATCCTTTCAGTTGTGTAGCTTATGATAATGGTTCCCTTAATAACATTTTGTTAGTAAATCCCAAAAGTTGAGCTTTGGCCTCTTGCTAACCTCAGGAAAATGTTCAAGAGAACTTAAAAGGAATTTTTTTTATTATATCATAATACGTCCAAGTTGTATAAGAATGCTTACTTATCAAGCACCTTGGATATAATATTATACGTACTACAGAAATATGAGGTGATTGTCCTTGAGTAAGTCTCACTTATTAGTGTACTTTCACATGTCATTCCCCACAGATTCTTAAAAAAGCTCTGGCTCCCGAGAGCCACCTCCTACAGGGTATAGAATTTGGCCCAGCAATCTCTGGCTACTTAATAAAAATTTACTAAATGGATTCAGGGTTTGTATTCACCAATACCAAGAACTTTACCTTAAATTCCTGGGAAAGCGTCTCCTTGACCCACTTAAAAGATAATCCTTTGCATATTTTCTTTTTTCTGCAAAGTGTTGTGTGATAGATATGATCTTCCATAAGCCATTTCCTGGAATAACCTTCAACTAAAGCTAAAGGGCATATTCTTGAACCTTAGAAAACATTTTAAGCCACACTAATAATAATAAACCCCCATTTAAGAAGATTAATAATGTCACTTTAACTTATAATGAAATCTAATTATCATATGGTTATGGGTCTTTTTCATTCAGATGTGACAGTGGTGTATCAAAATGGGTTACCTGTGATATCTGTGAGGCTACCATCCCGGCGTGAACGCTGCCAGTTCACACTCAAACCTATCTCAGACTCTGTTGGTGTGTTTTTACGACAACTACAAGAAGAGGATCGGGGAATTGACAGAGTTGCAATCTATTCACCAGGTATAGTCACCTTCATTATTTTTTTTTTAAAATTTTTATTGGAGCCTAGTTGCTTTACAATGTTGTGTTAGTTTCTGCTGTACGGCAAAGTGAATCAGTTATACATTTACATATATCCACTCTTTTTTAGGTTCTTTTCCCACATAGGCCATTAAATAGACATTTCACCAAGGAAGACATACAGATGGCCAAGAGGCACATGAAAATATGCTCGACATCACTAATCATTAGAGAAATGCAAGTCAAAACTACAATGAGGCATCACCTCACGCCAGTCAGAATGGCCATTATAAAAAAATCAAGAAACAATAAATGCTGGAGAGGGTGTGGAGAAAAGGGAACCCTCCCATGCTGTTGGTGGGAATATAAATTGATACAGCCACTATGGAGAACAGTATGGAGGTTCCTTAAAAAACTAAAAATAGAACTGCCATACCACCCAGCAATCCCACTACTGGGCATACACCTTCATTATTAATTCCCACCCACCCATCATTTCACTCCAAATTGTTTTTACACACACACACACACACACATACACCACTGCAAAAGAATCCCATGCTCTTAACTTTAGGACACAATCTTTTGCTTAGCAAATGTCAGGAGAGACAGTGATTTCTCTCCCAGTTTTCAGAATATGATTGCTCAGTTTTAGCAAGGGTATATACACAGGGATCTCATTCAAAAGCACCTCACATATAATGCCATGGGCAAAGGTGAACCATCAATCACATTTATACTTTTGAGACCTTTTGTCATTACCTTAGGTGTAGAATAAACTTTTCTAGTAGTTGAGCCATCATCTCTGAAGATATGAAATATTACACCTTCTTTTTAAATCTTCTTAGGTCTTTCACATAAATGTTTACAAAATGAAGACATATGGTTTGAAAACAATATAAAATAAGGCACTAAAAATTCCCATTTGACATGATATCCATTTCATTTATTTATTTTTTAAGCGCCTTACATTTTTCCCACTTTCACTTTGAAAAATTTTAAACCTACAGAAAAACGTAAAAGCCTAGTACAGTAAGTACCTATTTACTCTTGGATTTACTCAGTTGTTGCTAATTTGCCACATTTCTGTAGTTTAAATATTTTAAATATTCTTAATTCTCAACTCATCTTGTAATGTAATTAATAGATCAGCTTGGTGTACTTTGCTAACCCTAGCATCTGCCCCTACTGGATTATTGGCAACTAATCAGTAACTATACTGCAAAGTACCATATATTAGAAAACATTGGGTGTTTTACTCAACCAACTTCCATCATAGACATCCATGCACCTCTCCCAGTGACCCTAGATTTCCAGCTGACACATATACATCTATGTAATTATTTCACTTGTTCATAAAGTTCTTCCAGAAAAACACGTTGTTAAATCTTCACCAAAAAGATGGCCATGAAAACAAAAAGCCTCAGATAGTATAAGCGTTGTTTAGCATAGAATTTAGGGATAAGGCAAAAAGTTAACTGAAATTTAAAAGAGAAGACATAATTTTAAAATCTATTTTGAGGATTGCTTTTTTCCTGACCATTCTTGAATAATTATGGACATATGACCTTAAAATTTTCACATTTAAATTTTCACAGATGGCGTTCGAGTTGCTGCCTCAACAGGAATAGACCTCCTCCTCCTTGACGACTTTAAACTGGTCATTAATGACTTAACGTATCATGTACGACCACCAAAGAGAGGTAACAAGTAACCTTGATAAGGTCAGAGAAATGTGAGAACGGCTTTTGGAAAGAACTTTTTTTCCCCTGGGTAAAGTTGAGAAACAGTATTCAAAGAGCAGTCAAAGTTTTACATATAGGTAGCACTTCGCTAGTACACTGACTAAAACATAGACACCAGAATGCTTTATTATCGGCTCTTGTCACTGTTTCGCATAAATGAGTGTTCTACATAACTTAAACTCCTTCCTTCCATACAAGCTAAAAGTCATATTATTTTAATAACGTTACTGGGGGAATCTTTTTTTTTTTTTTTGCCGTACGCGGGCCTCTCACTGTTGTGGCCTCTGCCGTTGCGGAGGACAGGATCCGGACACGCAGGCTCAGCGGCCATGGCTCACGGGACCAACTGCTCTGCGGCATGCGGGACCCTCCCGGACCGGGGCACGAACCCACATCCGCTGCATCGGCAGGCTGACTCTCAACCACTGTGCCACCAGGGAAGCCCACTGGGGGAATCTTTTTTAAAAATTATGGAATTCCCTGTCCTCTTAAACATTTGTAACAGGAATTAACCCCCTTTTTTGATGGCTCAAGGTTAGCAGTTTGAAAGTCAACTATTGTACAATAGTAGTCCTTGGGAACTTCGGACGAGAATATGCTTTTATGCGAAAAAATGGGATATTTGCCTCCAGTGCCAGAAAACTCAGTAATCAGATATTTTCATGAACTACTTTTAAAAACCAAAGTTAATGCAAAAAATCTATGATAAACAAAATATGAAAAATTTAAATAAAGACAAAGTTAGTTTTACTGATTTTTCTTTTTACCCCACACTCCAATATGGCTTTGCACAGTACTGATGCTATTAAATAGCCCTCTAAAATAACATTTTGAAGTGTGTCTCTTTTGGTCATCTTTCTCTCTTTGCCCTTGATGTTCATTGTCACTCACTGCTGTCGTTAATTCCCCTTCCACCACCACCACCCCCTCCATCAGCTTCCTAGGACATTTGTTATTTTCCATTCTGCTTTTGAGAATTGTGTCTAATGTAGAAAAAGTTCTAAGTAAAAGCCTAAGTATTGAATGCCTCCAAAATCTGGTCCACATCTACCTTTAAAGTTTTTCTCTTTTCCTCTTAAAAGATTCCTACTTTTCCTCCACCCTCTAGTTCTTTTGCTCTTTCCTTTACCATCTCAGTGTTTTCTCACCTTTCCTCTAAGATGCCTTTTTCTTTTATTCCTAACCTCCTATTTCCTCAGGTCAAAATCATCAATGTCGACTCTTCCATGATCCCATTCTTTCTTTTTCTTACTCCCAGCCAACCAGAAGTGATTATTCTCTTCTCTGAATTCTTCATTCCTTTTCTTTTCAAATGATCAGAGGGAAGGCACTGTGATTTTTGTATATCCCATTGACTTAGGTAGTCATCCTATATTGAGCGAGTTAAATGAGTTAAAGAATCCTTTAAATAGTAAGACATTACTGAATCAGATTTTATTAAGTTGGAATAATTGAACATGTAGACCAAGGATTGTTAGCTATATATTAGCTATACTAATATGTTTTTCTTCTTTATTCCCTGATTCTTGGACTAGATGTTCTCTTTAAAATAACAGAAGTACAGGCCTTATTTTACTCAGTTTTTTTTTTGTTCTTTAAATTTGCTCTTTATTTTTTTCTGGCTTTATTGACATATAATTGACATATAACACTGTGTAGTTTAAAGTATACAGTGTGATGATTTGATACACTTATATGTTGAGAAATGATTACCACAACAGGATTAGTTAATACCTCCATCATCTCACATAATTACCATTTCTTTTTGATGAGAACACTTGAGATCTACTTTCTTACCCACTTTCAAGTATACATTACAGTTTTGTTAACTATAGTCACCATGCTGTACATTAGATTCCCAGGACTTATTCATCTTATAATTGGAAAATTGGTACCGTTTGACCAACATAGAACTACTGTATGATCCAGCAATTCCACTTTGGTGTATGTATCCAAAGGAAATGAAATCAGAATCTCAAAGAGATATCTACACTCCCATGTTCATTGCAGCATTATTCACAATAGCCAAGCTATGGAAACAACCTAAGTGTCCATCTACAGATGAATGGATAAAGAAGATGTAGTGTGTATGTGTGTGTGTGTGTGTGTGTGTGTGTGTGTGTGTGTATGTGTGTATCTAAAATATTATTCAGCCATGAGAGAGAAGGAAACCCTGCCATTTGCAACAACATGGATAGACCTTATGTGTGTATGTGAATTTCCTAGGGAGTTCATTCTATTTTGATTTTCTACTGCATTAGTAAAATATTAAAAGTTGACTAATATATTCTTATATAAAGTATAACAGTCAGGAAAGTAAAGATTTATGTTGTCAAAAACTAGAGGTATTTTAATCAATGAATAATTCTAACCATCTTGTCTAATACTGTGTTTTTAAAAGAGAAATGAAAGTTTTAATTTTTTAAATAAGGCTATTCTCAAGTTGAATAGGGAAAGTAAAGGTAGAAACTGAAAAGGGGAGAAATTATATTTGATTCTCTGGTAATCAGTTTGGCAGCCTTACAACTCTTTGTTTTATCTGTATCTCAGAACTGTGGGTATCTGTCCACCTTCCCTAGAAGTCAATTAGAATGTGAAGTTTGCAAGGGTCAGAAGTCTATAATTCATGGGATAATTGTAATTTGAAGTATGAAATTTGGTAAGCTCAATAGTAGCATTAGTATAAAACTTTAAAAGACCGTTTTAATATTTAAATTTAGACGTCAAATCTCTCAGCTCTGTTATTATTAGTCAATGAGCAATTATGTCATTATATACTTTTTTCACAGAAGCTTAAATAATTTTAAGTTCATAAACTAGTTCATAAAATAGTTTTAAGTTCATAAACACTTTTCCCTCCATTTTTAAAACATAGTAAAAAAAATCTTTTTTTCTTTTGAAATAAACGTAAGATAGGTTTTAGTTTTGTTTCCATCATATTATCTTCCTCCAAGTCACCACTGTTTGTCAGCTGCGGTGAGTAAGAGAACAGTTGAATTTCTGTATTTGAGAGGGATGCCGATCATACAGATGAGTAAACTCTTCCCCACATTGTAACTGTTTTTAGTGAAAAAGCTAAATGGAGAAAAGAAGTTGAAGGCACTAGGTTTTGGGTATTAGATAATGAGAAGAACACTAGAATTTTATATATACATGAAGCAGATGGAACAAATATACTTTATCTAATAAAAGTTAAAATAGTTAATGGAGGAAAACTTTTCCAGAATAGTTTTAAGTTTTGACACAGTTTTTTTCTACTCATTCCTTACGCCCCTTTAATTTTCTCTTTTCTCTCCTATTTTTCTTTTCCCTGTGCATGGATAGCACTTTAGAACTAAAAATGCTCTATGAATGTTGTGCACCAGTAAACCTTAACTTCACATACTTCACCAGGCACTGAGGATAGAGGGCTTATTCATATAGGATCTAATATAGCCATGTTTGATATTTATGTGGGATTGGCAGTCATAGGTATTACGAATACCTAAGTCCTGACAACCCTTGTACCTAATGCCAAAATTGGAGGGAAGAGGCAGGAAAAAACTGAAATGGCACAAGGGGGCAGGTCATAGCAGCAAGGCTAGTTGCAAGTTCCATTGCATTCTTTTGGTTACCAAAGCTGTATATGGCTGGGTTCCCCTGTGACCACTGGTCGTTGAAAGTTTTTGTGCTAAGGAAACTCATCTTGATTGGCAACACTAAGCCCTTTCCCCCATTTATCCATCCAGAGGATATTGGAGACCTTGCTTCTCTCCTAATAATGTAAGTAATTGAGAGAAAATGTTGAACAGACAAACCAAATACCAACTATAATGAATACCTTATCAGAGACTCAGATAGCCAGAATCCTTCCCAAACCATTATAGTAGCTGAAAAGACTTTTTAATCCCCATTATTTGTGCACATCTTCCTGTCTTTGTGTACCTTAATTATCCTGGCACTGATGGCATGTGAAGAAACATTAATAAACATCTTAATTGCATTTTTAGGGAAGCATACACGGATCATCCAGAAGTGTTTTTGTTAAGCCATTAGCAGATTTACCTTCTCTCTTCCTATAATTTCATCTCCAAATAGGTGGGCAGATTTTTGAGGGTCAAGGGTTTGAGGTTGTTGTTTTCCTCCACCATGACAATACCTTGGAAGCATATTCTTCCTGTCAAGAAAATCTAACAAAATAAAGCTAAGTCTCTTGAGTTTACCAGGGCTTTACTGATCAGAAAGATAACAACTCTCTGTTCAGCCAGGTCTAGAATTGGACATCTGTGAGATTGATCTCCTATGAATTATCATTTTATAGTCTTTTCATTGCTGTTTGAATGTATGTTGTAGCACATTAAATTTTATTTGTTTTGAATGATAATGCATTCACAGTGTTCAACTCCCAAAGTCAAAGAACATATGGAAAAAGATTTTCTCATCCCTGTTTCACAGCCACCCTTTTCTCCTCTTACCAGCAAGCATTGTTCTTAGTTTCTTGTTTCCTATCAGAGAGTCAGTGCATTCATAAGCAAATGTGAATGCATAATCTTTTTTCCCTTTTTATGCAAATAATAGCATATCATACATATACTGTTCATGTCGGTCAGGGTTCAATTGGGGAAGCAGAAGCATGTGAAAAAAGTGGAATAAAAGATTATAGGAATGAGACTTTGTACAGTTGTAGATGAAGGTAAAGAAGTAAGAGTCTGTAAAGGGGAGCTTGGAAGATCAGAGAAAAGTTACTAAGTTTGAAGTGATGGCACATGTGGACAAATCAGAGCTTGCCAGGGAACCTGGAAATTCAAGTGCGTCCAACTACTAGGATAAGAAAAATTAACAAAGGAGGGCTGGTAGAGAGATCCCTAGGACAGTGTTATCAAATAGAACTTTCTGTGACAATGAAAATGTTCCATTTCTGCACTGTCCAATATGGTAGCCATCAGTCACATGTGCCTATTGAGCACTTGAAATGTGGCTAGTATGGCTGAGAAACTGAATTTTAAATTCTGTTTCATTTTAATTAATTTAAATAGCCACACACAGCAAACAGTTCCTGTTTTGGACAGCACAGCTTTAGAAAGCTGCATCTGGCTGTGGGTGTGGATTTGCTGTTAATCATCAGAGGTGGCAGTTGAGAAAAAAGAGCTGGATGCAGAGCCAGGGAGAGCAGGCACACACTGGCATCTCCAGGCACCTCTGCATCTGTCTCTCACTACTAACGACAACCTTCAGAGCATGATGGCTTCTGCTTCACTTCTGCCTTCTAAAACCTCACTTGAATCTCTGTTTTGGCTAACTCTAATTCAGAACCATACAGGGAATTTGGGGGAATTTGGGATATATGGGGAAACATAACTCCAGTTTAACTAGATGTCAAGGTATAAAACCACCAAACTGCTTTTCTTACCTAACAGTGTATTCTGAAGATCTTAAAATACCAGAACATGAAGAATTCCTTATTCTTTTTCACAGCTGCTATGTGTTACATTGTATGAATGTATATTATCATTCACTTAGCTGCTTATTTTATAATTTATCATAGTGAAAAAAATCAAAAGAGAAATAGTTTTACAAACTTGGAGTGAGAAATATGTTTCTACCTATAACATAAAACACAGAAGAAGCCATGAGAGAAAAGACTGATATAAAAAATAAATTTTCTACACAGGAGAACCTGTAATATGAATATTAATTTTAAAAGAATAAGTCTTCGATGAATGACATTCTAATAGAAGCTCTTTTATAAAACAAATACCAAGCCTGAGTTCAGATTTTATAGATTTTCAGGTTATGATTGTCTATACATATTTGATCATTAACGTGTGTGCTTCATTAGGAAAAGGAAGAGGAGAGGGTCTGTTTAGTTTGTTTGCTTGCTTCCTTCTTTCCTCCCTTCCCCCCTCCTTTTCTCCCTCCTTGGATTTCTAAGCAAATACAGTGTAATTATGGTATTGAAAGTGGAAATGGAAAAAGAAAGGACATGGAATAGAAAAGTCATTGGACTACCAGTCAGAAGATCTTTTCCCACTCCCTGCTAGCCATGCAGCTTTGTGAATATCATTATTAGACCTCATTAAGGAGAGAAACCACCTCATATTTGATTTTTTTCCCCTCTCTAGTGAATAGATCAGTACCTAACACAAAAATGTTTGTTCATCTTATCTCTCTAGGACTCAAAATTCCTCATTTATAAATTGTGGATTATATGCTGCCATGAGGATAAATATGGGATAATATATGTGAGAGAATTTTGTTTACCATAGATAATTTATACCTACCTAAAAAATTATCTTTTTGAAAGAGGACTGAGGACTTCCCTGGTGGCGCAGTGGTCAAGAATCTGCCTGCCAACGCAGGGGACACGGGTTTGAGCCCTGGTCCGGGAAGATCCCACATGCTGTGGAGCAACTAAGCCTGTGCACCACAACTGCTGAGCCTGCGCTCTACAGCCCGTGAGCCACAACTACTGAAGCCCGCGCGCCTAGAGCCTGTGCTCCACAACAAGAGAAGCCACCGCAGTGAGAAGCCCGTGCACCACAACAAAGAGTAGCTCCCGCTCACTGCAACCAGAGAAAGCCCGTGTGCAGCAACAAAGACCCAACGCAGCAAAAAATAAAATAAATAATAAAAAAAGAAAGAAAGAGGACTGAGCTTGCAGGAGAAATATTAATATTGATATAGTAAAAGCCTCATAACTCAGTTCCAGGCCTGGGGGGTCCGGAGGCATGGACTCTACCACTTCACTATGACATTCTAGAGTACAGTTTTCTCTTTTTGTAACTTTGGAAAGTGTAGAACCATATGTGAATGTGAGCTGCAACTTCAGTGCAAAGCAGACTCTGTTGACATAGACGACTTCTAGAACTCAAAGTGTTCTTGCTTTTATCTGTTCCCATTAATGCAGCACACATTCATTGAAGCATGCAAGATACTATGCTAGGTGCTATATCCCATTTTACTATATCAGCTCTTCTCTAATCCAATTTGCTACCCTTATTTGAATTTTTTTATTGATTGAATTTCTGTGATAACTGTACTAAAGGACGTCCCTGAAGAATATTTGAAATACACACATGACTAATTCTGACTGTGGCTTATTTTGACTTAGAAAAAGGCTGACCTTCTGTAGCTAACAAAATGTCACATTTAAGGCTAATAAGATTCTAAAACAAAAGCTTTACTTCTGGTGCTTTTTAAAAAGTTATTTGACAGCTGAGATCAGCTGACTTTTTATTAAATTTTCAAAACATAATTTTTAGATTTCTAGAAGCACATGCTACTCACAGAAGAGGATATTGAATCAAAGAATTATTTAATGTTTTACCTTTTTAGTTATTCTCATAACTTCATGCCCTTTCAAGCTTGATATTGAGATCCATACAGCTATTCTATGTCTTTGCCCAACGGGAATAAATAAAAATTGATATGCTAGGGGGAAGGTATATAGGGGCTAAGATTATTAGGATAATGGTATTTTTATTTATACCCTTGTATTTGCAAATTTGAAATACTGTATATTTTTTCCTTAAGTGTTAGTTACTAAAGGGAAAAAATGACCACTTAAAATGGCAAGACCACAGATAAATTTTAGATCTGAATTTTAATAAGCATGATAATCAGATTAATTCTAAGCCTCTCTACTAGTTTTTGACATATTACTTTAAATTTTTTGTCTTTATCTAATGAAGATTATTATTACTCGTAGCCTCATTTGTAGCACTTATACTTCCAAGAATATAATGGTGGATGTTGGCTTCAAAATTTTCAAGTTGCCCAAATATGAACTTACTTTGTAGGATTTATAGACTCTTCCTTTTTAAAAAGGAACTATCCCTTTCCTTCAGTTTAACATTGAAGGTGGGACCCCTATAGTGGATGAATCTGCCTTGTTCTTATCACTAATAGCCCTAAGAATAGCAACTCTTCATTTAAGGCATATTTTTTTTTAAATGTAATCTTTTTCTTTCAGACCTCTTAAGCTATGAAAACGCAGCAACACTGAACGATGTAAAGACACTGGTCCAGCAGTTATACACTACTTTGTGCATCGAGCAGCACCAGTTAAACAAGGAAAGGGAGCTTATCGAAAGATTAGAAGATCTCAAAGAACAACTGGCGCCCCTGGAAAAGGTGCAGATTCAAATTTCACACTTTTCTCTTCACCAGTATTTTTTCCAGAGCATATATGTTTGCTTTTTTCCCCTCCGAGTTTTGTGTGATTGCATTGTGTCAATCAAACTAGTCCACTAGTTTTGGGAACTGAATCATAAAAAGCTTCTGATTAAAGCTAAGAAAGGACTTAAAAAGGAATAGTTTGGAGCCTTGATAATGGACATAGAGCTTTGAGATCTAAATATACTGCCCTTAACCAGACTTACTACTTTTACAACAAAGATTGGAATAATTGCTGATCAAGAAGGGTTCTAAGTGAGGTGGATAATCATTTTAGCCAACTTAAGAATTAATATTTTATGGAATATTATGCAACTGTTAAAAACAATCATGTAGATCTAATATTCTATAGAAAACACTTCATGATATTTTATGAAAAGTAAATTACAAAATGTGTATATTAGTGCATACTGTGATCCAGTTTTTAAGTGTATTATGCATATAGCCATACACACAACACACATACACACACACACACACACATACACATATATACAAAGAAAAAAATCAGAGGGAACATATTCCCAAATGCTAATAGAATAGTAGGATTATGAATGATTTTTCTTCTTTATACTTTCCTAGTAAGTGTTTTACAATGAACGTGTGTCATCCTTTTTTTTTTTTTAATAAAAATACAAGTATTTCCATTTTAAGAAACCAGACTATATTAGAGATTAAGGAAGGGAACAAATACTCTTAATACTGTGCTTTTTCTGATTTCTTTAAAAGTAAGGAACACATATCTCAAGGTTGTTTTCATTAAATTTAAGACCATTAGAAATGTTGGATAAATTAAATTTGAGGAACTGTTGTGAAGGGGGATGAAATTTAAATCTGGTATTTTCAAAATGTAAAGCATTTTTTAATGTACCAACTATAGCAAAATAATTATCATCCCTTATTGAATATTTACTATGTGCTAGGAATTATCCTAAGTACTTGTATTCTCTTATTTAATCCTCAGAACAACTCATTAATGAAGTTATGGTAATGTGCAGATCAGGGCCTAAACTCAGCCGTTCTGAATCCAGAGTCCATGCTCTGACCCACTGTGCTGCTTTGCCCCTAGTAGACCTTTTGAGTAAAAAACTAATGATAGATTAAATCTTGTACACTACAGTGAGAGAACATTGGCATGTTTTTATTTCTCTCTTTCAAAGAAAGCAATCTTGTGGTTGGATAAAGACCCGCTGAAACTAACTTATTCACTCCCATAATTTCACCGTATTTTCAGCTACTTCTAGGATGAAACATAAAACACAAGTGTATCAAAAATGTTATGCCTATAAAATAGTACTCAGTAAAAACTACAGATATTATTTAGGAAGACAAACTATATTTCCTAGAATTGAGACTAACTTATATCTTGATTACAAGCCCTGTTTCTTTAGTGAACATTGAACAGTTTAAATAAGAGTTTAAAATTGGTTCTATGTCAAAATGCTTTACAGTTGACCAGTCACGTGTGCCCTGTAGGTACGAATTGAGATTAGCAGAAAAGCTGAGAAGAGGACCACTTTGGTGCTATGGGGTGGACTTGCCTACATGGCCACACAGTTTGGCATTTTGGCCCGGCTTACCTGGTGGGAATATTCCTGGGACATCATGGAGCCAGTTACCTACTTCATCACTTATGGAAGTGCCATGGCAATGTATGCATATTTTGTAATGACACGCCAGGTAAGAATTCCTCTTCAAGTAACTTTCCATGAGATAGTACAATGTTGGTTGTCAAAGTAGTTCCCTTTTCTCTCATCTTCTTTCTAAGGCCAGTTCCCTTGAAGTAATCATTTATCCTTTATACATACTCACTCATACAAACACACATATGTGCACATGCATGTGCATGCCAGTTATGTATCAGGCACTGGTCTGGGTGCTAGAGGTAGATAGATATGACATGGCTTTGGCCCCCATGGAGCAAACAGACTATTAAGAGAGCCATATAAACCATTAAATTCATAAAACTATTATAGTAAGATATAGAATAAGAAGGCAAAGGAGAAGAGTGGTCAGCTGTAGGATAACTTGCTCAGTTGGCTTGTCTTTTTATGTACTGTGTAATTAATTTAGCAGTCAGATGGTGTAGTCCCAAGCTTTTGGGTTTTTTTGTTGTTGTTTTGTTTTTTAATTTTATTTATTTATTTATCTGTTTGTGCCCAGTCTTAGTTGCGGAATGCATATGGAATCTAGTTCCCTGACCAGGGATCGAACCCGGGCCCCCCGCATTGGGAACGCGTAGCCTTATCCACTGCACCACCAGGGAAGTCCCAAGCTTTTGGGTTTTATTGAATGTTTGGAATGGAGAATTGGTGATAACTGATCAAATAGTTAAACTAAACTCTGGGCTACTTCTAAATATATTAGGAGTATAGGTGTGTGTTGTTGTTTTTACTTCATGGAAGAGAGGTGAAAATTAGATATCTAATCACTATTCTATTCTTTATCATCCAAGGCTCATATTTTAAATATCAGTGTCTAGAACTAATTTTTATTGTTAGTGCTGTATTTTTAGTAGCTTGGAAATCCATAATGGTCACTTTAGGAAGTATGAAGGATTTATTATCACTTATTTATTACTGCCATGTGTGATACAACCACAGATCCAGGCTCCCTTGAATAAAAAGTATTTGAGGGCTTCCCTGGTGGCACAGTGGTTGAGAGTCCGCCTGCCGATGCAGGGGACATGGGTTCGTGCCCTGGTCCAGGAAGATCCCACATGCTGTGGAGCGGCTGGGCCTGTGAGCCATGGCCGCTGAGCCTGTGCGTCCGGAGCCTGTGCTCCACAACAGGAGAGGCCACAACAGTGAGAGGAGAGGATCGCGTACCGCAAAAAAAAAAAAAAAGTATCTGAAATAGCTGAGAGATATGAGAAACCTTTTCTATTTTCTTAGGTATCAGAAGAAAGCTGAGAGTTGCTTCTCTTATATTTTTATATGGCCGCTATTGAACATAGGCATTTTGTTTCTGTTGTCATTAGACCAATGGTCATAGGCCTATTTTTGTGCAGGAAAATGAAAGCCCAAGGGTGTTATTTAACCTTTCCGGGCCTCCCAAATATGTCTAGTGGAGAAGAGACAGTAAACTGTTCGTGTCCTGCTATTGTTTGCCCAGTGTCTCTAGCACCTAATCCCTTGTCTGGCTCATGTTCGTCACTCTACCTGAACAGAGCTGACAGCCAAATCAATCTTATCTAACCACACCTCTGGACATGGCTTGCATATGTGTATATGTCTGTTTGTGTTTCTTTCCCTCTTCCTCTGCCCTGTCACTGTCCCTCATATACCCCTTTAATGGATTCTTTTTATCGACTGAAATCCAGGCTCCTTAGCCCAATATTCATAACTGGTTGCTGTCCTTTCCAAATGCCTCTCAGCTCCTCTGTGTATGTACTAGGTATTTTAAACACATCAAATTACAGTTGACCCTTGAACAATGGGGGTTAGGGGCGTCAACCCTCTGTGAAGTAAAAAAATCCATGTATAACTTAAAGTCAGCCCTCCATATCATGGTTCCTCTGTATCCATAGTTTTTCCATATCCATGATTCCACATCTGGGGATTCACCCAACTGCAGATCGTGTAGTGCTGTAGTATTTACTATTGAAAAAAATCCGCATATAAGTGGACCTCTGCAGTTCAAACCCATGTTGTTCAAGGGGCAACTGTGTAGTCTGTATTTCCCCCCAAATGCCCTGAGTTTTTCACCACTTCCTTCCTTACTTCATATCATTCTATTAACTGGGAAGGTTTTCCCTGTAGATCGCTACCTGTCATATTTCAAGGTTTACTTAAATGCGTATTTTTCATGAACCTTTGACTACTTCCCTGCAGCCAACTTTGATCTATCCCTCTTCTGAATACCTATAGCACATTGTGCCTCTCATTTCACTTATCCTATGCCATCTTGTATTATAATTATTCATGTTCAATGTCTTTTCCCCTCTACTAGACTATGATATCTTTTGAGGCAAGGCGTTCGGGTGATTTTTTCAATTTTTATTTCCTTACCATGCCTAATACAGTGCCTATCTGTCCTACTGTTTAAATGCTGTCCTACTTCTGTGATTCCTCAACGTTTTTGCTGCCCCCAAGTGACAAGTTGTAAAATAGCAGTAGTAAACAATTTAGTCTTTTGTGAATAGGAAAACACTGACCAAATAAAATGTAAATAGTTTCTCATGTTAAATATTCTTCCCCATATCAGTATCCATAATTAACACCCATGAAACAAAATGCCTGTTCAACAGCATTTAAACTGTTCAATGAGCATTTATTAACAACCTAAATATATTCCAAAAGTATATTAAGTTCCAAAGAATTTTCAAAAGATAAGTTCCTTGACATCATAAAATCAAGTGAAATATTGAATTTTACTGACTAATATTTCAGTGAGACCTGAGTACCATTTTCTATCATGTGAAAAAGGAGCCTGACAATAAGAATTGCCATTCAGCAAAGTTACTTCAGCAGGCATGTGAACCACCATTCAGCCCCCTAGCCCAGGAGTTTTCTACAAAGGGGAGGTCACCCTCAAGGGTGTGAAAATTGGTTCTGGGGGAGTAAAACATCTTAGATATTACAACAGATAAACAGATACACAGTATATTTGTGGTGTTGAAACTTCTTTGAGGGACTTCCCTGGTGGTCCAGTGGGTAAGACTACACGCTCCCAATGCAGGGGGCCCGTGTTCGATCCCTGGTGGGGGAACTAGATCCTACATGCATGCTGCAATTAAAAAGCCCGCATGCCACAACAAAGATCCCACGTGCTGCAGCTAAGACCTGGCACAACCTAAATAAATAAATAAATATTTAAATATTGTTTTTAAAAACTTCTTTGGGGAGGAGGGGCAATTAAGGAAAATAATCTAAAAAGGCAACTTAAGGGAACAATGATGAATAAAGGTTAAGAAACACTGACCTAGCCTTTAATACCTTTTGTCATCTCAATTCCAACATCCAGCATTTATATTCTACTCCAGCAAACTACTTCAGTGGCCATTCAGGACCTACTTAGAATAAAAATTAGCATGCCTAATAATTTAGTATGCCTAAACCTTTAGGCTCCTGACATCTCTCAACTTTTTTCCTTCCTTCCTCGTGTGTTGCTTCCTTTTCTGTCGAAATTAGACCATATTGTCATTCTGTTCAATCTCTGCTCCATTGTCTTTCCACCATATATACTCTATAAACTCCTAATCTTGGATAAATTTAGCCATTTATCCTATATCCAGGCTACTGAACATTGCTAGAGAAAAATCATGTAATAGTGTGGATTGGACCACTGCTTGTGTTTCTAATTAGATTTTCTTCCCCACATAACCCTCTCATTAGTTATTCTAAGACTTCACATCAGGCTCCTCATCCCACATTTAACTTTGCCTCCTACCTCTCCTGGAAAATTGAGCTTAACAGATACAAGCTTGCAAATTCCTAAACCCTGTGAGTTTAATAGTATCCATACCTACTTTCACACTATTTCCTTAAATTCAAGTAAGAGGTGGCATTTTCCTGCTCAGGGCTAGCTCTTCCACCTGTTCTTAATCCCATTACCCCCTTCCAGAATCTTATGCCAGTATATTTTTTGTGTTCCCTATGTTATCAAACTCTCCCTCTCTGACTCTCTTCCCTTCATAACCAAGCTCTATGTGTATCTCTTCTCACTTATTATCAAATTACCAAATTTCTAGAAGAGAGTCTAGCATGTAGTTGCTTAGTAAATGCTTGTTGCCCAAAAGAGGAAGCATAGAATATATCTGAATAAATTGAATTAGTGTGTACATTTACATCCTCAGCAAAGATAGGTAAGTGGCCTAGTAATAGCAACTTAGATGAAACCTAGAGGGCTTTCCCTCAAGTTTTTAATCCAACAGTTATCCCTTAGGTCAGTATTACTTGATTCAGACCACGATTCTATCCATTTTTAAAAAGCTTCCACAGTCCCTTCAACCACTATTTGTTCATTATCTGTCATCATCAATAATTAAATATTTACTTCTGTTTCTAGTTATGGCATCCTAGGTAACCAGAACAATGCTCCCACTAGGAAATGTTAAAATAGTTAGACAAAACATAAAACACATCTGCCTGTAGACTCTAGAGAGCTAACAAGATAGCAAAAATTACCAGGCAAGAACCAGAAGAAGAGAAGTCCCAGGAAGGTGAAGCTGGTGTTTAGATGTGCTTTTTCCTCTGGGGATTTGTATTGATTAAAGAGGGTAAGGCTGAGAGGCCAAGAAGCTGAGCTATACTTGATAACCTAGAAAGACCAAAGCCATAGAGATTCATGTCCAGGGATTGCTAAAGTAGGTTGAAACATTTTTGCTTTGGTTTGGAATTTTAAAGGCCACTACTGTAGAACAGAAGAACCTGTTGTAGGCTCTCTCAGAGACTGTAGCTCATCTTTCGATCATCCCAATCTTGTAAATTGGATTGAGGTAGTCCTAGAATGCTGGTGATCCCAGAGTGCTGATATCGCTGGTTCCAGGCCAAAGAAAACATTAATCATCCCTGGGAGGAGATAACATTATCCTAAACCTTACATTATTTCTACAAATAATTTTGCAAATACAAAGTTAGTCATACAATAAAAAATAAGCAGATACACAGGAAAACACCTACAGAAACAGTAGACATTTGAAACAGACACAGATAGGAGATCTAGTTACTGGATTTATCAGACATAGCCTTTAAAATAATTATACTTGCTAGATTCACGGAGATAAAAGGTAAGGTTGAGAGTATTGGCAGATAACTTGATTTTTTAAAAAACAAATGAAAATTTTAGAAATAAAATTTAATAGATGGATTTAACTGCAGATTAGACAGAAGAGAGATAGAGTGACCTGGAAATAAGTCAGAAGAAACCATTCAAAATAAAGTATGGAAAGACAAAAAGAAGTAAAATATAGGAGGGGGTGAGAGATACAGAGGATAGAGTGAAAAGGCCTAATATATTTTTAATTTTATTAGCATCTCAGAAGGAGAGGAGGGAGAGAATGGGAAGAAACAATATTTGCAGAGATGGTGGCTGAGAATTTTCCAAAATGATGAAAGACATTAATTTATAGATTTAAGAATTCCGTCAAATACAACCAATATAAAGGAAAAGAAATCCACATCTAGACACATCAATAGTAAAACTGCAAAAGACAAAGAAGAAATCTTAAAAGTAGCCAAAGAAGAACAAGAAAGGCTTGCCTTCAAAGGAGTCACTGATAGATAGCTGACTTCTCAACAGCAGAAATGAAAGCCAGAAGGTAATGGAATGGTACCTTCGATGTGTTGAAAGAAAATAACTGTCAACTTAGAACTCTATACTCAGCAAAAATATCCTTCCAAAATAGAGGTGAAATAAAGATGCTTCCAGACAAACGAATAGAGAACTTGTCACCAGTAGATCTGTACAAAAGGAAATACTAGAGAGCGTTCTTTGTGCAGAAAGAAGATTATCGCAAGTGGAAAGTAAAAAAAAAGCAGGAAGGAATGAAGAGCAATGAAAATGGTAAATCTGTGAGTGAATCTAAATGAATATTAAATGTATAAAATAATTATAATAAACTCTTATGGAATTTAAAATACAGAAAAAACTAAAACATATGACAATAGCATATACGTCTGGAGCAGGTAAGTGAACTTGAAATGTTCTAATGTTCCTTCATTGTCTGGGAAGAGGGTAAAAGTACCACTTCCATTCAACTTTGAATGAGAAGTCCTAGCCAGTACAGAAGGCAAGAAAAAGATACAGAGGATGAAAATATTGGAAAGAAAAACAACTGGCATGATTCATAGATTTTGTACATACAAAAATTTTAAAAGCATATATAGATAATTAGTTAGAATTCATAAGTGAGTTTTATAAGTTTACTAGATACAAGGTCAATATATATAAATTAATTGCATATCTATATGCCAGCCAAAAATAGTTAGAAAATGAAACTTTTTAAGCAATGCAACTCAAAATGACTTTTAAAAATAAATCATGCAAGAGATAGCTTCAAGAAGGCAGAGGAGTAAGTCGTAGAGATCACCTTCTCAGATGATGATACAAACAGATGGAGAGATATACAATGTTCTTTGATTAGAAGAATCAACATTTTGAAAATGACTATACTACCCAAAGCAATCTACGGATTCAGTGCAATCCCTATCCAACTACCAATGGCATTTTTCACAGATCTAGAACAAAAAATTTCACAATTTGTATGGAAACACAAAAGACCCCGAATAGCCAAAGCAATCTTGAGAAAGAAAAACAGAGCTGGAGGAATCAGGCTCCCTGACTTCAGACTACACAAAGCTATAGTAATCAAGACAGTATGGTACTGGCACAAAAACAGAAATATAGATCAGTGGAACAGGATAGAGAGCCCAGAGATAAACCCACACACATATGGTCACCTTATATTTGATAAAGGAGGGGAAAATATACAATGGAGAGAAGATTGCCTCTTCAATAAGTGGTGCTGGGAAAACTGGACAGCTACATGTAAAAGAATGAAATTAGAACACTTCTTAACACCATACACAAAAATAAACTCAAAATGGATTAAAGACCTAAATGTAAGGCCAGACACTATAAAACTCTTAGAGGAAAACATAGGCACAACACTCTATGACATAAATCACAGCAAGATGCTTTTTGACCCACCTCCTAGAGAAATGGAAATAAAAACAAAAATAAACAAATGGAACCTAATGAAACTTAAAGGCTTTTGCACAGCAAAGGAAACCATAAACAAGACGAAAAGACAACCCTCAGAATGGGAGAAAATATTTGCAAACGCAGCAACTGACAAAGGATTAATCTCCAAAATTTACAAGCAGCTCATGCAGCTCAATATCAAAAAAACAAACAACTCAATCCAAAAATGGGCAGTTGACCTAAATAGACATTTCTCCAAAGAAGATATACAGATTGCCAACAAACACATGGATGGATGCTCAACATTGCTAATCATTAGAGAAATGCAAACCAAAACTACAATGAGGTATCACCTCACACCAGTCAGAATGGCCATCATCAAAAAATCTACAAACAATAAATGCTGGTGGGAATGTAAATTGATACAGCCACTATGGAGAACAGTATGGAGGTTCCTTAAAGAACTAAAAATAGAACTAACATATGACCCAGCAATCCCACTACTGGGCATATACCCTGAGAAAACCACAATTCAAAAAGAGTCATGTACCACAATGTTCATTGCAGCTCTAATTACAATATCCAGGACATGGAAGCACCCTAACTGTCCATCAGCAGATGAATGGATAAAGAAGATGTGGCCCATATATACAATGGAATATTAGTCAGCCATAAAAAGAAACGAAATTGAGTTATTTATAATGAGGTGGATGGACCTAGAGACTGTCGTACAGAGTGAAGTAAGTCAGAAAGAGAAAAATGCCGTATGATAACACATATGTATTGAATCTAAAAAAAAATGGTTCTGAAGAACTTAGTGGCAGGACAGGAATAAAGACGCTGACCTAGAGAATGGACTTTAGGACATGGGGAAGGGGAAGCTGGGATGAAGTGAGGGGAAGCTGGGATGAAGTGAGAGAGTGGCATGGACATATGTACACTACCAAATGTAAAATAGCTAGTGGGAAGCAGCCACATAGCACAGGGAGATCAGCTCAGTGCTTTGTGTCCACCGAGAGGGGAGGAATAGGGAGGGTGGGAGGGAGACGTAAGAGGGAAGACATATGGGGATATATGTTTATGTATAGCTGATTCACTTTGTTATAAAGCAGAAACTAACACACCATTGTAAAGCAATTATACTCCAATAAAGATGTTAAAAAATAAATAAGTAACCAAATAAATAAATCATGCAAAATATGTACAAGACCTCTATGTAGAGAAACATAAAATTATAGGAGAGTTAATAAATATAATGATAGAGCATGTTCATGGACTAGAAAAGTAAATAGTGCAAAAATGTTGGTCTTATCCACATTGATCTATTAGATTCAGTGCAGTCCCAGTCAGAATCCCAACAGATTTGGAGTTGGGGGAAGATATTTTAATAAACTGATTCTAAAATGTATATTGAAATACAGAGGACTAAGAAAAGTAATAAACACTTGAAGAAAAACTAGGTAAGAGGATTTACTCTCAGATATGAAGACTGCAGCTTTAATTACAATACTGCAGTGATTAAGACAGTGACACAGGGATGGACAAATAGTCCAGTGGAATAGAAGAGAGAAGTAGAAATAGACCTAGTATAAATGAACTTTTGATTTTAAAAAAATGGCACTGCAGGGAAAGAGTTTTTTGATAAATGGTGCTAGGACAATTGAATATCCATATAGAAAAAAGAAATGACCCCATCCTTACACTATAAACAAAAATTAATTCCAGACAGATTGTTGATCTAAATATAAAAGGTAACACGATGAAGCTCCTGGAAGATAATATAGAATATCTTAATTACTGTGGAATAGGGAATGATTTTTTACACAGAATGAAAAATGTTAACCGTAAAGAATAGGAACGATAAATTAGGCTATATTAACATTAAGGACATCTGTTTATTAAAGAGCACCATGAAGAGGGAGAGTGGGCTGGGAGGAGATGTTTCCAGTATGTATATCCAACAAAGGATCCATATCCATAATATAGCAACAAATCCTACAAATCAGTAAGAAAAAGACACACAATCCAGTAGGGAAAAAATGGCAAGAGGTTTGTACAGGCACTTCTAAACGAGGATATGCAAATGGCCAATAATATAAAAGAGGATATGAAAAGGCCTCAGCCTCATGAGTGATCAGGAAAATGCTATATCTCTTCAAGAGAAATAAAAACGTGTCCACACAAAAATTTGTACACAAATGTTCATAGCAAGATTATTCATAATAGCCAGAAAGTGGAAAAAACCCAAATGTCTATCAATTGACAAATAGATAAATAAAATGTAGCACAGTGGTCCCCAACCTTTTTGGCACCAGGGACCGGTTTTGTGGAAGATGATTTTTCCCTGGGGGAGGGGATGGCAGGGGATGGTTCAGGCGGTAATGCGAGGGATGGGGAGCGGCAGAGGAAGCTTTGCTGGCTCGCCCACTGCTCACCTCCTGCTGTGCGGCCCAGTTCCTAACAGGCCGCAGACCGCTACCAGTCTGCAGCTGGGAGGTTGGGGACCCCTGATGTAGCATATTCCATTTAATGGAATATTATTTGTCAATAAAAAGAAATAATGCACTGATACATGCTACAAATAGATGAGCCTTGAAAGAAGCCAGACACAAAAGGCTTTTTTACAATTCCACTTGTGAAATATCCAGAAAAGGCAAATCTATAGAGACAGAAAGGCTAGTAGTTAACTTAGAACTGGAAGTATGGAGGGAAATAGGAAGTGATGTTAAAGGGTATGTATGGGGTTTCTTTGGGGGATGATGAAAATATTCTAAAAATTATTGTAGTAATGGTTGTACAATCCTGACTATGCTAAAAAGCATTGACTATTATACTTTAAATGGGTAAATTGTATGGTATCTCAAGTAAAGTTGTTTTTAAAATGTAGTAATATAAATAATATAAATTAGGAGTTTGGGATTAACATATACAAACTATATAAAATAGATAACCAACAAGGACCTATAGTATAGCACAGGGAACTATACTCAATATTTTGTAATAACCTGTAAGGGAACAGAACCTGAGGTAGTATTTCTGCCTAACTCGTTTTTTAACTGACAATACCAGGTATTGGCAAGTAGGTGAAGTGATGGCAACTCATGTCCTGCTTATGGGAGTATAACTGGTACAACCATTTTGATATCACTCCTTAAATTTGAACACAAGCATACGTTATGGTCCAGAATTTCCATTCATAGGTTTATACCGAACAGAAGATAAGTCCAGAGATGATCTTGACAGCATTATTTACAACAGCTAAAACCTAGAAACAACCCAAAAATCTATCAGTAGTACAACAGATAAATAAATTGTGATGTAGCCACACAATAGAATATAACATATCAATGGAAATGAACAGACTACAGCTACACGCAAAAGATGAATGTCACAAACATGATATTGAGTGAAAGTAGCCATACACAATGCATACTATCTGACTCCATTTTTATAAATTTCAAAAAACTCAGCTGTAGAGCTCAGGGGAGTGTATGCTTAAGTAAGAAAGCTGTAAAGAGAGCAGGAAAACAGTTACTATAAAAGTCAAGATAGTGATTACTTTGGTGGGGAAGGAGGGGTTAGTAATTGGAAAGGGGCAGGAAGGGGGCTTGTGAGTTACTGGTGGTATTCTATTTTCTCTGTCTGGTGATGATTAACATTTATTACGTGATGATGATTCTTTATGATGTACATTTTTTGTGTGTGTACTCTTCTGTGTGTGTTGTGCAATAAAAAATGTTTAAGAGGGCTTCCCTGGTGGCGCAGTGGTTGAGAGTCCGCCTGCCGATGCAGGGGACACGCGTTCGTGCCCCGGTCCGGGAAGATCCTACATGCCGCGGAGTGGCTGGGCCCGTGAGCCATGGCCGCTGAGCTTGCGCATCCAGAGCCTGTGCTCCGCAACGGGAGAGGCCACAACAGTGAGAGGCCCACGTACCGCAAAAGCAAAAACAAAAAACAAAACAAAACAAAAAAATGTTTAAGAAATAAATACTTAATATAGCACATGTCAGTAGTATATCTTTATATATGCTCATGTATATTGAATCTAATCAACAGTAAATGCTTATTTTGTGAAGATAGTGTGCTAAGGAGTATAATTTAATTTCTTCTTTATTTTTGTAGGAATATGTTTATCCAGAAGCCAGAGACAGACAATACTTATTATTTTTCCATAAAGGAGCCAAAAAGTCACGTTTTGACCTAGAGAAATACAATCAACTCAAAGATGCAATTGCTCAGGTAAGTTTTACAAAAATTAAAGTAAATCCCAGCCTCATCTTGTATGGCATTATCGTCATCATCGTCGTCTACAGTCAAGTACTTAGATGCGTAAACTCTGAAAGAATGATCCAATCCTCTTCTTCCTATGTAAATTATTCCTCAGTTGATAAAAATGACTATTTTACATGGTCAATGCTCCAGAAAGTTTTATAACACAAGCAGATGAAAAGATAATGAGTCCTATCTATCCTTTTATCACTAGCATATTGAAATTTTTAAACCTATTTTTATATTTTTCATTTTGTTTCTTTAGAGAGGTCTGTTTTTACTTTTCTCTCTTTTTTAATTTTTTCTGCAATTGACCCAAAGATCTCTCACCTGAGATGTGTGGTAGCAATGGAGCCAAAATAAAATCCGGGTCAGAGAGAGACTACTAGAAATGTTTGCTAGGTGCAGGTGAGAGATTATTGAGCTAGAAATGTTTTTTTAAAGACTGATATCTTATTTTTCATAACAGCTACCTCTTTCACATTTCTGATTGTGCCTCCCCCTCACTCTGATATCTTTGATTTTGGTGAAGAAATCCTCATTCCTTTTCTCTGCAGTCTTTCATGACTTTAGAGATTTTTTTTATAAACCTCTGGAAGCCCTTCCATTCTCTTTAATGTTTAATTACTCTTCTCTGGACCTTCTCTGCCTTCTCTGTCCCTTTTTGGTGACGGGGTTGTGCTTTGAATAGGCTTAATTCATCTCCCTGCCTTGGCCTAAGTGAATTCTTACCTTCTGTTGCTCTGTGTGGTGGTTCTCAACTGGAGGGAATGCGTCAGAATCATCTCTGGAGCTATTAAAAATACAGGTGCTTCAGCCCCCCCCAAACCTATTAATCCAACTCCTCAGGGGTGAGGCCCAAGCACGTGTGAGTTTTGAAAGTGCTGCAGTTGACTGCACATCCCTGTTTTAAAAGTTCCTGATAAGTGAAAAACTTAAACAACTACTAGACAAATAACTAAAGTCTTGAGGAGCATAAATTTGAATTCTGGCTCCAGGCAAAAAGTTTGTAAAAGGGCTTCTCTCTGGAGAAATGCCATCAAGGTGCATCAGTTGCTCCCACATTCTTGAGCCCCTGATCCTGCCCTGTTGATTGCACAGTCTTTTCTGGAGGCTCTGTTGATAGCTGAAACTGCCAGGACAGACTTCTGTTTCTGTCCTGCTTTGTTGTCCTGTGCCTTTAACATTCTTTGCCTCTGAGGCACTCTTACTTTGAGAGTGATTGAGATGATTTCTCTGACTCATAGTGATGGAGGACAGACAGTTTCCTCTTCTCAGGAGACAGTAATATCATTGAAAGCTTGGCTAGCCAGTTTTCTCACCTTTTGTTTCTATTTTAGGCAGAAATGGACCTTAAGAGACTGAGAGACCCATTACAAGTGCATCTGCCCCTCCGACAGATTGGTGAGGAAGATTGATCTGCAGAGAGCCTCTGAATCCCAGCAGAAAGAACACCTGTTTATAACTATGGCCTTTTTAATTAAAGCATTGCAGGTGGAAGCTGGGAGCCACGTCTGGGTAGAGGGTTTTTAACTTTAATTAAAAAACAAAAACAAAAAGATCTTAGGGAAGAAAGGAATGTTAAAATCTGACCATCAGGCTTTGTGGAATATAAGCTCAAAGGGCTTAGTGAATATTGTCTTAATCAAGAATCTCAGTTTCTGGATGAAAATCATGTATTATTATTATAGTTGAGAGAAAGTGATGCTAGGGGTGTTGTTTCTTGCATCTTCTTTTCAGGGTCAGCAAAATAGTAACACACCAGCACCCCACTCAGCTCTAAATTTTTTTTTAATTTAACTTTTCTTATTTTTGACATAGCAGTAAATAAATATACCAGAAAAGCAAACCCTCAAGATATGTGGGTGGCAAACAGAGTCTGAGCCCATGTCATTAGCATTTATTTTAGATTGGACCCAGTCTCTGCAAAGTTACCAGGAATCTCTCCCGTTTGTGCCCCATTTCTGACCACCCACACCTGTTGGTACACTAATTTTATCCATATGATAATTGGAACCAACTTATGACTGTTCGATAATTGACACTTTGGATTATCCCTTAATACCTTCTTAAATGTCTCAATATTCCAGTTCTCTGGATCACTGTCTAGAAATAATTGGCAACAATGCATGAGGTTTTTTTGTTTTGTTTTGTTTTTTACTAATTAATCTTTAAGAGGAGGACAGATTTCCCTCCTTTATTTGACTATCCCATTGATACTCCCCTCTCCCTCCACAGCTAAAGCCAGAGGCGGAGTGTTCAGCTGTATTACCAAATCAGGAAGATGTAAGGTTTACAAAATGGCTAAAAACCATGGCTCTGTAGCCATTTCAGAACCAGAATAGTTTCACTGCTGTTAATCTGTTTGTGTGACAGCATTCCAGGCCACCCAGATGGCACTACCTTGTCTGGAGGCCTTGTTAATCTCGAAGGACACACACTCCCACGCTGTTTGTGAGCCCTCCCACCTCCACCACTTCAGTAGTTGTAAATCAAGTGTGTGGATCTCAAAGGGTGCAGTTTATCTTTGTACAGGAATACATTTCTATGGCTTCTTTCAGCCTACCCTCTTCACCCTATTTTTTCTTAAATTGAGAGAAAAAGGAGTTAATCTTATACTCTATCAAAATATTTTCTACCATATTTCCAGATGACATCACACTTGAAGAGTCAAAGGAATCTGTGTCTACTATCCTGCTTTTAACTACTGCGGGGGCAGGATGGAAAGGATGTTGGGGCTTGCCGCACAGCTGATTGATTGGCTTTTTTCTTTCACATGATTGATCCCTCTTCATTGTGGCAAGGGGTTTCTTTCTCTTTTTCTTCCTCCTTTGGGATCATTGTGTATGAAGAGAAACACTTTAAACGACAAACCCAGACTGCAGGTGCCTTGCAGAGGTTGAAGGCCAGCCAGGATTGCTGCTGCTGTTCCAGCCACCACCCCTTCCACTGGCATGACGGAATGAAAGGATGCATGTCTCCACTTCTCATCCCTCCTCCCACTTCCTTCCCCACCCGCCCCCCCAGTCGTTCAACCCCCTTCCCTCATTTATTTCTGTTAAGTTGTGTGAATTATTTTTAAACCATTTATCCTGTTTGTACGCAGGGTTTTTAAGAAGAAACAGCACAGTGCAATGAGCAAATCCTTTCAGGGTGTGTGGGAGGCAAGGGGAGGGAGAACGTGGAGAAAAGTCCTTTAAACAAATAGCAAAATATTGAACATGTGTAAAATCCTGTATCATTTATGAAATATGTATAAAAAGCAATGTACCTTCTGGAACAATAAATACTTATTCAATTTTTGAACTATAGCATCTCATTCTTTAAAGCAAAACAACCAAGATCAGAAACAAAAACAAGCTTATTCTGATTCAAGGTGGAAAAGTTTTTACCTCTAAAATTAATTTTTATAAAAATACCATTTTGAAATTAAGTTTTGTTCCTGGAGCCTATATTTTTACAAGGCATTTCATGAATTCTTCCTGAACTTAAGATGGTCAATATTTTCCTAGTTTTCCAGAGCCACTAGAGGTTCGGTGACCTTTGCAACTGTGATAGAGCCAAGGACAGCACTGACACTAATATCCTTATCTCCTGATTAACAGGAAATATCTCCATTATATCAGATCATCAGATTGCCCAGTGTGGTCTCCTGGACTCCAGAAACTTGTTCAAGGATGAATTAAGATCAAATACTCATTATTTTAAGAGTTTGTATCAAATTTATAATGATCACCAAATGGGAAAATATCACATGCCACCTAGTCCATCGAAGGCATATCAAAAAGCATGTATTAAATGTCTGCATTAAGTGCAGTGTGAGATGTACTAAGAACCTCCACAGCTACAGTCCTGCCTCTCCTGGCAGCTCACAGCAACCGAACACAAACATCCCTAAGATATGTAAGGTTTAAGAAGATAAGATTGAAAATATTAAGCCATTGTTTGCATTCAACAAATAATAACTACACCCATGCACCTATGGTCAACTACGACAAAGGAGGCAAGAATATACAATGGAGAAAAGAGTCTCTTCAATAAGTGGTGCTGGGAAGACTGGACAGCTACATGTAAAAGAATGAAATTAGAACACTTCTTAACACCATACACAAAAATAAACTCAAAATGGATGAAAGACCTAAATGTAAGGCCGGATACTATAAAGCTCTTAAAGGAAAACATAAGCAGAACACTCTTTGACATAAATCACAGCAATATCTTTTTTGATCCACCTCCTAGAGTAACAAAAATAAATGAGACCTAATTAAGCTTGAAAGCTTTTGCACAACAAAGGAAACTATAAACAAAATGAAAAGACAACCCACAGAGTGGGAGAAAATATTTGCAAAGCAACCAACAAGGGATTAATCTCCAAAATATACAAACAGCTCATGCAGCTCAATGTCAAAAAAAAATCCTATCAAAAAATGGGCAGATTTAAATAGACATTTCTCCAAAGAAGACATACAGATGGCCAAAAAGCATGTGAAAAGATGCTCAACATCACTAATGATTAGAGAAATGCATATCAAAACTACAATGAGGTATCACCTCACACCAGTCAGAATGGCCATCATCAAAAAACCTACAAACAATAAATGCTGGAGAAGGTGTGGAGAAAAGGGAACCCTCCTACACTGTCGGTGGGAATGTAAATTGTTACAACCATTATGGAGAACAAAACAGTATGGAGGTTCCTTAAAAACTAAATATAGAACTATCATATGATCCAGCAATCCTACTCCTAGGCATATATCTGGAGAAAACCATAATTTAAAAAGATACATGCACCCCAATGTTCATTGCAGCACTATTTACAATAGCCAAGACGTGGAAGCAACCTAAATGTCCATCAACAGAGGAATGGGTAAAGAAGATGTGGTACATATATACAGTGGAATATTACTCAGCCATAAAAAAGAATGAAGTAGCACCATTTGCAGCAACATGGATGGACCTAGAGATTATCATACTAAGTGAAGTAAGTCAGACAGAGAAAGACAAATATCATATGATATCACTTATATGTGGAATCTAATAAAAAAGTGATACAAATGAACTTATTTACAAAACAGAAACAGACTCACAGATCTCAAAATCAAACTTATGGTTGCCAGAGGGGAAACATGGGGAGAAGTGATAAATAAGGAGTTTGGGATTAACATATGCACACTACTATATATATAATAGATAACTAATAAGGACCTACTGTATAGCACAGGAAACTCTACTAAATATTCTGTAATAACATATGGGAAAAGAACCTGAAAAAGAATGGATCTATGTATATATATAACTATTCACTTTGCTGTACAGCTGAAACTAACACAACATTCTAAGTCAACTATATTCCAGTAAAAAAAAAATTTTTTTTAAGGCAAATAATAACTACATATTCCACAACATCCTCTTAGGCTCTGGTGAATAATGGAGAGTGTTAAATCCATTAGTGAGCATAGGTAATGCAGTTTCGCTAAGGGATCATAGACTTTTAGAGCTGGAGAAAGTAAAAGTGTTCTCAGAGTATGGTTCCTGGAACAGCAACCTACCTCTCCAGAAATGCAAGTTCTCCACTCCCTACTGAATCAAACTAGGAGTGGAACCAGCAATCTGTGTTCAGCAAGCACTCCTGGTGATTCTGATGCAAACCATTGACCTCATCAAACCGTGGCTTTAAAGAGAAGGAAACTGAGGCATAGAGAGGGCATCTGTGTCATAACTCATCAGTGAATTCTATGATCAAACAACCAGACTGAGTGAGGATTGGTGAGTATGGTGACTATGGTAAATGGAAAGGATAGAGATCATGTCACACGTACGTACTATTGTATCTTGCCTGTGAGGGTGTAGTGGTAAGCACACAGTAGATGCTTACAAAAACAAATACAAATAGGTTGAATTTTTAAAATCTGTCTGGAAAGATTTCACAGAAATGTGGAACTTCTTAGATTTCGGAATTCAGTTTCACCAAAACTGTTAAGGGTTGTCATTCATTTTTTTTTAAATTTATTTTATTTATTTATTTTTGGCTGCATTAGGTCTTCGTTGCTCTGCGCGGACTTTCTCTAGCTGCGGTGAGTGGAGGCTACTCTTCGTTGTGGTGCACGGGCTTCTCATTGCGGTGGCTTCTCTTGTTGTGGAGAACGGGCTCTAGGCTCGCGGGCTGAGTAGTTGTGGCTCGTGGGTTCTAGAGCGTAGGCTCAGTAGTTGTGGCACACAAGCTTAGTTGCTCCGCGGTACGTGGGATCTTCCCGGACCAGGGCTCGAACCCGTACCCCCTGCATTGGCAGGCGGATTCTTAACAACTGAGCCTCCAGGGAAACCCGGGTTGTCATTCATTTTTATCACTGCCAACAACCTTTAGTTCATTGCTCCCCAAATAAGTCCAAACTCCTTGTCTCCCAAAATGGACTATGTGGTTATTTCCTTAGGATAAATGTATAGGTTAATTTTAACAAGACCTACTGAATATAAAATGACCCACTTTATAAATATTCATTTATGTATGTTTTATAAATGCATCATCCACCGAGCAATCCTTCCACCTTGAAACTGCCCTCAGCTCTTGTGACGACTACTTCTCTGTAAATCTCTGACTACTTCTCAGCCTATTTTGCAGCATCCTCTTCCTCTGCCCACATCTTTATATTAGGCTTCTCCAAGGTCCCATCTTGGACCCCATTTTCCATGAATGATCTCATCCATTCTCCTCCCCCAATTTCAGTTACCGTTTATATGCTGGTAGCTCTCTCAAATTGTTATCCTAGCTCAGATTTCTCCCGAAGAGTACATTGGTTAATCTATCTCCTAACTGATCTATTTCCACCATTCCTGCCTGTGCATTAAATTTGTTCACTGTCACCAGAGTATTTTTGTTTTAATTTCTAATAGCACATACTTTAGAAAAATAGATGCTTACATCTCCCTGCGCACCTCCCTGCACAGAGGAGCCCCAGGCGGGCAGGGAGGCTCCGAGTAAGCATCGGTTGGTGGACGTGGTTCCTGCGCGTCGGGCCTGAGAAGCTCTGGGCAAGAGCGCAGAGTCGGCTCCTGGGGCGGTGCGGGGCGCATCTCAGGTCTCACACTTGTAAGTTTCGGCAAAGAATGCTGTGCTTCTTTAGGCACGCTGAGCCATGCCGTACAAAGCTTCAAATCTTGGCGCAAAATCCAGAGACCTTGCCAGAGCAAACAAGACGTACAAATGGACGACTGGTCAAAAGGGCCTAGATAAGTGGTGGTGGTTATTGCTCTTCCAACCAGCTATGAAAGAAACCTTCATTGCCTGTATTTTATAACCAACCAGTATATTTTAACACCAGGACAGTGCTGCATTAGTCCAGACATAACCCATAGTTATCTTGAACAAGAGACCACTGGGAGAAATAAAAGTACACAGCCAGATGAGCAACTGCCTGTGAATTCTAAGGGAAGCATGCAACAGAAATCCAATGAATTAGTTAATGAAGCTACATATGAGGGCATAGAACTGCCAGAGCAGAGATCAAGGAATTTTCAAGTCATCAGTCCTCATCTAGGTGATGAGAAAGCTCACTGTACCAGAGAAAAATCCAACATTATGGAACATAGAAATAATGATTTGCATTACAAATGTATGATTCCTTGTCAAGTTACTTCAGACTTAGGAGACGATAGCGTTGCTTCTAAAAGAATTGGACATTCTCAAAGCAAGCAATAAAAAGCTTCAAGAAGGGCTTCCCTGGTGGCGCAGTGGTTGAGAGTCCACCTGCCAATGCAGGGGACACAGGTTCGTGCCCCGGTCTGGGAAGATCCCACATGCCGCAGAGTGGCTAGGCCTGTGAGCCATGGCCGCTGAGCCTGCGCGTCCAGAGCCTGTGCTCCGCAACGGGAGAGACCACAACAGTGAGAGGCCCACATACCGCAAAAAAAAAAAAAGCTTCAAGAAAAACTGACTAAAGAAGATAAAGAACAGAGAAAACTAAAGCTTAAACTGGAACTCCAAGAAAAAGCAACAGAAGCTCAAATTGCTGAAAAAACAGCAGCTCTGGTTGAAGAGGTGTATTTCGCAGAGGGAACGTGATGAAGCTATTATGTCTCGACTGCAGTTAGCCAATGAGGAGAGAGATGAAGCAATTGCACGAGCCAAGCATATGGAAGTGTCTCTAAAACTGCTAGAAAATATTAACCCTGAAGAAAATGACATGACATTACAGGAATTACTGAACAGAATAAACAGTGCAGACACAGGGATAGCTATTCAGAAGAATGGAGCTATAACTGTGGATAGAATCTACAAGACCAAGGAATGTAAAAAGAGAATAACTGCAGAAGAAATGAATGCAGTGATTGAAGAACGGGATGCTGCTTTGTCTCAGGTGGAAGTTTTTCTCCCTTTGGAACTAATAAGACTTCTGGATTAGCAGAATCTCAGTTTGCAGAGATGGGAAGCAAAAATCTTGCTATTGGATCACTACAGGTAATAATGAATGAAGCCACTCCTATTTCAACCCCTTGATTCCGGGACCCGTGAATATTGGCTGTGGATGAAAAAGTACTATATGTTGGATTCTGGTTTAGAGTATATACACTGTCATGGAGAACCTTGTCCTAGCCCCACCAGGTATTGCCACCTATCGGGCACTATAATCAAGTCTTCAAAACTCCATTCCACTGTTTTATCAAACTAGCTGTGTCAGGATGATTCAGAACTTGGTAAGATCAGTGTTCATGAGCATGAGCCCATTGCCACACTTCATGTGCTATGAAGTGAGTTCCTTGATCAAAACAATGCTGTGTGGAATCTCATGGTGATATGTAAGGCATTCTATAAGTCCATGGATGGCTGTTTTTGCATAAGCATTGCATTCAGGGAAGCAAGTCCATATCCAGACAAAGTGTTTATTCCAGTAGGAAGAGTAAAGAGCAGTTTTAGTAAGAAGGTAGGAGAATGAAAGTTTGTGATCCAAGAGCAGAGTTTCAGAGTTAAGAATTAAAGAGGACTAAGGACAAGATATGGCCAAGGTTATTGTTTGAAGGTATATTTTATTGGAATAAATGAGTCAAGAAATTGTGAGGCTAGAGTGTTGCATGGGTGATTCTTGCTTTTATCTAGAATATTGGCAAGAAAAAAAATTTTTTAATGTGGGAAAGTAACCTTTGTTGTCAAATCACAGTGGTACAGATGAGAAGCAAGTCATCCAAATCAGTGCTTCTCAAACTGTGGTGAAAACCAGTTTAAAAAAACGTTGTTCCAATGTGTTATGGGCCACTACTTTTATAACGTATAATAAAAATGACTTATTAAAAAAACTAAAAAATGTGAGAGAAGGGAAAAGACACCACACGAAGTGGTCAGTGAAACTCAGGATGTGAGACGTTCTATAGGACAAAAGACTGGGTTTCTTCAACAAGTAGCATGGGAGGTGGAGGGACTGTTATAGATTAAAAGAATTTAAGAGACCCAACCACAAGCAATGTATAGCTCTTGTTTGTTTTGTTTTGTTATAAATTTATTTTATTTATTTATTTATTTTTGGCTGCATTGGGTCTTCGTTGCTGCACGCGGGCTTTCTCTAGTTGCGGTGAGCAGGGGCTACTCCTTGTTACAGTGCGCGGGCTTCTCATTGTGGTGGCTTCTCTTGGTGCGCAGGCTCTAGTAGTTGTGGCTCACGGGCTCTAGAGTGCAGTAGTTGTGGCGCACGGGCTTAGTTGCTCTGCGGCATGTGGGATCTTCCCGGACCAGGGATTGAACCCGTGTCCCCTGCATTGGCAGGTGGATTCTTAACCACTGTGCCACCAGGGAAGCCCCTATAGCTCTTGTTTGAATCCTGACTCAAGCTAGCAATACAAAGAAATTTTTGAAACAACTGGGGAAATGTAAATATGGAATGAGTATTAGATGATATTAAGGAATTACTGCTACTTTCCATAGTTGTAATAATGACAATACAATTATATAAAAAAAGAAAGGCCATTTGTTAGAAATACATACTGCTATATAAATGAAATAAGATTGACAAAATGTTAACTATTATTGCAGCTGGGTACTCTTTATTGTTTTTTCTACTTTGTATATATTTGAAATTTTCATCATAAAAAATTAAAATGAAAAGGCCGGTCAACTAAAAAGGAAAAAATAGGAATAAGAAAAATATCCTACCATCCTGGGAAGACTTGTTTACAGAACCAAAGGACTATCTGGTAAAAGTCCTTGACTCTAGCAATCAATCCTGGCAGCAAATCTGGGTTTATCTCACGCACACGTCCTCTGTTTCTCTGCAACACATATGAAGCAGTCAGATGGCTTCTCAGGGACAGGAAATTGCACGGTTTTGTTATTTCTGTTAAGACCATTGCCACTTAGCAGCACTACCCTGTAATGAAACAGTTCCTCAAGTTAAGACCATTGCCACTTAGCAGCACTACCCTGCAATGAAACAGTTCCTCAGTTAAGACCATTGCCACGTAGCAGCACTACCCTGCCATGAAACAGTTCCTCAGTCCCAGAGTCATCCATTGCTGCCATCAGATTGCAACTTAATAAGCTAATAATGATCAAGTTGCCTGTGTCCCACTAGTATTAGTGATAAAGTAGCTGAGTACAAGTTAAATCAATGGAAACCCCTTGCTAGACTGTAAAGTCTGCTTGTGGGAACCTCTTTTACCCTAATCACTGTCAAATACCCGTGACCAGCATGTTACCTGGCCCTTAGTAAGCATTACTGTTTAACTGAACTGAAACCCTAGAGGAAAGGGGCCACAGTAATTTGAATGCTACTTAGTGTAATAAGAAAATGTGCTAAAAGATTATGAAGACAAATTTAGGGACTACTTCCTAAATGACAATAATATTTCTTTCCCAGGCACTAGAAGTTCTGTTATTAGGAAAAGAAGCATAGATGAAGAAAGTTTAGAAATAATAGAAGCCCAAAGCATCATGTCAAGGTAAGATTAGGAGAGAAAAATTTTGGTTTCACGTGGATCCTTGTTTAATATCATATTTAAAAACAACAAACAAAAACCTATTCTCTACCCTTCTTTTTATCCTTCCCCTTCACATTATCTTCAGTAATAGTGCTTGCCAATTCTCATTCTACGCACTGTAGGATGTCAGGAAGCTGGAAAACTCCAAACGTGTAACTACTAAGGTTATGTCTAGTGACATGTCATATACAGGACCCTACATTGTCCCTCTCTTGTCTAAAACTGAAACTCTAGTAAACTTTGTCACTTACTTTTCAGTGTCGTCAATTTAATGAATAGTTCCTAATCTGAAGCCCCTACCCCTATCTTACTGTGAGAATTAGTGAAATAAATAACACTAAACCATTTTAAATTTGGAGAAGAAAGGCACTATGAAAACATGAGATACTGCTGCTCAAACACAACTTGAACCTTGTTTCTTTAGGAAGTTTTGATACCAAAGACCATAATGAAACAGACTTGGATGTTTGCTTCAAGAGAATATTGTCCTCATTCCACACCTGTCCATACTACTCTTTTGTGTGCTATTGTAAACTCCTTGACCACCTGACCAAGACATTTTCTAAAGATCATTTCCAAAAATTAGGCTTTATCCCATTCTCATGTAATCTGCAATGCTATGGCTGCAATATCATGAAATCAGTTCCTTGAAATCACAAAACAAGATTTTGACGTGAGGGGATGTCCCTCTTTTAGAGTTCCCTTCTGGATAAGATACTGGAGGCCTCATTGCAGGGAAGTCTTGAGAAAAAAACAATAGGAGGATGAGGGATTGTGAGGGTTTTTCTTTTTTTTCCCCTGAAGAAAAATATCAATAAACTAACTCTGTTGACAGTGTAAAGCAGTACTTCTATCTGGGGTCAAGGCCAGAGCAATGGACACCTTATCCCACTCATCCTCTTCCTCTGATAAAGCCCCAGCCAGTACTGAAAAGTCTTCTTCACAAGAGCCTAGAGGCCTTTTTAAAAAGTGTTTGAAAAAGAAGCGGACAAAGGAAGACTGAAATTAAGAGGATTTTCCAGTCTGTCTCTGGTGGCTGGTCCAAAAGGATGCTTCAATTCCTGCTCTTCACCTGCCTTCTCACCACAGTAACACTGGGGTCACCAACGGGTAAGTCTTGTGTCAAGTACTTGACACGATGTACTTTTTGTTGGAGGAATTTGCTGTTATGTACAGGTAATTAAGAGCAAGATTCCAATATCTTAAATACTGGTTCTAGAATAGGAGAAGAAAAGTCATTGAAAACCTGTAGAGATATATTTTCAGAGAATTTCATTTCATGTTTCGTTTAGCCTTTTGCCTGGGCATCCAAAATTTCCATGGATCTGCCAAATCCAGACAACTTTCCATGAGCTAAATATTTCTTGGAGTATCTGTAAAAGGAATCCTAACCTCTTTATATTCTAGGCACTTGTATAGTCCCAACTTTAAGAGGGAAAAAAAATTTTTTTTAGAGCAGAGGATAGAGTTTTTTCTTTCATTAATACAAGGGACTGAGTGTGCCCCTAAAGGCACAGATCTGGATAAATCAGACATCTTGACATCTGAAAATACGACTTTTTGCAGAGATTGAGTGAATCTTAAACTGTTTCCCCCCTTGGTACCTCCCGACTTGATACAAAACTGGCCAACAAAGCAAAGTTTTAATTCCATTTAGTAACAAATGTCTCTCTCCTTTTCCCATTAGAATTTAAGTTCTAACTAGAAGAGAGAGTGAGATGGCGAGAACCATCCTTCTTGGCACCTCTGAGAATCTCAGTGTTTAATTGCCCCTATTTCTTCAGGTAACTAAGGCCTTGCTCTAGTACCTTTAAGAATAAACATTAAAAATAGGCTTGAGACCCTAAGGAGACATGTAAAACTAAATGTCATGTGGTATCCTGGATGGGATGCCAGAATAGACAAAAACAGGCAAAAACTAAAGAAATCTAAACTATGGACTTGAGTTAATAATAATGTATCAACACTGGTTCATTAATTGTGGCAAAGATACCACGCTAGTGTACGATGGTTTCATACTAGGGGAAAGTGGGTGCCAGAAAATGGGAACTTTTTGTACAATTTCCTCAATTATTCTCTAAATCTAAAACTGGTCTTTAAAAGTCTTAAAGATAGGTTTGAGCTAAGTTTAATCACCCTGTATCTGCTACCAGTAAGTAACCAAGAGTCGCTTGAGTCGAAGTGGTCCTGCCCTCAACTTCCTCCCCGCTTTCTCCCCACTCTCTTCCCCGGCTTACTCCTCCCTCTAGTACCTCCTGTACCCTCCCATCAGACACCTTCTCCTTTCCCAAATCTTTTTTATTTTATTATTTTTTTTTTCCAGCCCTTCTAGGACGTTTGACTCAACGCCATAAACAAGATAAAGGGAGAATTTTGGGGGCTAGGGATTGGGTGGGGGTGCAGTTGCCTGAGATGAAAGGGTAAGTAAGAAAAAAGCAGAAGAGGGGAGGGCGGAAGGCGGGAAGCGAAGGGGGAGAGGGAAGGAAGGAGAGGAGGGGCTTCCGGCCCGAGTGCGCAGTGCCAGAATCTGGCGATCCGGACTATCCGAGGGGCGGTGCCCGGGGTTCGGACCTGGAGGGTCAGGGAGTCCTGGTCCCCGGGACGAAAGGGCGGGGGTGCTGACGTTTGCTCTCTGCTTTCGGCCACGGCGAGGTGCCGGCCCTGGGGGCGCACGGACGTCCGGGCTGATGAGCGAACATCCTAGTAAATAAAGGCTGACCGGCTGTCTGCCAGCTGGGGCCCCCTGACTCGAACTTTGCCCACCGGGCTGTTCTCTGAAGCTCTCTCATTTGAGGGATGTATTATGTGTGCATGTGTATATATACGTCAGTAATTCAGGACGCAACATGCATAATACCGAATTCGGGCTCCACATTGAGAGACTGAAAAAAGGAATTAACGCCAGCGGCCAGATTATTAAAGGATTAAATTACTCCCTTTAAAGGGGATGAGTGGAATGGGTTTATTTAATGTTAGGAAATATTGTATGGGTAGCTTTTAAAATATGTATTTAGTTTACAGAAGATAGTAAATTTCTCCTATTTGTGGCATGTATCACCTACAACAAGAGAGGAAGTAAACGTTCAACAAATAGCACAAGAAATGATAGTTAAATTTAAGGAAAAACTTTATAAATCATGAAATAGTTATTGAGGGAGGTTTAGGAATTTCTGTAAAAGCTATTAAAAGTTGAGTACTTAACCATTTCTTATAAAATTAGAGCCAAGGAGATGAACCAAATATTTCTATGAATTTATAATCACCTGTGAAATTGCCCTGGAAATCTGTCTTCATAAGAGAACCACAGCTGGGAGAGCAGATAAGGGAATTTTTCCCTTTTCAGAGGGTAGAGAGTCTGTATGAGGACATTTCTTCCTCTCAAGGGACATCAAACCATGGTCTAGGGCACAGTCAGGAAACCGCAGGGACATTGTAAGGAGAGGGTTGCTCCTGGCACGTGTAACTCTGCAGAAGTCTTACTTCCAGAATATGCAATATCCTACTTATTTCTTGTCCCAAACGGTTATTATACTCTAAATGGGGACCTTAGCACTAGGCTACACCATCCTCTACATGTGACTGAAGTTTTGAGATTAAACTTGAAATTGAAATGGAGACTGGGAAAACCCAAAATATTTTCTAGACAACTTACATTTTTTGATCATGGCCTATCCACACTTAATTATTGTGCAGTATTTGCTGAAGCTGAATTTCCTGCCCACAAAGTATTTCAGCCTTAATATGAATTCCCTGCCTACAATGTCTATTAAGTCAGCCTCACATGCATTAAGAAGGATAGTACTCTGGCTAGGACTCCTTTCTAGAATTTCTTGATTTTATAGATTCTTTGTAAGAACAATTTGCCTGTGTTAATTCAATGTTCTCCTGAAATTGAGAGAAGCAGTGAACTGGGGATATTGGTGTATTCAGTCATTAAAATGTTTTTGATGAGGTATTTGTCCATGTTATTTATGCACTAAAAATGCATGCTTGAAATGTTGCTATATTCTAGACAGTGATGCCCTGGCTAATTGTGAAGACACAAAGTTCATGGTGTTTTCAATAGGTGATGGAACATGTACCAACATTCACATGGAGAATATCTTTGATAATTACTTGACACTATACTGTGTTTTTCAAAGCAGCTGACATATGCCAGAGGCCTATTCCTTCTAAGGTGGAATGAGCTTTACACATTCATTATCAAGCCAAACTGCCTGCTAATGCAAAATTCCATCCAAAATCTTGCTTACAAATGACCATCCAGCTACTTTTTGAAAATTTCCAAAGATGAAGAGCTTACCACTCTATGATATAGCCTCTCCATTACTAGATAGCTGAACTGAAATGCACTTCCCCGTAACAATTTGTTCCTGTCATTGTAACAGAAAGCTAATTCCTCTTTCACAAGCCATTCCAGATTTTTGAAGACTGATGCATATTCTTCAGGGTTTGTTTTTTTTTCCTCCAAACAGTAGTTCTCAGCTTCTTCCCCAGTAAATAATTGTTAGGCTCCCTTCTAAATCTGATCACCTTCCTCTGGACATCAAGTTTGTCCATTACTTTCATAAAATATAGCCTCCAGGTGTGAACACAGTACTCAAAATATAGTCTGACCAGTGCAGATTTCAGTGAGACTATAACCTCCCTTGGTCTGAACAACTATCCTATCAGATGATTACTCTGGATGAAAGGTTTAGTTCAATGCAAACACAAAACCTTAAATAGATTTGAAATAATTTTTCAAATGTAAAAGGCATTTATGAAATATGTTTACGTCAACTTGAGGAATCTTAAACAGCTACTTTTGGGGACTTTAGATTATTTCTTTCTTGAACTAAAAAGCCAGAATGTAAGACCAAGAAGGTGGACTCAGGCTATTGCCACTGTGATCTGAAACATCACAAGGTGCCTCTGAGGTGTCCTTTTCATTCCCAGCCCTAGATCCTTGTTCTGCTTACATCAGTCTGAATGAGCCGTGGAGGAACACTGACCACCAATTTGATGAGTCTCAAGGTTCCCCTCTGTGTGACAACAATGTGGATGGGGAGTGGTACCGCTTCACAGGCATGGCAGGGGATGCCATGCCCACCTTCTGCATACCAGAAAACCACTGTGGAACCCATGCACCTGTCTGGCTCAATGGCAGCCACCCTCTGGAAGGCGATGGCATTGTGCAACGCCAGGCCTGTGCGAGCTTCAGTGGGAACTGCTGCCTCTGGAACACCACGGTGGAGGTCAAGGCTTGCCCTGGAGGCTACTATGTGTATCGTCTGGCCAAGCCCAGCGTCTGCTTTCACGTCTACTGTGGTCGTGAGTACCTTCCCTGGGCTCTTTTCCTTCCCCCCACAAGGCCACATATGGCATCAAAGAGAAAAACACCATAGGAAATTTGGTTATGGTAGTATCTCAGAGCCTGAAGAACATTGATTTAGGGCCACGGATACCTCCAGATCATGGTTTCTGAGGTCTGTTCTTAGATTTCTGAAAAATTCCTGAAGAATAGAAAGGGAAAGGAGCTATGACTTTGATCAGTTTTACTTTGTCTTCCACTCCATTCAAACAGAGCAGTAGAAAGTGAAATGTTGACTTAGATTATTTAGTGTGGATTTCCAGCCTTTTTGAGCATGGAGGACCCCTTCTCAATATATATTTCAGACATCCATATGGTAGCATTGTGCTTAGTGCCCACTGATTTTTTAAATGATGTATAATGGGAAGAAGCCACTTGAGATCAGTAATACTTTTAAGTGAATTTTCATGTTATTAATCCCATAAAAATCTGTATACATTTAAAAAATAGACTGCATAGAAGAGTAGGACATAATGCTTACTTAATCTACAGCTCATGTTTGGTGAGGTTTTAGATTTGCAGAAACTCCATGGTCATCCAAGGATCTGAAGTTGGGACTCATTGAACTCAATGACAGAACATGTCCCTAGGCAGCACCTCTTGCCATTGGGCTATATAAATGCTGATCAATGAGAATTCTCTTGATGTTGGCTAGGAATTCATACCCCATGATTGAACTCATGAGGCTTTCTCATGGATGAGAGTGTCCTCTGGTCCTCGCCCTTCCTGAAAGGTCCTCTTTATCCTCCATAGATTTTTATGACATCTGTGATGAGGACTGCCACGGCAGCTGCCTGGATACCAGTGGGTGCACGTGCTCTCCAGGAACCGTGCTAGGCCCCGACAGACAGACATGCTTTGGTAAGAGACCCATCTTGCGGTAGAAACAGGCTATTAGGAGTAAAGGACAAATCAAAAACTCTTCCTGACTCAGAGCACCATCATTTTTCCAGTTTGTGTCTCTGAAAACTCAGAATGGGGTTTGTCTTTTTAGTTCATAACTAAAGCCTCAAGCCAAATTTATATCATGTGTCGGGACAGTCTGGGATTGCGTTGTCCAATACGCTAGCCACTAGCCATGTGTGGCTTTGTGGCTTGTGTGACTGAAAAACTGAATTGTAATTTTACTTAATTTTAATTTAAAAGCTAACATTTGATTCAGTCATTGGAAAACTAAAAACGTGTGGGGCAACTTGAGTGAACTGTAAATTTTATGACTCTAAAATACAGCTCAAGTATTTCTGATGAAAATTTATCATCCAAATTGAGACATGCTATAAGTATAAAATACACACCAGATTTTGAAGATTAGTTCAGAAAAAGATATCAATAATTTTAATATTGATTATATATTGAAATGAAATATTTTAGACATACTGGATAAAATGAAATCTATTTTTTTATTTATTTTATTTATTTATGTATTATCTTTTGGCTGCACTGGGTCTTAGTTGCGGCATGTGGGATCTTCGTTGAGGCACATGGGATCTTCAGTTGTGGCATGCAGGATCTTTCATTGAGGCGCACGGGCTTCTCTCTGGTTGTGGTGTGCAGGTTTTTCTCTCTCTAGTTGTGGCGCACAGGCTCCAGAGTGTGTGGGCTCTGTAGTTTGTGGCACAAGGACTCTCTTGTTGAGGGACGCGGGCTCAGTAGTTGTGGCACGCTGGTTTAGTTGCCCCACAGTGTGTGGGATCTTAGTTCCCCAACCAGGGATTGAACCTGCATCCCCTGCATTGGAAGGCAGATTCTTTACCACTGGACAACAGGGAAGTCCCTAAAATATATTATTAAGATTAATTTTACCAATGTCTTTTAACAAATTTTTTAATGTGACTACTAGGCAATTTTACATTACATGTGTGTCTTGCTTTGTATTTCTGTTGGGTAGCTTTGGTCTAGAATTATCTAAGGACATACTCCTATAGCTTCACTAATATAATTTTGGTTTGTCTGAGTAGCAAGAAAGGGGAGTCAGATTATTTGTAGGAAATCCAGAGCTGTCCAATTGTATACATGTTTTGTTGTCTACAGCAGGGAGAAAATAGAGTTGAAAAACCCAGGACTGAAGATCATCTATTTTCTGTTTAGTGTTATGAAGCTTTTTGTATTCAGACTCAAATAGAGTTAAAACAAGTCTAGAGAGAAGGGGGAGGACTACCCCACAGCTGCCTCCTCCAGAAGAAGAGTAACAAGATCAGGATGGGTTAGGGCATCAGGATGAAAGGGATATCAAAGGGTTCTTATTTTAGAAAAGCTTTTGTTCCTCAGTCTCTTTAATGAACCCCACTAGCCATCCCATGGAGCATGGTTAGGCGCTCCCATAACAGTTGTTAGGGCTCTTGCCTGGTTGATTTTGACTATGTGATTTAATGTAAACAGGTTCAGGGTGTGGGGGACGATGGTTCCTACAATTCCCCCCAACCCCTCACACTGCACACACACACACACACACAGACACACACACACGTGTCTGTTGGAAAATATTTGGCTTCCTCTTAAGGCAGGAGTTGTTCATTCATCTCTTCTTTTGTTTTAATATAACTTTTGAATAGGTAATGTATTTAAATGACTCCCAAGTTAAACAGCATGAAGGTATACAGTGAAATATCTAGCTCTCTGTCCCCCATTTGTTCCACTTCCCTCTCCTCCAACTCCATCCCAAGTAAACTCTTTTTTTTTTAAATATTTATTTTATTTCTTTATTTTTCTTTATTTTTTTGGCTGTGTCGGGTCTTAGCTGCAGCACGCGGGATCTTTCGTTGTGGAACACGGGCTTCTCTCTAGTTGTGGCACATGCGCTCCTGGGTGTGTGGGCTCTGTAGTTGTGGTGGCCCGTGGGCTCTCTCGTTGAGGCGCATGAGCTCAGTAGTTCTGGCGCGCAGGCTTAGTTGCCCCACAGCATGTGGGATCTTAGTTCCCTAACCAGGGATCGAACCCACGTCCCCTGCATTGGAAGGTAGATTCTTTACCACTGGACCACCAGGGAAGTCCCCCAAGTAAACTCTTACATTATTTACTTACGTATGCTTCCAGGGTTTCTTCAGGCAGATATAAAAATAAAAATATACATATTTATTTATTTGTTGCCGTTTTTTAAACCAAAGCTTGCATATCATACACACCATACACATCTCTTGCTTAACAATTTATCTTGGACATCTCTGCCTATCGGGACATAGGGAAAAGCCCCCAGTTCCTGCCTGGAGTCTGTCTGTTGGTTTCAGGGAGATCATGAACTCCCTGAAATTAGAGGCAAAGTTTTGTGTTTATGTGCATGTGTCAATGTTACTTTAGTTTTTTAAAAAATATATAACAATTTTAATTATTTATTATAAATTATTTTTTTCAGGCAGAGAGAAGAGTATAGGAAAATACTATAACAGACACTCATGTACCCAGATTTATAGCTAAATTTTTCTTCCTTTTTGAATTAAAAAAAATTTTTTTAATTAATTTATTTATTTTTGGCTGCATTGGGTCTTCATTGCTGCATGTGGGCTTTCTCTAGTTGTGGCGAGCGGGGGCTACTCTTCGCTGCGGTGCATGGGCTTCTCATTGCGGTGGCTTCTCTTGTTGTGAAGCGTGGGCTCTAGGCACGCGGGCTTCAGTAGCTGTGCCTCGCAGGCTCAGTAGTTATGGCGCACGACTTAGTTGCTCCATGGCATGTGGGGCCTTCCTGGACCAGGGCTCGAACCCGTGTCCCCTGCATTGGCAGGTGGATTCTTAACCACTGCGCCACCAGGGAAGTCCCTCTTCCTTTTTTTAAAATAAAATTTTACAGATACAAATAAAGCCATCTCACTCCATCTCTTTTACCTCTCTCACCCTCCAGGGGTAAAAATCACAGTTTTGAAGTTAGTGTGTGTCCTTCTGGTCCCTGTTTTTATGCTTTTATTATCTATGTAATAAATAACAATAATAATATAACATAACAATAGCAATATATAGCATTGTTTTGTGTGTTCTTAAAATTAACATAAAAATGATACCTTACCTCACGTGTGAGATTTTCTCTAGAGTATACCCATAAAAGTGGAATTGCTGGGGCATAGAGTTTCTAAGGCTGTAAGTGACAATAAACTCCCAGATAACAATGGCTTCAGTAAGTAGAAGCGTATTTCTCTCTCAGGTAAAATAATCAGTCTCCAGGTAAACAATCCAGACTTTCGACAGAGGGTGAACCCAAGCACCAGTGTGGCCACTCCCAGGAGGGCTGCTAGCACCTCTAGCCATCCACTGTCCAGGCTGTAGGGGCCCTGATGAAGGATCTAATCTTAGCAACTATATTTTTCATTTCTACGAGTTCTGTGTGTTTGTTTTGTTTCAATTCTGCCTTGTCTTCCTCCACAATTTTATTTTGGTTACTGGCCTTACTCTTATCTGTTTAGTAATTTTTTAAATCCTTGTATTATGGATTTTTCTGGATTATTCTGTTCTCTCCAGTTCAGAGCCTCCCATTGGTTATCTTGTCAGCTTTCTCATAGTGGATCATCTCCTCCTGCATATGTTTTATGATACACCACCTTCTGTTGTCATTGTTTTTCTGTGGTCCTCCACTCTTATTATCTGGTTTGAGGAGTTCTTTTTTACTACAGAGAGTTTTTTGATTGCTTGTGTCACAGAAGCTTCACCAGTCCAGGCCAAACTTTACATCAGTTTCTCAGTTTCAAGATCCCCACGCCATGTGGGAATTATGAGTTCATACTTCAACCGTGGCAGGGCCCAACTTGGGGTTTATGAAGGCTTTTCTCTTTCCTAGAGCCTCAGGCAGAGAGCTCCTTATTTCTTTCCTGGGCCTCGGAGCAGAGTCCTTCTCCTCCCCCTTTCATTGTGGGGATACGTTTTCCAGGGTCCTAGACTTGAGCAGGGTTTCAGTTCTAGCTCATCTCCTCTCCTGGGCCCAAGGCCATGCCTCCTGTCACCTTGTGGGTGTTTAAACCCCAGTCCCTGGTTTATATCCTGTATCCAAGCCATGGCAAATTTAACTCCTCAAGCTCCCCTGTTTTTGTTTGTAGAAGGAAGGGGATCGACATTTGTTGCCAACTGTGCTTATTCTTTTTATAGCAAGAGTCCATGTCCTTCATCAGATTCTTAAAAATGTTAGCAATCATTGCTTAAGTACAATGGGGGAATATTCCAATATTTAAAATAGATTTGAGGGCAGTTCTTCATGTTTTAAAGAAGACTGCTTCGCAAAAAATTTTATCCAACATATCCTCTGCAATGCAAATTCCTTTAATGCATTTAAAACACAGTTTGATTTATGTTTTATTTATTTAGCAAATCTTCAGGAATTGCAGAAAGTGAGACTCTCCAATACAAACAAGCAGGTGAACCCAAATACCAAAGGGGACTTCATTTCCCCAACAGTTTTGCCCTGAGGAGGGAACTGGCAAGCAACCAACTAACTGCCTTCCGCTCCAGCAGAGGGCAGAGGGACAAATAACTTGGTGGGGAGACCAGGTTAATAAAACTGATTATATTGGAGTTGGTTTGTGGAAAGTCTATGGACAGGATCTGAAAAGATGTGGAGTTTCTGCTAAGGGGCTTGGGAAAAGGTTGCATGGCTCAGCAGTATCTAAATGGTGTGGTCTCTCTTCTACAGATGAAAATGAATGTGAACAAAACAATGGTGGCTGCAGTGAGATCTGTGTAAACCTCAAAAATTCATATCGCTGTGAGTGTGGGGTTGGCCGTGTGCTAAGAAGTGATGGCAAGACATGTGAAGGTGAGATGGGCAAAAAGGGATTCACATCAAGAGCCCCCAGTAAGCCATTGGCTTATTCTTTGATGTTCATAAAACTGGCCAACGTCAGAAGAGAGTAACAATCTGGCTGTGTAAAGAAACCACAAATCATCATCACTGAGAATCATTGCAGGATGCTCGTGTTGCAGACAGAATGCAGTGTTGATTTTGTCTCCAAGCTTTAGCAGGAGGGAGCTGTTGCATTTTGCAAGAGGCAGAGAGCTGCATTTTAATTGGTGGTATAAAAATAGGGTATTCCGTGTTTCCCAAACTTTAATGTGCCCACGAATCACCTGGGATCTTGTTAAAATACAGGTTCTGATTCAGTAGGTCTGGGGTCAGGTGAAGATATTGCATTTCTAAATAACTTCTAGGTGACACCTGTGCTGCATATCCAGGGAGCATATCTGGAGTAGCAAGATAACGGAGGTAGGTAGCATAACAAATGGTTTACAGCAGTGTTTCTCAAACTTCCCTGCTGAGAATCACCTGGGTGCCTTTAAAGCTGGCCTTTCCCAGGCCTCTCTCCTGGAAACTCTGGTTCAGTGGGGTGGGAGGGGCCTTACAGTTTGTGTTTTTACCAAGTTTCTAGGTGAGTCTTACCATCTTGGAAGTTTGGGAAACTGGCTTACATGAAGCCATTTTTTTTTTTACTCATATGCTTTGAATTTATTAGAGATTAATACATTTTTAGAGATAAGTAAACTTATCTTTTTTTTTTTTTTTTTGCGGTACACGGGCCTCTCACTGTTGTGGCCTCTCCCGTTGCGGAGCACAGGCACTGGACGTGCAGGCTCAGCCGCCATGGCTCACGGGCCCAGCTGCTCTGCGGCATGTGGGATCTTCCCGGACCAGGGCACGAACCTGTGTCCCCTGCATCGGCAGGCAGACTCTCAACCACTATGCCACCAGGGAAGCCCTAAACTTATCTATTTTTGATAGTAGAGATGCTGTATACATTTCATATAATTAAGTGCTAAAAAGAATTTGTAATGTATGTCAAATAATTGAAATGGAAATTGTCTACTATTACGACATGAAACTTAGATAATGTCCCTTCTCTAAGGCCCTTGCAAATTATCCCAAATAAAATTTCATCACTTCCACTTTAATAAGTCTGAATCTTATGATATTGGGAGTTGAGAGACCAAAAAAGGAAAAAATTCTGCAGATTATATGGAGAGATAAATGGCTTAATTATCATTATTTACAGAGGACATATGATTTGTCCCAGAGGGTAATTGAATTTGTGGCATAACAGATTATAATACTGCTTACGATTTCACTTTATTCTAGTTATATTCAAAATAATAAAATACTACCCCAAAAGGAAAAATTATGGCTAGTGCTCACAATTCATTTCATGCAACAAAATTTGCGTTATTAACTCAGGGACCATTAACCAGGATATCAAATTACTGTCCCTTGTAAAAAGACTAAAAGTACTTTAAATTTTATTGAGTAAGAGTGATGTCCTGAATCCTCCTTAAATCTTATTTTATGCAATAATCTTTACATATTTAAATATTAATGAAATGTTCCATGAGGAACATTTATAATTACTCATGAGTATTTCATTGGAAATATTAAGTTAATCCTCATATAATTTTAAAACCTAATAATCATAACTGAAAAGTATTTTAGCAGAAGATAAAATTTGAATATGAATTACACTTTAGGATTAAGATTCATATTTGAAATCCTGGTTTTTTTTTTGTTTATTTGTTTTTATGGAAACCCTTACATTTTATTGATAGTCCAAACATATTTGTTTCTTTAGCTAGTCTGTTAGATTAGCATATCTTCTTTTTTAAAATAAAAAGCTCTTTTTAATTTTTAAGTAACTTTTATTGTTTTGTTTTATTATGAAAGAGTTATGTTCATAGAAGAAAATACAAAGGAGTAAAAGAACGATAACCAAAATGACCACAATCCCACTTGCAGATATAGCCATTCTAAACATTTTGGTATGTCCTTGGAAGAGACTTAAGATCCTTTAAACCAAATAAGAATTTCTGTTTATTTTGTGCTTTGCAGTTTTAGACCTGGAAATATCCTGAGTGAACATTTAATCCAACCCTTTCATTTTACATATATTGAAATTGAGGCCCAGGGAAATTAACTGACTTAAGGAAGACCATTTTTAAGAAAAAAATTTCCTATTAATGTTGACTTTAACATTTTATAGCATATTTTATGCTTTCTTCTACACCATTATATATCATTTTCAGCTATTTCAAAAACCCATAGGAATACTCTTATCCTTTTTAATTGTACAGATTTATAAACAGGTGATAGCCTAATCTCTCCTAAGTTTTGCAAAGATTAATTCATCGCAAATTTATTCTCTCTCCCTGTTTCACAAAAATTGATTCATCTCAAGTTAATTTACTAAGGACTAATATTTTTATTATTAATGAACTGAGACTAATAGCTATAACTGGAAATTGGCTCATATCTTTCCTTGAACATCTTAAATGATTTGAAAGCATTCCCTTTTTTTTTTTTTTTGGCCATGCCATGCGGCATGTAGGATCTTATTTCCCCAACTAGGGATCGAACACAGGCCCTTGACAGTGAGAGTGTGGAGTCCTAACAACTGGACCACCAGGGGATTCCTGAACGCATTCCCTTTTATTATCTGACCCCTAAAACAGGGACCAGTAAACTTTTTCTGCATAAACACAATAGTAGATATTTAAGGCTTTGCGGACCATATGGAATCTGTTGAAACTACTCAACTCTGCCCTTGTAATGAGAAAACACCCATAGACAATAGGGAAATAAATGGGTATGACTGTGTGCCAATAAAACTTTATTTACAACAACATGTAGCAGGCCAGAGTTTGATGACCCATGATCTAGAAGATCATATCCAGAGCCCACAAAGGTCATTATGTTTCCTCGCTAACTATGACATTATGTGGTAGTTTCTTCATTTTTCAACTGAATATTTTTCCTTTTTGCACATTTGATTGAGTATGCTTTTTGAAAATGTGAAACTTTTAAAAAGAAAACTTTAAAAAACTATGTCATAAGAGGAATGTCACAAAGGGCTCAGCTGAGTGGAATCTTTCAGTATGTTGTCCAGGTTTCATTTTTATAATGTGCTGTCAGCCCAAGAAACATATCTCCAGTGCTATTATTCCTAGAGATTTGAGGAGAGGGGCTGGTGATCCAACCACTGGTAATAGCTCTGACTAACTCTGATCCATTTAGCTGCTCTAGGAGAATTTATATTCTGTCAGTCCCTTTTACATCAATAATACTCTATAAAATTTCAAACTGGGTGGACTAAATGTTACAGAAATTAAGAAATGACTTTTGGGTCTTCCTCCCCAAAATTGTAGTCTAACCATGAGAAAAACAGACAAAGCTGGATTGAAGGGCATTCTACACAATGACCAGCTTAAATGGTTAGAGCTATGTGTGTTGTAAGATTGCTCTTTGTAGCTTTAACATTTAATAAACTTCTTTGTGGACATCATGTCTCAGTGACTGAGTTGGGCCCCAATGATACTGTGGTAAGTCAAGTACAATGCCTGATGCAAAGTACCAGTCCAAGAACCAGAATTCTTGGGGAAGAGGGCTACAATATCATTCCCTTTTCTTTTGGTTTTTATTGCAGACATTGAAGGATGCCACAATAACAATGGCGGCTGCAGCCATTCTTGCCTTATGTCTGAGAAGGGCTATCAGTGTGAATGTCCCCGGGGCTTGGTGCTGTCTGAGGATAACCACACTTGCCAAGGTAGTACATGCTCAACCTCTGCTCTTAATTCCTCCCTCTTAATCTCCCTGCCTTCCTCAACCGAGTGTGTCAAGATTCTCATCTTTTAGAACACCACCTCTTTTAGCAGCATGTGTACACTCTGGAATCATTTAAAAATTGTGGTAAAAAAATATAACATAAAATTTACCATCTAAACCAATTTTAAGTGTATAGTTCAGCAGTGTTATATATATTCACATTTTTGTGCAACGAATCTTCAGAACTTTTTCATCTTGCAAAACTGAAACTCTATACCCATTAAAACAAGGACCCCTCATTCCTTCCTCCCTCCAGCCCCTGGCAACCACCATTCTACTTTCAGTTTCCATGAAGTCAACTACTTTAGGTACCTCATATAAGTGGACTCCTACGGTATTTGTCTTTTTGTGGTTGACTTAATTTCACCTAGCAAATTGTCTACAAGGTTCATCCATGTTGCAGCATATGACAGGATTCCTTCCCTTTATAAAGCTATTCCACTGCATGGGTATACCACATTTTGTTTATCCATTCATCCATTGATGGACATTTGGACTGCTTGTCAATAATGCTGCTATGAACACGGGTGTGCAAATATCTCTTTGAGGTCCTGCTTTCAACTCTTTTGGACCTATGCCCAAAAACAGGATTGCTAGATCATACAGTTTCCTTTGCTTTTTACTTTTGATTTTTTTCTCTAATTTCTATTATTAGTTGTATAACTAATACTTAATTTAGATGGAATTCCTCTCTTTTCTAACAGATAATTGGCTTATGAAAAGTTGAAAGCCCTAGGGAACTGATTCTTCCCCCTACACGTACAATCTGATCATCAACAATCCTCTGAGAACTATTTTCTGGAAATCTAGTTATTTATGTCCAGAAAATTAATTCACTCATCCATCAAGTATTTAATGAGCACCTATATGTGACTTCTTTATACTAAGCTGTTGCTGTGATATGCCCTCACATACTGATATTGCCCTCACATATTGTCTGACAGTACCCTTTGTACTCCTTTTAGAGTATTTGTACAGTCTAGAGGAGTGAATGCTAAGGAAGAGCAATCTTTTTATATTAAATTAAAGTGAATTTTATAGTTTATGGTTTATTGAGCAATGCAAGGACAATTTAGAACTCTTCCCCAAGTGCGCTAACGCTGTTTTTATTACCTCTGTTTTATGGGGCAGTAATTAATGGGAAAGTCAAAGTGGTAGTGTTATGTAATTTAAGCCTATATCAAAGCAGTGCTTTTTCTGTATTGCCAATAAATTGTGTTTGTGCTAAAAGTTCATCCTTTAGGTGTTTCAGCGCATGGAGTTACGCTAGACACACTTTGAAATAAATGTTTGTTGGATTGAAATTTTGATACAGTATTTTCTCATTTGGGAAACAATATAGTATTTGAGGAGCATTATTTGACCACAACCTTGGGAGTTAGGAGTCCAGGTTTTATTCACCAATTTGTTTTGAGCCTCAGAGGTTTCCTTGAGGATAGAACAAAAAGTTCAAGTTGTGGAAGGGAGAAGTTATTTCTCCTAGAATCCTCCTTCCCTTCTCCCAGTCCCACTTTTCCGGTTCTAACAGCAGTTCCTGTCCCCACAGTCCCCGTGTTCTGCAAATCGAACACCATTGAAGTGAGCATCCCCAGGGACCTGGTCGGCGGTCTGGAGCTCTTCCTAACCAACACCTCCTGCCGAGGCGTGTCCAATGGCACCCACGTCAACATCCTCTTCTCCCTCAAGACATGTGGCACAGTGGTCGATGTAGGTTCTTCCTGAAGGACCCTTGGGGAATGACCAAATCCAGTTATTTGGGAAGTTGTTGACAGAGGTGTGCAGTGTGGCTTGCGTCATAGATGAAATATTTCCACATAAAAGAATGGAGTTAAAAAAATCATATACCATTCATTTAACAAATGTGTTATTGAGCATCTGCTGTGCTGTGGTCCCGACACTGGGAGGACAGTGGCTTAAAAAGAATTCTGCTCTTTCTGTTCTCAAATGGTACCATCTCTCCAATATGTGCAGACATTTTTCTGAGTGCATCAGCACCAGTACCCGGAGGCTGGCTATGTCTCCTCTGACCAATTATTATACTTGAAGATAGTGACTGATATAGATGATGGTTCATTTATGAGGTAGTAAATGAGTTCAGGGATTGAACCAGTTAGAGGTAAAAGGTTTGTACTTTCCTGCAAGAATCTGTGCACAGCCCTGTGCTGGGAGCCTGAGGGATATGTGAAATAAGATTCCTGACTTTTAGGAATATCCACAGTAGTATTGAGATGAAAACACACACAAATTATAAATAAGAGACAGTGATACAGTTGACGGGTGGTATAGGAGTCCAGAAAGGGACAAACAATGGAACAGTCACGACAAGTGGGACTTGAATTGGGGTGGAAGCATGTGTGTGGTTTATACAGGCGGAGACGAAAGGAAAGGGCATTTCAGATGGGAAACAAGTGAGCCAGTCTCAGACATGGGAACTCTTGAGGCTTAAGCTGAGTGAATGGGCAACACAGCGTGACTGGAAAAGGAGACTGGAAAAATAGATGGGGGGAGACTATGCTTCCAGACATCTGCTTTGTGTGCTGGGGTGAGACGTTTGGGCTTTTTCCCATAGGAATGGGATTAAGCAGGCACTGTCATAATGAAATCAGAAGTGGGCAAGATGGATAGAAAAAAGAGGACCTGGACCCAGGAGATAAGTGTAGAAGCCCTTGCAATGAAATAAATACTTACTTATTGAATCCAACTTAGAGAAAAGCAGAGAGCTAATGAGATTTGGGGTGAGACATAGGGGTGATATATGAGGAGAAGGTCCCGCTTTAGGCAAATTGTGTTTGTTGTATCTGTGGATAATCAAATGGAAATGCCCTACGATGAGCCAGGGGTTCTGGCACACAGGAAAGCAGACAAGGCTGGAGATGAAGAACTGAAAAATCATCTGGGTAAACGCGACAGCTGAAGTCTGCGTGGGGTTGAGCTCAGCACAATGTCATGCTGCAGCACCATCACCAGGTCTAGGATTCCAGAAAAAGAATAATGTACAGAAGCTGTTCTTTTCTAAAATATCAGAGCTTTGAATTGGCTGATTCTGCATAGCTCAGGTTTTTATGACTAATACTCCAAAAGAATGTGTGGGTTGACCATGAAGTGGTATGTAAAACTCTTTAACAGTCAAAATATCTTGCTAAAAGGAGGAGAAGCAATTAAGAAAAAAGAAGCCTCAGGCTTCAGCAACCAAACCTCTCATGTGCTTTGATGTAAAAAGAAATTTGGAGAACGTTACGGTGGGCGTGGGGCGGGGGCTGAGGTGCTCTGTGGAAATAAACATAGACTCTCCTCTCCTGGCCCTGGCCTGGCTCAGGTGGTGAACGACAAAATCGTGGCTAGCAACCTTGTGACAGGTCTACCCAAGCAGACCCCAGGGAGCAGCGGGGACATCATCATCCGAACCAGCAAACTGCTGATCCCTGTGACATGTGAGTTCCCGCGCCTGTACACCATTTCCGAAGGCTACGTTCCCAACCTTCGCAACACCCCGCTGGAAATCATGAGCCGCAGTCACGGAATATTCCCTTTCACTCTGGAGATCTTCAAGGACCATGAGTTCGAAGAGCCCTACCGGGAAGCTCTGCCCACCCTCAAGCTGCGAGACTCCCTCTACTTTGGCATTGAGCCCCTGGTGCACGTGAATGGCTTAGAGAGCCTGGTGGAGAGCTGCTTTGCCACCCCTACGTCCAAGATCGACGAGATCCTGAAATACTACCTCATCCGGGATGGGTAAGTAGGCTGCTTGGACGATGGGTTAGCCCCAGTTTACATCAGACCTCTGGGCACGAGAGCAAACTCAGTCATTTCTTAAAACCACCGCAGCACTCTCACCAGCTCTTAATTAGTTCAGAAACCGTTTGTGCGCATTTTGGTGGTAAAAACTGGTGAAGGAGAGGGGAGTCCAAAATGACTCCAAGGGGTCTAGCTCGTGTGACTGACTGGATGCCCTTAACCAAGATAAAAGGACACAGGTGGAGAAGCAGATTTGCTGTGAAAATATTGAATATGATAATTCCAAGTAATAATATTGTATTGTAAATACCTGCAGGATACTAAGGCAGAGAAGTTCAGTGGGCAGTTGGAAATGCGTGTCAGACCCAGGAACAAGGTCAAGACTAGAGACAAAGGACAGAGAATCGCCCCTGTTTATAGTCAAAACTATAGGATTAACCTGCCCAGAGAGATTGTAGAGCATGGGTGGCAAGTGGGGGCTGAGAAATGCAAGAGGGTTAGGAAGTGGGAGCAGCAAATGCAGGCCCCTCTTTTTTTTTTTTTTTTTGCGATACGCGGGCCTCTCACTGTTGTGGCCTCTCCCGTTGCGGAGCACAGGCTCCGGATGCGCAGGCTCAGCGGCCATGGCTCACGGGCCCAGTCGCTCCGCGGCATGTGGGATCTTCCCGGACCGGGTCACGAACCCGTGTCCCCTGCATCGGCAGGCGGACCCTCAACTACTGTGCCACCAGGGAAGCCCCAGGTCCCTCTTTTAAGAAGTTTGGTAGTGAAGGAGAGAGAAGAAACACTTGGTCAGTTTTAGGAGAAGAAAGATCAGGTGAAGTTCGTTTCTGTTTGCTTGTTTTATACAAAGGAGATTTCCGTATTCCCTGAGGATGCTTGGATTGAGACCTTTGCTTGTCTCCGTGTATCATTGGAAGCCTGCAGTTACCACACCCACTGCTTACATTCCCAGGAAAATTACACTCACATCCCAAACTCATAGTAGTATCTCATCAGTTTCTTCCTCATCCTCAATGTCAGATGGGACACATCTCAGGCAGATCAGGACCTGCAGCTTAAGAAAAGGCAAATAGTCTAGTCAGAGCACCATAGGTGTGCCCCGGTTCATGCCCTTTGCTAATTGGCCTGGTAGACTCTGAAATTTCTCCCTTGCTTTTAACTCCTCAGATCTCTCACCACAGGCAAGCTTCACCTGCTGCTATCGATCTCCTGCACAATGATTTTCAACCCTTGATGCACATTAGGATCAACTGAGAAGCCTTTCTAAAAGTAGCAATACTCCAACCTGGTTCTCCACTCTTATTGCCCTAATTCCAGCTCTCATTATCTGTCACCCGGACAGATAAAACGCTTTCTAACAGCCTCCTAAATCCCAGCTCTCAAGTCTCAGCTCCACAGAGCCCTGGGTATCCAGCCAAAAGAAAAAATATTATATGTATAGTCAGATCCCTGCTGAAAACATTTTGATGCCTCTTGATTTCCTTTGGTTGGTAAATTTAACTGTTTATCAGCAGGAGTACTTCTAGTTTCAGATTCCTGTAGCCTCCTTAGCTTGTTTTCAGAATCTGGAAAATACATCACTCTGAGCTGCTTTGGATGGCTAAGAGTAGGTCTCATAGAGGGCTGAAGCCCTTTAGATTTCTTGCCATCTTAAAGGGTTCTCCACAAAGTTTTAAAATGAAACGTAGAAGCATCAATTTTTATGTCTTTTTTTAAGTCACATAATTAGTGCTAAGTAGATTAGGAAATGGATTTACTTTTGGGGGAGAATGGATTTGGGTTCCTTTCAAATTTTTTTACAGCTTTATTGCAGTGCTATTTGCATACAGTAGATGTACATATTTAAAGTGTACAGTTTGATAAGTTCTGAGGTATACACCCTGGTGAAGCTATCACTACAATCAAGACAGTGAATATTTCTCTTACCCCAAGTTTTCTCCTGCCCCTCGTATTTACTTTTTGCAAACATAAACGTATAGTCTTAACTCATTTACTGGGAAAACATGTAACCTGCAATCTCAATAAAGCTTGTTATTCAGACCCTCAGTTAGGACTGACTATATATTTTTATTTTAGACAGTTCTAAGAAGAAGCTGTGCTATTTAATTTTCCAGCCGTTAGCACACACAAAACAACAACAAAATGCTATGGAAGATGTTAAAATTGTTAAAAAGCATAGACAGAACTCAAAAACACTGCTGTGTGGGCCTGTTTCCACTATTCACAGGAAAACAGTCCCATTTCCGGTGCAATATTGTATAATACAATATTGGCTAGGACAATAATGGTGCATTTGAGATAATCCTTCAAGATAAAATCCAACTCTCAGCTTGGCTTGCTCTTCCTCGCCCTCTGACCTCTACCTTCTCCAGTTTCTGCTCCTGCCAAAGGGAACCATGGGCAATTCCCAAATTCTGTTGTTCCTTACACCCTCCTGACTCTGCACCTGCTGTTTCCACTGCCTGAAATCTTCTTCCCTTTTTCTTCCTGTCTGATTCTTACTGGTCCTTTGAGACACATTGGGATTTCTTTCCTCCATGAAGCCTTCCCTGATTCCTTCTGACCTGAACTAGATATCTTCCTTCCTTCTTCCTCCTCAATGCCTTGCCTACAGTAAAAGTCATTAAATATTTGTCTGATGAACTATTGAATGAGTATTTATCATAATACTAATCTGGAGCTAGTTCAGAGCCCTAAAATAAACAGAGTGCAGTTTACTTATATTTGTAAACTATTTGATTATTCACTGTCCTCAGCTTAAATTTAATTCAGGCTGATATTTAACACATCTGATTCACTTCCCTCTAGTTTGGTTGGCATATGCTCTGAGAATGCAAAATAATTTAATGCAAACCTAAGCAAAGTAGAATTAGAAAGTTTATCTCCAGAAAAAGAAACATTGAATTCCAAAGTCAAATATTGGACAACTTTTGGGTAATCAGTTATTTTGGATTTTCCTATACCATTGTTACTTTCTTTTAGCACATGAACTTGGAGTTGATGAACTAGCATTGTCTAATCACAGCAAACACCAGATCAAGAGACAGAATTTGTCTTGGCTTCTATTCCGTAACGTGTTGCCCTGTAACTCTTTCTGCCACATCTTCTCTTTAAAAAAAAATCGTATTTTTACTACTCAGCTATAGAAAAGAATGAAATAATGCCATTTGCAGCAACATGGATGGACCTAGAGATTATCATACTAAGTGAAATAAGTCAGACAGAGAAAGACACATCTCATGTGATATCACTTATATGTGGAATCTGAAATAGGATAGAAATGAACTTATTTACAAAACAAAAACAGACTCACAGACAGAGAAAACAAACTTATGGTTACCGAAGGGGAAATGGGGGGAAAGTTAGGAGTTTGGGATTAACAGATACAAACTACTATATATAAAATAGATAAACTTCAAGGTCCTACTGTATAGCACAGGGAACTATATTCACTGTCTTGTAATAACCTATAATGGAAAAGAACACGAAAAAGAATATATATGTATAACCAGAAACTAACACAACACTGTAAATCAACTATACTTCAATTTTTTAAAAATAGTATTTTTAGGTAAAGATAAATTGAAAATGCTGAGGCATTCACATGAAAAGTGCCATTTTAATGTCACGTTACTATTGTTATCATAGGTACTGGGCTTTAAGCTCCCTGACGTCACAGACCATATTGTTCATCTCTATCTCCTGTGCAGCCCCCAGCAGAGTGTGTCACACAGATTAGGTATGCATTAGGTATTTATTAGAGAACATAATCAGAAGATGGTATAAATTCATTTAACCTCAGGAAAATGCGTACATAAATACAGGAAATAACAGAAACCACATTATATGTTTAGATCCTCTTCAGTTTAGGGGAATAAGGTAGTAGTGGTAATACAAGTCAAGATGTCTTATTTTTAAATAATTTTATTGGATTTTTCAACTGCCCTGAAACAGCAATTACCAATGAACTAGAAAGCGGTCTGTAAGCATGTGGAGCAAGTATCAACTTTTATAGGCTTTTATATCTGATCCCACTTTTTTACTGGCCTGGTAGACGGGAACTATTAAGTATCCATAAAAGGAAAACAGTCAGGAAAAAAGTTCCTTTTGAATTCAGAATGGAAAACATAATACATGTGTGAGCCCTGGCCTTTAGGAGAAATGGTTCATCAATACTAAACTGTCGCCTCAAAGTGGAGTGTCACTAACCCCTCTTTACCCTCAACTAATCCTGAGGCGAGCCTAGGAGTTTCACTTTAAGTGGTAGACCTGAGATTAAAACCCCAAAGCCCTATCAAACTAAAATTTAGCATTAAATCTGGGAAAAGAGGAATTAAAACATTTTGGAGGTGAATGATTTTTCCCAATAGATCCAGTTATTTTCTAAGAAACTGACATCTTTCTTCAGCTCTTTGTTGTACAAATTGGGGTTTGCTCACCTTTGGATCCCCTTCAGGGGCGAGTGTCCATAAATACAGTGAAATCTAGTTAAAGAAAAGTCATCTCAAATCAATAATAAAGTACGTAAATGCAGAATTCCTGCAATATATTACAAATTAAAATACAGCCTTAAAAAGATACCTTAATTTCAAAAGATATCTCTGAAACAAATGTTGCTGCTGTTGCTAATACTTCAATACAATGACTTAACAGGAGGTCCTTGTGCGCAGTTTGTGGGTACAGAGAATGAGAGACGGGACCAGCAGCGTTAATGAGCAGGCCTGTGTCTGAAGGTGCCTTCACAGGGAGGGGATTTCATTTTTCTTTCATTCTCAAAAATCTTGAGTGCAGCCCAGCCTCCTCCACCCAGTTTGCCTCTCCTTGGACCAAACACGTTGGACTGGATTGTTTTTCCACCTCTGTTTAAACAATCAAGTCTTACGTGCTATTCTGCCCTACTTCCAGCTGTGTTTCAGATGACTCAGTAAAGCAGTACACATCACGGGATCACCTCGCAAAGCACTTCCAGGTCCCTGTCTTCAAGTTTGTGGGCAAAGACCACAAGGTGAGCTGAACATCTTTACCTTGTAAAGGTACCTCTCCTCCCCAGCCTTCCTTCATGGTGTCCCAGTTTGTTCACATTCTGCAAGCCCACAGTTAGATCTGCATCACCTCTATGAAAAATACTATAAAACTGGCCATCTAGAAGGTTAACACCTCCATGAATGTCCCAATTACCTGCCCCCCACCCAGTAAAATAACTGGGCTTGTTCAAAGAAAGTACTATGTGATTATAATATAAAATCCTCGTGAGCAGATGTGGTTGAAAAAGCCTGTGTAGTGGTCACGTGGCAAAGTATATGGACAGAATATTTGCAGAAAAGACAAATAGTGAAATGTTCAGTGAAAATAGTACTTACGTGCCAATTAAAATAATTATTATAAGACTATTTTATACATATTAAATTTATAAAAATTATAAATCCCAACTTGCAAGACTATAGGGAGATGTATACAGTGGCAGTGTAAATTGGTATACTTTCTGGAAAGTGGTCTGACAATGTGTAATAACCATAAAATTATGATCATCTAAAAATTTCAATTCTGACAGCTTCTCAAAAACAAAAAGTAAAACATGACTTGTTGAATGTGTTTATAGAGCACTGTTATGAGAGAGGTGTTGCTTACACCAAATAGTGTATCAATTAATGCAATATTAAGCAGTTAATGCAGAATGAAATATAGAAAAAGGAGATATGAAAAAACTATTGTCATAAAAATTTACATGCAAATTGAATGTGATACAGTTTTTTTTAATGTATATACATGAATAGAGGTTGTAAGAGGCTTTGTATACTCTGTAAGGTAGAAGGTTTTTGATTTTTGTTTTAGTAGAGTTGTTGAAACACATAAACAAAAGGAAGTTTAAGAGACCAACAGTCTTTTCCATACTGCATTTAAGTGGATTTATGTCCTGTCCAGCTACATCACTGTTCTAGAACAATTGTTAACCATGATGACTAACCCTGATCTTCCTCCTCAGCTAGGCAGCATGCATGGGGAAGTTACTTAGAGGAAGAAGCTTGGAGAAAGAACTTGTTATTTTACACAGAAATGCATGGGAGCCCATGTTATACCCAGACCTTGATGTGAAGAACCAAGATGTTAACGTTGTTAGATGTCTTCACAGAGGTCTCTTGTGTCCCTGCACAAAGGCAGAAGTTATGGATGTAGGGTTTTAAATCACCCACATGACTCAGTGTGTTTGCCATGTTACTAAATGTGTGAATATGGGCAAGTTCGTTAACCTCCTAAGTCTCAGTTTCCTCATCTGTAAAATGGGGATGACGATATCTACCTCAAAGGGTAGTTGTTTAGATGAAATGAGATAATACATATGTAACGTTTGGTATTGTGTCTGGCTCCTAGTAAGCAGCTCCCAAGCGGCAGTTCTTCTCACTCTTTTTGTTCATTATCATTATGATCCTTCTAGGAAGTGTTCCTGCACTGCCGGGTCCTTGTCTGCGGGATGCTGGATGAGCGTTCCCGCTGTGCCCAGGGCTGCCACCGGCGAATGCGTCGTGAGGCAGTAGGAGGAGAGAATGACAGTGGTCCAGAGAGCCAGATGTTGACAGGCGGCCCCATCAGCATCGACTGGGAGGACTAGGACAACCCACCACCCGAGTCCTACTTCTGGCTGCCTATCTCCTTGGAATTCTCCCCTCGCCCTCTGAGAACATCAGCCGACACCCTAGAGCACAGCGCTGCTTTAAACCTTATACTGTGGGTTTAGACAAACTCCCAGAACGGACTCACTCTGACTCTAGCCCACTGTGTCGGGAAAGATCACCTCACTGATGACCAACCTGTCCCAGGTGGGGCTTCATCTTCCTAATGTGGAAAGCTGCGCTGTGCACCAAGAAAGCAGCTGACCCCATGCCCCCCATTTCTTTCCTGCAATAAAACACCTAGTGTTGGATGCAGTAGCCTGACTAAAATCAGAAGTTGGGTATAGTATTTCAAATTAGGAACTTAAAAAAATTAAATAGTTGCTTGAAATTATGACTTAAATACCCACTGACTCCTTAAATATGTAAACAATAATTATACCCTGAAATTTCCATTCAAAGACAGAGTAGTTATAGGGGATTTGGAAGTTTATCACTGTAAGTGTGTACTAAAAAAAATACTATTTGGATTTTCTCCTGAACAATATTTTCCTCTGAGGTTTTTATGCTGTCCTAAATAAACTATTTTCAATTAATAAATGTTAATAAATTCACTAACTTGCATTTAAGTGGTTCAATGACTGAACTGTAGACAGAATTAAAATGTGGTACCATATGCCCTGTTATTTGGCATTCTGTGCCCCCAGATTGATAAGACAATAGAAAAGGGTATAAAACTATACCGTACTCTATTTTGTAGGTGCTTAATAAATTTTATTGAGATAAATATCCTAAACCACAAAGATTAATGTTATCTGAAGTTAAATCTGCTTTCTTAATATGCCAATTCATTTTATGGCTTTACATAAGATCAGAAAACAGTTTTTCTTCTTTTTTTTTTTTTTAGAAACAACTGCAATGAACACTTCGTATTGGAACCAGTGAAATAATTAACAAAAGGAAGGGAAAGGAGAAAATGATGTAGATCGAAGATTGGCAAACTTTTTCTGTAAAGGGCCAAAGGGTAACTAGTTTAGGCTTCCTGGGCCATACAGGCCCTGTCACAACTACTCAACTCTGTTGTCCTAGCACAGGAACAGCCGTAAACAAATGTGAGCCTGGCTGCGTTCCAGTAAAACTTTACCAAAACAGGGGTTGGGCCTGATCTGGCCCATGCGCCTTCATTTGTCAGTCCCTGACTTTAGTGGCCCTCAGGCCTCACAGTGCATCAGAATCACTGGGGGGTGTTTTTAAAATACCAATACACAGGTACCACCCCCCACCCCCCTCCCAGAGATTCTTTGTTTTTTTAATGCTCCTCAGGTGACTCTAATCTGCAATCAGGGCTGAGAACCATAGTTTCGGGAATGGCCCTCAGTCTCTCACTCCCCTCAGTTTTCAGGGATTTTCCTAGCTGTCTTCAGTGGCAGTTTTTACCAAGTGCTTCTCATCTTAACAGGACACTAATACTGCTTAGTAACTGGGAATTTCAACAGGAATAGTTCAATGAAGGAAAAAAATGGAACCTTAGAGGCCTAACGCCATCTGACCTCTACCTCCATTGGCTTCAATCAGGTAAGCCTCTGACCTTGCCTTGTTCTTATCTCTTCAGCACCAGTGGGAATAACTGTTATCATTGATGGAATTTACCAGGTTGGGTTCTGTTCTCTTCTAAGTGAAATGGAAGCATATTGGTGATAATGGAATTCATTCATCTCTTTTCAAATTTTCTAAAAAGTACACTTTATTAAATGTGAGATGCTTACTGGCAACTGAAACATGGACCAGAGGAAAGTCATTGCCTCCCAAATGGTTGGACTCTCCAAAATTTCACTTATGAATATAATTATTAATTCCAGAAATTCTGGTATTTTAGTCTTTAAGAACTGAATTTCCAGGCAAATATGTCTTGGCTGGGGAGACCAGTGTTAAAGTGAAGCATAGTCTTCAAATCACTCCATGTCTTTTTTCCAATTCTCCTCAAACGATGACTCACTTTTCAGCTGTAGAATAGTGTTTCCTTTCTCCTGCTTTGCGGTATCCAAACTTTTGGAAAAAAGAATGAGATGCATCTGCCGTACTACCATCTCCCAGACAGACGGCTGTGGTGTCACTCAAAATGGGAAAGAAATCACCTCTTCCTCATAAGTCTTCTTTCTCCTCTTCTGCACAGATGCAGGCTGCCCGCTGACTGTTCATAAAGGGCCGGCAGCCCAAGGTCCATACAGTGTTGAACACAGTATCAGCCAGAGAATCACAGCCTACTTGAAAAAGATTAAGAGAAATATAAAGGTTAAGTCTAAGTAATTTTGAAGAGGCAGCGTATTTCCAAGGATAACATGATACCCAGAGGAAAGTAGAGGCAGTGATCCAAATACAGAATTAAAATGAAAAAATAGATTTAAGAGAAGCTTTTTCAGAGGAGCTTCTATCCAATCTAGTAAAGCAGAACACACTTTGGGATGCCCTCCTTTTATGGGCCTCCAGGTAGAAACCATGATTAGCAATCAGAATGCCCCACATCACTGTGCTAACTCCATGGAAAATTTACCTTTTTTTTTTTCAGAATACTCCCTCAAATAACACTACTATGTTTCCTATAGCTTTCCCTATTCAAGTGTGGGGTGAATAACCAGGTTGCTAATATTTCGTGGAGGATTTTTGCATCTGTATTCATCAGGGATATTGGCCTGTAATTTTATTTTCTTGTAATATCTTTATCTGGTTTTGGAATAGGGTAGTGCTGGCCTCTTAAAATGCCTTTGGAAGTGTTCCCTCCTCGTCTGCTTTTTGAAAGAAGGATTGGTATTAATTCTTCTTTAAATGTTGAAGCCATTTAAATGGCTGACTAATTCTTTGAATGTTGAAGCCACTTTAAAAGTGAAGCCAAAAAAAAAGTGAAGCCACCTGGTCCTAAATTTTTGTTTGTTGGGAGATTTTTGATTACTGATTCAATCTCCTTACTAGTAACAGTTCTGATCTGATTTTCTATTTCCTCATGATTCATTCTTGGTAGGTTGTATGTTTCTAGGAATTTATCCATTTCTTCTAGGCTGTCTAACTTGGTGTATAATTTTTCATGGTAGTCTTCTATGGTTCTTTGTATTTCTGTGATATTAGTTTTAGTGTTTCCTCTTTCACCTCTGATTTTATTTATTTGCATCCTCTTTTTTTTTTTCTTGGCCAACCTAGCTTAAGTTTTGTCTATTTTATCTATTTTATAAAACAGCTCTCAGTTTAACTGATATTTTCTATTGTCCTTTTAGTCTCTATTTCATTTATTTCCACTCTGATCTTTCTTATTTCCTTCCTTCTACAAACTTTAGGCTTCATTTGCTTTTCTTTTTCTAGTTCTTTGAGGTTTAAAGTTAGGTTGTTGATGTGAGATCCTTCTTTTTTTTGATGTTGACATTTATTGCTATAAACTTCCCTCTTAGGACTGCTTTTACTGCTTCTCATAAGTCTTGGTGTGTTATATTCTCTTCTGATTTCTTCTTTGGCATATTGGTTGTTCAGTAGCATGTTGTTTAATCTCCACATTGTTCTCACCACTTCTGTTCAATACTCTACTAGAAGTTCTAGCCAGGGCAATTGGCAAGAGAAAGAAAAGGCATCTAAATTGAAAAGGAAGACAATATGCAGATGACGTTATCTTGTGTACAGAAAAGCCTAAGGAATCTACTAAAAATTTCTTGGAGGTAATAAATGAGTTCAGTAAGGTTGCAAGATAAAAGATCAGTATACAAAAATCAATTGTAGTTGTATACATTATCAGCAAATAATCTGAAAGTACAATTAAGAAAACAATTCCCTTTATAATAGCATCAAGGGATTTCCCTGGTGGCACAGTGGTTAAGAATCTGCCTGCCAGGGCTTCCCTGGTGGCGCAATGGTTGAGAGTCTGCCTGCCGATGCAGGGGACATGGGTTTGTGTCCCGGTCTGGGAAGATCCCACATGCCGCGGAGCGGCTGGGCCCGTGAGCCATGGCCGCTCAGCCTGCACGTCCAGAGCCTGTGCTCTGCAACGGGAGAGGCCACAACAGTGAGAGGCCTGCGTACCACCAAAAAAAAAAAAAAAAAAAGAATCTGCCTGCCAGTGCAGGGGACACAGGTTCGATCCCTGGTCCAGGAAGATCCCACATGCTGTGGAGCAACTAAGCCCTTGTGCCACAACTACTGAGGCTGCATGCTGCAACTATTGGAGCTCACATGCCTAGAGCCCATGCTCTGCAACAAGAGAAGCCACTGCAATGAGAAGCATGCACACCACAATGAAGAGTAGCCCCCACTTGCTGCAACTAGAGAAAGCCTGCATGCAGCAACAAAGACACAACACAGCCAAAAAAAAAAAAAAAAGCATCAAAAAGGAAAAAATACTTAGGAACAAATTAAACAAAGGAGTATAAGACCTGTGCTGTGAAAACTATAAAACATTGTTGAAAGAAATTAAAGAAGACCCAAATAAGTGGAAAGACATTCATGTTCATCGATCAGAAAACATAACTTTGTTAAGATGGCAATACTCCTCGGAACTTTCCTGGTGGTCCAGTGCAAAAGAATCATCCACCTTACAATGCAGGGGATGTGGGTTCGATCCCTGGTCAGGGAACTAAGATCCCACATGCTGCAAGGCACCTAAGCCCACACACCACAACTACTGAGCTCGCACACCTCAACTAGAGAGCCTGCGTGCTGCAAACTACAGAGCCCACATGCTCTGGAACCTGTGCGCCACAACTACAGAGCCCATGCGCCCTGGAGCCTGCGCGCCACAACTAGAGATGAGAAAACCCACACGCCACAACTAGAGAGAAGCCTGTGCACCAGGACAAAGAGCCCACGTGCCACAATGAAAGATCCCGCATGCCTCAGCAAAGATCCCGTGTGCTGCAGCTAAGACCCAAAGCAGCCAAAAATAAATAAAATGATTAATAAATAAATCTTTAAAAAAAAAAGAGGCAATACTCCTCAAATGGATTTACAGAGTCAACAAGAGTCCTATCAAAATGCCACCTGCCATTTCTTGAAGAAATTGACAAGCTGAACCTAAAATTCATATGGAAATGCAAAAGATCCAGAATATCTGAAGAAATCTTGAAAAAGAGCAAAGTTGAAGGACACTTCCTGATTTCAAACTTTACTACAAAATTACAATAATAGGAACAGTGTGGTACTGGCATAGATCAATGGAATAGAATTGAAAGTCTAGAAATAAACACTGCAATTATGGCAAATTGATTTTTGGCAAGGGTGCAAAGACAATTTATTGTGGAAAAGAATAGTCTCTTTCAACAAATGGTGCAGGACAAATGTAGGAAAGAATAGTCTTTTTCAACAAATGGTGTATGTCCACATGCAAAAGAATGAAGTTGGACCCCCTTTCTTACACAAAAATTAACTAAAATGTATCATAGGTCTAAATATATGAGCTACAACAAAACTCTTAGAAGAAAACTTAGGAGTAAATCTTTGTGACCTTGAGTTAGGCTAAGCCTTTTTACATATGACACCAAAAGTACAAGAAAAATTTTTTAAAAGGATAAAATGGACTTAATCAAAATGTAAAACTTTTGGGCTGCAAATTATATCATCAAGAAAGTGAAAAATCAACTCATAAAATGAGAGAAAACATTTGCAAGTCATATATCTGATAAAAGATTTGCGTCCAGAATATATACAAGAAGTCTTATGACTCAATAATAAAAAGACAACCCAATTTAAAAGGGGGCAAATGAATAGACATCTCTCCAAAGCAGTTATTTAATGGCCAATAAGCACATAAAAAGATGCTCAACATCATTAGCCATCAGGGAAATGCAAATCAAAACCACAATGAGATATAACTTCACACCTACTAGGGTCTGTAATAAGATAGATAATAACAAGTGTTGGCAAGGATGTGGAGAAATTGGAACCATAATACATTGCTGGTGGGAATGTGAAATGGTATAGCTGTTTTGGAAATCAGTTTGTTATAAAATTACCATATAACCCAGAAATTCCCCTCCTAGATATATATCCAAGAGAAATGAAAACATGTCACCACAGAAACTTGTACATAAATGTTCATACCAGAATTATTCATAATAGCCCAAAAGTGGAAACAACCCAAATGTCCATCAATTGATGAATGGATAGAGAAAACATAATATATCCATACAATGGAATGCTATTCAGCAATAAAAAGGAATGAAATACTGATACATGCTACAATATGGATAAACCTTGCCAAGTGAAAGAATCCAGTCACAGAAGACCACATATTTTATGATACCATTTATATGAATTGTCCAGAATAGGCAAATTTATAGAGGTAGAAAACAGACTAATGGTTGCCTAGAGCTAGCCAGGGGAACGATGTAGTGGGACTGCTAATGGCTCTAGAATTTCTTTTTGGAGTGATGAAAAAAAATGTTCTAAAATTAATTGTGGGGCTGATTGCATAACTCTGTGAACATATTTTAAAAAGCATTTAAATGGTTGAATTTTATAGTATGTGAGTTATATCTCAATAAAACTGAACAACAACAACAAAATGAATGATCAGAGTATTTCAAGCAGAGGGAACTGAAGAGGCAGAAAGATTTGCGCCATCAACCCTCATAGCTTGGAATAGCAGAAGTCAGGAAAGAAATCAGAAATAAGCAAGATGATGCTGGAGAGGTAGGCTAGGACTGAATCAGAAAGGGCTATGAATGTCATGCTAAGGACTTGGATTTAATCCTAAGGAAGAGGAACCTATTGAAGGACTTACATGGAGGGTGGAGATGATCAGATTCGTCTGGTATGAAAATATACCTGGTCTCTATGGGGTCAATAGATTGGATGGGACCCAGAGATTGGGTTAATCTGTAGTAACCAGGCAAGCGATCTATCAAAGAGATATTTAGGAGAAAGAATCAATAGGATGTTGCTTGGAGGGAGTAACTTGACCTGACCCTAGATTAGCAGCAGGCACTTTTTCCCCTTTTGTAGGTACAGATAGAATGATACTCCCTTTTACAGCGCCTAATTAATTATTCATATTTTCAAGCCCTCACACATTCACTTCAGGACGGCACTCTAGACATTGATCTATAACAAGATCCGAGATTCTTCCTGCAGCTGACTTTCTCGATGGCATGGGGCCAGCTCTTCATAAGCCTGAATTTCAAACTTCACCATCTAAAAATATACAATGCTAATACCTGGATGTAATGTTCGGGCTTCAGAAACTAAAGGATTACAACTTTTCCTAAGGTAAATTAGGAAAAAGAAATTACAGAATCAGTGCTAGAAATTAGGTAGGTAAGCAGTTGTTTGAAAATAATTATCCTCAAAGATATAGAGACCTTTACACAAAAAAGATAGATTTTTAAATTAAAATTCTTTCCCTGACGAGAACAAAATAAGAAAAAAAAAAAAAAGGCTTAAACCCAAGTATGTAGTCCTATACGGAATAATTCCTGATATGGAAAATTATTTAACACTGGAATGGATCACGAAAGCCAGTTGGGCAACTCTTGCTCTGTCCTTAGAGGATAGATTTTATTTCTCTGGGAAGGCTTTGGTATGGCCCTGTCCATCAGGAGTGGTGCCAGCAGCTCCTGGGCAGGACAGCAAGAACTTTAGTGAAGGATTGCCCAGAATCTTCCTTCCCCCTTGCTTGCATTGGTCACAGGATAAAGAAAGATCAGTGAGCTCTGATGGTCTCTTTGAGTAAAAGGGCTCTGGCTACATTTCTGTGTGAAAACAGGAACAAAACTCCCTGCTCACGGGTAGATGCACTTAAGATTCCTACCTTCTATGTTGGAGACAAAGCCCAGACTCCGCTTAAGGTCAGAGCAGATAGAGTGGAGACACCATCGGAATTTTGCATCACAGCGATACTTGTTGGCACCGCAAGTGTCATAACAGACGTCCAGCTGGTTGCAGCACTTGGTCATTGCTGGAATGCCCAAGTCCATCTGAGGAAAAGTGAAGGAAGAAAAATGAAGGAAGAAAATGCCACGTTTAGACCAAGGACCTTAGGCAACCTTGCCTACCTTGTTCTCAAATTCCTGTTACAGATTCAGATCTATTCAGAAGCACCAATGACTGGAAAGAATACATCAGGTTGACAGTCACAGGATGCTAAGTTTTGATCATGATCTAGTTATTAGTTTAATAACTTTGAATGGCCCACTTTTCTTCTTTTTCTTTTGGGGTTTAGTAATTTTCAAATTCACAGGCCACTATAGTGCTAAAAATGGAAATCAGAAAGTTAGGCAAGAGGGCATAGCTTCAAGACTGGCAAATTCAACTAAAACCTATGCTATATGAGATTTTGTTTAAACAAAAGATTCCAAGTCTCAGAAGTATGAAAAATTAAGCCTCAGTTCATAAAGAGGTCACCAGCATTTATCAGGGATCCATCCCATGCAGCACTGTTTTAAGTATGTGTATATGTGTTTGTATGTGTCGAGGAGCAGACTGGGGATAGAACATAGTTCCTGACCACAAGGGGACTATGATCAAACAACAAAGTAACACACACACACACACACACACACACATTTATAAAGCATCCTAAACAATTACAAATGTGTCATAAACTAAGTTCATAGACTGCCACATGTAGAGTTACCAAACAGGAATTTTTTTGAAAGGATTATTAGAGATGATGGTAGACTTAAGATACAGCAGGTAAAGAAAGGAAATAATGAGCATATCATATATGAGCAAGTCAATTAGTTTGTTTGGTCTTTCAAGGGTCTTAGCAAGGTGATGTATTATATATTTTTATTTTATATATATATATATATATATATATATTTATATATTTTATTTTTTTAATTAAGGAGAAAGGCAAGTTGACAGATGGCCTTGACATCCAAAATAGCAAGTTAGATTTGATAAAGACTCTTGAGGAAGGAAGGGACATGATGCAATAAGTGATTAAAGAGGAGTAATCATTCTGTGGTTTATAAAACAGATGAGAACAGGGTGAGTTTAGACATGGATCTTTTTTTTTTAACATCTTTATTGAAGTATAATTGCTTTACAATGGTGTGTTAGTTTCTGCTTTATAACAAAGTGAATCAGCTATACCCCACTAGCTATCGGTTTTACATTTGGTAGTGTATATATGTCCATGCCACTCTCCCACTTTGTCCCAGCTTACCCTTCCCTCTCCCCGTGTCCTCAAGTCCATTCTCTAGTAGGTCTGCATCTTTACTCCCATCCTGCCCCTAGGTTCTTTTTTTTTTTTTAGATTCCTTATATATGTGTTAGCATACAGTATTGTTTTTCTCTTTCTAACTTACTTCCCTCTGTATGACAGACTCTAGGTCCATCCACCTCACTACAGATAACTCAGTTTCATTTCTTTTTATGGCTGAGTAATATTCTATTGTATATATGTGCCACATCTTTATCCAGTCATCTGTCGATGGACAGTTAGGTTGCTTCCATTGACATGGATCTTTTGCAGTTCTTCTCATAATATAGACTTGGACTTGGATGGAAGCTGTGAAAATCTGGTTTCGAGGTATGGGTGGGGATTGATTAACCAGCTATCATAGATCCTTTCCTCTTGGGTCTCCTTAAGTGTTCTCTTCTTTGAACTTTTACTACAAGACCACCTAGAGCGGAATATGGACTTTGGTAGTTTAAAAGGCCCTTTTAAGCAAAAACCAAAACAAAGCATTATTACATTAAGAGATAATCTAACTCATTAGACTAGGCAAAGGCCTGGACTCAGCAATTTTGGGTAAATTCCCATCATCTGACACCTGAAGCAAGCTACTTTGCTTGCACCTCACCCCTAAACCTAAGAATACATCACAACAGAGGTAACAGAATTAGATGAGTATAGTGGCTATCATTCAATTCAACTGAATTGGAAATTCTTGAACTAGTTCTAAATAATATTTGTATCAGTAAACAAAATGACATTACTCCCAAAATAGAGTGCATACCACCTTCTTAGCTACTAAATTGATATCAAGTAAAAGATATTAGCCAAAAATACATTGTTTCTCTAATGTATATTTGGAAGGATTATCTTCTGTGTCCATTCACGTATTGATGATTGTGGACCAGGTTAGGCGTACAGCTGTGAGGGTTGTGCAGTGAACAAGAGTGTCGTATCTAAGGGGGCACCTTCCCACAAGACATCATAGATTTATATATTTATTAAGAAAAATATCCAGCCAGTGGCAGGCATTTCCTTTTCTTACAAAATCAGTATATTAAGCTTAGTTGGTTTTTTTGGTTTTGGGGTTTTTTTTGCGGTACGCGGGCCTCTCACTGTTGTGACCTCTGCCGTTGCGGAGCACAGGCTCCGGACGCGCAGGCTCAGCGGCCATGGCTCACGGGCCCAGCCGCTCCGCGGCATGTGGGATCTTCCCGGACCGGGGCACGAACCTGTGCCCCCTGCATCAGCAGGCGGACTCTCAACCACTGCGCCACCAGGGAAGCCCTAAGCTTAGTTTCTGACAAATGGAAGAAAACCATCTTGAGGAAAGGGAACTTTTTTTCAATTTGCACAAAAATGCCACATGGGTGAGCAGCATTTTAGTTAGAAGAATAAACATTATGCTGCTTAGAAAATTGCTACAAAAATCTTTTGAACCAGCAGAAAAGTGAAGTTTAGCCTGATTAAGACACCAACTAAAGGCATAGCTAAACTATGATTTTAGATATGAAATCCTTCTACCTACATTTTACATGAAACCTCTTTTCTAAAGTGAAAAAGGTAAAAGGGCTTCCAAGGGGTCTTAAAAGAAATTAATTATTCCTTGTTTTTAGAGGAAGTCGACAGTTTGAGAAACAGTCAGAGGCAAAATGATAAATGTTTAGCCAGTGGCTGGTTGTGTGTATGGGCATGTGGGTGGATGGAGGTATGTTTGCAGGTTCCCATAATGTTAATACTCCAAACATAGTTGATTTGATGGTACCGTCACCAAGTTAGCCGCTTGCAAAAGTGCTGAGGATACAGCAATCAGCCCTCACTGGTACTGGTCAGTACCAGTTTGCTCCAGCACATCACTGGAAAGTCTCACCAATTTAAATAAGTCAAACTTGTCAGATGTATTTCAAATTAAGTTATGTTTGGTTCACTAAGGCTCAGCTGATATTTGCATTGGTGCTTTCAGAGTTCACTACACAACGGCTTTTCTGGGGGATAGCTGCCTCTAAGAAAAGGAAATCAGAAACTTTCTTTGAAAATGATCTCCCTTTCTCTGTATCCAATTTAAAATACTAATCATATTTCTCAATCATATTCCTTAAGTGTTGAGTTCCATCAGTGGTAACTCTTGGATTGGTTTTAGTTAAAACCAATCAACTAAGAAAACAATGGTGGCGTACATACACTTTCTGGTACCTTGAGACCCAGGAAATAGGAACTGCAGCCGTTGGGCTCCTGAGCCTTGTATCCAGGTCTGGGCATTGGTGCCTTTCCTAGCAGGGGAAAGAGAGGAAAGAAGCGGGAAGAACTGTTTAGAAATTAAGCATTTGGGAACATTCACCAAATAAAAATGATCTAAAAAGCATGTTCAGTTTTTCCTTTAAAAGTCACTGCTATATTCTTCAACTACATCAAAGTTAAATTGTTAAAGCAATAATAGAAATATTAAAAAGTACCAAATATTTGGAAATTAAAAGCCACCCTTCTAATAATAACATAGGTCAAAAAGAAATTTTAAGGGAATTAGGAAATAAACTGAATGAAAAGAAATACAAAGTATCAAAAATTATGTAATGCAGTTAAAGTAGTGATTAAAAGGAATTTTATAGCTTTAATCATCTATAGAAGGGGAATGATTGTAAATGGGGAGAAGGATTTTGGTTTTTGGCCCTGATGGAAATGTTTTAAAATTGGGTTGTGATGATATTGAGCAATTGTATTAATGTACTAAAATTTTTGAATTTTACCATAAAACAGATACATTTTATGATATGTAAATAAAACTAATAAATATTTGTTGACTACTAAAAAAAAAAAAAGTCACTGCTCCTGGGACTTCCCTGGTGGCACAGTGAAGAATCCGCCAGCCAATGCAGGGGACACAGGTTCAATCTCTGGTCCGGGAAGATCCCACGTGCTGCAGAGCAGCTAAGCCCGTGTGCCACAACTACTGAGCCTGGGCTCTAGAACCCGCAAATCACAACTACTGAGCCTGCGTGCCACAGCTACTGAAGCCCACAAGCCTAGAGCCTGTGCTCCGCAACAAGAGAAGCCACCACAGTGAGAAGCACGCGCACCGCAACGAAGAGTAGCCCCCGCTCACCGCAACTAGAGAAAGCCCGCGGGCAGCAGCAAAGACCCAATGCAGCAGAAAATAAAATAAAGAAAATTTTTTTAAAAATTAAAAGAAAAAGTCACTGCTCCTCACCAGACTTAAATTAGGTGGTGATGATGATTATGATGATATCATAAAAGAGTAATAACCTTCAAACCAGGTTAGCGTTTTTCTCCGAATATTGAAGAATTTTATGAGCACTTATTTACTAACAATTCTAATATTTCTTACATGCACAACCTTGAAGATAAGGTCTGTGGCAAAACCAAACTAAAACTCAAGGTTTCTCATTCTTCTATCCACTGTAAGACCACATACTATGCACAAAGACCTGATCATACACTTAAGGGATCAGAATTAAAACAGTACCACAAACTTTTTTAGAATAACGTGAAGGAAATTTTGCAAGATTCCATAAATGCAGACAAAGCATTGTTGACCAAAGGGCAAAGAAAACACCCCACTGAAACATTTTAGGCATTTGTGTCACAGAACTAAGGCGAAACTATCCGAAAAGCTTTGGATTTCTTAGTTTCTCCTACTTGGCTTTTGGGTAATTTTATAATCTTGCAAATGCATACAGAGAAGCTTTGTCAGTGTGTCAAGGGTAGTCATTATAGATAAAGATAACTTTGACCTGAGATGACCTCAGGACAGTCATCTGCAGTTAGTATTTTTATCCCATTATCCAGATAAGGAATATGGGGCTAAGAGGTTTAGTGACTTGCCTGAGTCATATAGAAAGTGGGGGGAATTGGGATATAAATCCAGATATATCCTGTTTGTCTCCAAAGCCCATGTTCTTTCCCCAGTTCCTTTGCCTCGTGTAGGATATGCAAGACATAACAGAAGACGGAGGAAATAAGCTAAGAATTAATCCTCCAAGTGAGACACATGGCATTTTCTCTTTCTTTTCTTTAATCTTCTCCTGCCAGGTATTTTATTTTCAATTATTTTGTATTATGAAATATTTCAAAACTGAAGTCAGAGAAACAAATACCCATGTACCCACTACACAAACACAATGAATGTTAACTTGCCAAACATGCTGTATTTCTTCTGTTTAATTAAATGGTGTAAGTACAGTCGAAGCCCCTTTGCACCCCATCTTTCTGTTTTAATTTTTAGGTAGGAAGTCTATGCTTTAGAGCCCTCCCTCCTTATTATTCTTAAAAACTGCCTTCATTACTCTTGGACATTTACTCTTGCATATGAATTTGAGAGTCAAATTAGTCTACATGAGACATGTAGATTATGTCTACAAGAGATGAAATGAGGATCTGTATTTAAAATACATTGAATTTATAGATTAATTTGGAGACAACTGACTTTCTTATAATATTCTGGATTCCCAAACATGGGCCTAATATAGCTTTCCATTTACTTAGGTCTTCCTTTATGTCTTTCAACAGAGTGTTATAATTTTCTCCATATATTTATTATACCTCCTACATACTGTATTATTCAGATGCTTAAACAAGATAGGATATCTCATCAAGATCCAGAATTAAGGCTCAGAAGGCTGGAATGATAAATCTGACCTTTTCTGGAACCCAGGCTGCTTCTAGCCTTCAGCTCTACCAGCCCTGGAATTTAGCCCTGACTCTCATGGTCCAAGATGGAGCTTCAGCCAACACATCCATATTACAAGCAGCAGGATGGAAGAAGCAGGTGGAAAGGTCAGAGCTCCTCTCTTTAACAAACACACTCCAGAATGTTACACACATCACTTCATCTTACTTCCCTTTGGCCAGACCTTAATCAAATGGCAACACCTGGTTGTAAATGTGGGCTAGGAAATGAAGTTTTTCTTCAATGGAGGCAGCCATGAGCCCTGCTGGAAGTTGGGAGGAGGGCTTATGAATGTAGAAAAGGGGGACAATAAGCAGTCTCTGCCACAGTCTGTTTGGGTATTTGTTGCTGTGGTACAACATATGTATATGATGGCGTTTCAAGGTGGCCCTCAGTGATCCCCATTTCCTGGTATTCATAACCTTGTGTATTGTCCTAGGGTTGGTCTGTGTGATCAACAGAATATGGCAGAAGTGGAGCCATGTTGCTTCCAAGATTACATTATAAAAGACTACAACTTCTAGGAAGGGTAAGCTGGGACGAAGCGAGAGCAGCATTGACATATATACACTACCAACTGTAAAATAGGTAGCTAGTGGGAAGCAGCCGCATAGCACAGGGAGATCAGCTAGGTGCTTTGTGACCACCTAGAGGGGTGGGATGGGGAGGGAGGGAGGGAGACACAAGAGGGAGGGGATATGGGGATATATGTATACATATAGCTAATTCACTTTGTTATACAGCAGAAACTAACACAACATTGTAACACAATTATACTCCAATAAAGATGTCAAAAAAAAAAGGCTACAACTTCTGTCATGGAAAGGTCCATTGGTAAAAAACTAAAGCTTCCTGCTAACAGCCACATGAGTTTGGAAGATCTCCAGCTTCAGTCATATCTTCAGAGACTAATATCAACAGGCAGTGTGACTACAACTTTATGAGAAACTCAGAGCCAGAAACACCCAGCAGAGCCCCTAGATTCCTGACCCTCAGAAACTGTGTGATACAATAAATGTTTGTTATTTTCTGCTGCTAAGTTTGGGGGTCACCTGCTACTCAACAATACTTAACTATTGCAGTTGCCATTATGATTTGCATCTCTTTTTCATTACATTTTTTTCTACGACAGCTCTATTGAGATGTAATTAATATATTATACGTTCACCCGTTTAATGTGTGTAATTCAATGGGTTTTAGCTTTTCACAGAGTTGTGAGACCATCACCACAATCTAATTTTAGAACATTTTTATCATCCCCGTACCCATCTTTAGCAGTCACGCTCCATCTTTCACAGTTCATCCATATTATTTTTATGGCTAAATAATATTCCATTCTCTGGATGTACCACAGTTTGTTTATTCATCCACCATCGATGGACGTGGTGGTCATTTCCATCTTTTGGCTATTGTGAAGAGTGCTGCTATGAATAATTGTGTACAAGTATTTGTTTGAATATCTGTTTTCAGTTCTTTTGGGTACCCGAGGAGTGGAATTGCTGGGTCACATAGTAATTCTGTTTAACTTTTTGAGGAACTATCAGCAGGCTTTCTTCAGCAGCTGTACCATTTTGCATTCCCACCAGAAATGCACAAAAATTCCAATTTCCTCAATCTCCACAGTTTCATTACAATGTATCTATAGGTGGACTGTGTATCCTTACCCCACCTGGAATAATCTGAAGACTCGGGTGTCTTTCACCTCTGGAGAATTCACAGCCCTTGTCTGAATTTTTTATTTTCTTCATTATAGTTTCTCCTTCTGGGCCTCTTATACTGAATGGTGATTCTTTTTAATCCTGTCCTTCATATATCTTAATCTCTCTTTCATATTTTCTATCTTTTTCTCTCTGTACTGAATTTTTACTAGCTTCATCAAATTTATTTTCCATTTTACTAATTATCTCTAGGTTGACTAACTGCTAGGTTATCTGCTATGTAACCCATCCACTGAGTTTTTTTCTTCCGATGACTATAATTTTCATCTCTTGGAGTTCTATGTAAATGTTCTTTAAATCTGTGTATTCATTTTCATTGAGTTCTGTTTTTTAATTATGTTTTCTATTGTTTCTTTTATTTCTTTAATAATTTCAAATGTTATTTTTTTATTATCTCCCTTCCTTGGGATGCCGTTTCATTTTTTGACGTCTACTGACTCTCCCGCATGGTGGGTTATCTTTTTGAATGGTATGTAATTGTTTTCGGGAGGGCTTGTTTTTCTAAATGAATTCCTGTGCCCTGTGTCACATACTACAGAGTAGTCCCTAACTGCTTTTGCTGTGGCTCTAGGAGTCCCAAGATAAGTGAGACACATGTCTTTATGTTAATTTCTCAGCTTGGGATACTCACACCAGGCCAGCTGTATAGATTCAGATTCCTCACCTATGCATAATGTATGCTTCAAGTAGTGATTTTTTTTGTTTTGGCTGCATTGAGTCTTCATTGCTGTGTGTAGGCCTTTTCCAGTTGCAGCAAGCAGGGGCTACTCTTCCTTGCAGTACGCAGGCTTCTCATTGCGGTGGCTTCTCTGGTTGCGGACCACAGGCTCTAGGTGCGTGGGCTTCAGTAGTTGTGGCTCACGGGCTCTAGAGCGCAGGCTCAGTAGTCGTGGTGCACAGGCTTAGTTGCTCCACAGCATGTGGGATCTTCATGGACCAGGGCTCGAACCCATGTCCCCTGCATTGGCAGGTGGATTCTTAACCACTGAGCCACCAGGGAAGCCCAGGTAGTGATTTTTCTTAGTGGATGTTCTTTATTCCTCCTCCAAGCTCCAGCCCCAGGTGGACAGAAAGCATTCTTGCTACTTCTTGAAATGTTGGATAATCCAGTAATCTAATCCCTTTTAAACAGACTAGACAGTTTCTCAGGCTCTAAGCTTTATGCAGACTGTTCAGTTCCAACTTCCCAATTCTTACAGGTGAAATTTACTTTTCCTCTCTCTGTATGAGCAATAAAGCCCATTCCTCAGCCCCTGGAGTCTATATATGTGCCAGACTGACACCCCCAAGGGCCATGGCAGCATCAGCTCCTGCTACCACTTTGGCTTTTTGTTTCCCCTTCATTTCTAGAACTTGAAGTTTTCCCTTTATTTCATTCTAGGTTGAGTGTGTGTTTTTTGTTTTAATATTTTATTTCCACCCTGTCTTTCTTGTTATTTGTAATGGAGAGGTCCTGTACTTGTTGACACAGAGTCCACCAACCTACCAGTAATCCCTGCATTACTTTTCAAAGGTCTTGAGAAATATAACTTAGCATTGATACTCTACTAACCTGCCGTGTGTGTGTGTGTGTGTGTGTGTGTGTGTGTGTATGTATGTAGCACTGGGAATAGGGGAATGGGTAAAGTGTATTAAATAATATTAGTAATCAAATTACACATATGAAAATAATCACACTATGTCATACAATTAAAGCATAATGTCTCTTGGAGGTGAGACTATGGTGATTTTATTTTTTCTTCAGATTGTTCTTTTACAAATGTTCTACCTATACTAGCTTTATAGAAATCAGGGAAAAAATTTCAATGAAGAAACAAATGTCTAAATTTGATGGTGAAATTTAGCTCTTTAATAATTTCGCTGATAAAGGGCTTTTGCAGCAGACTCAGTCCAATTTCCTGAGTTACCCTCTGCCATTTTTGCAGTTGGTAACTCACAGAAGATAAAACTCTGATATTCCAGTTTGAAAGTTAATAGGACACCAACTATAGATACGTCCCACCTGGCCTGATATTGAAGACAGTTTTTTTTTTTTTTTAATATTTTACGAAAGCTGTAGAAATTCTGTTTGAAGCTTGAATTAAAAGTTCTAAGAAAAAAAGTGATGGTTTGAGTCCAGACAGAAATAAGGTACTATATCCTCATATTACAGTCAGAGCAAATTTGAGTTGTGTTGAGTCTTTTCAGTTTGATGTTTTGAGTCTAGGCATCAATAATGTACAATGTCCACAAACTAATTTTATTTTTTGGTTTTGGCTATTTATAGGAGTGGGAGGCTGACCATCTGATCTTCTGGATGAGGGCTTGGCAAACACTGGCCCAAGTCCAGCCCATTGCCTGTTCTTGTATAACCTGCCAGATAAAAATGATTTTTATATTTTTAAATGACTGGGGGAAAAGTCAAAACAAGGATAATATTGTGTGACATATGAAAATTATTTGAAATTAAAACTTTACTGCTCACCAAAAAGTTCTTTTTCAGAACACAGCAACACTCATTCCTTATGTATTAGCTTCAGCTGCTTTCACAGAAAAAAGAGCCGAATGTTGTTAATAACCTTGATGTGAGGATGGTCTTTTAAGCAAGACAAAAAATGCAGAAGCTATAAAGAAAAGGACTGATAGACTGGTTCTTAGGAAAATTTAAAACTTCTGCATAAAGTGAAACGCCACAAAACACTTAAAAGACAAATGAGGGAGTTAGGCATGAAACCCGAAAGTTCTACCCGCAGGAAGGTCCGCTACCTCCTGGGCCCCACCGTTTTTCTCTCTGTTTTGTCACTGAAAACAACAGTAAAACTGTCTGGCGCTTTATCACCCAGGCCAAGGGTCAAACCTCTTAGGAGGGTGTGGCCCTTCTCCCCACCCAGCTGGTTCCCGCAGAAGTGGCTCTGTGTGCTCCGCTAGAGGTCTGCCTAGGAGTCCAAGGGCCATATTTGAAGGGCACATCCTGCTTCCTGCCAGAAACCCTCAAATACAGCATGAGGAACACAACAAGGGAACAAAACAGAACTGTGACAATTTAACTGAAGCAATAAACTCTATTTCAGTCACTAAAACAGATTAAGTTACTGCATGAGGTAAGGCGAGCGACTTGTCCTGGTTTGCCTGGGACCATCCTTGTTTTAGTACTTAAAGTCCCACGTTCCAGGAACGCGCTCCCCTTCCCTCCATCACCGGCAAACCTGGACATTTCCTCACCCTTCTCGAGAACAACCATTGCCCTCTAAGTCAGTAGCTGTTTTCTTTTTTTGGGCCCCAGGTCCTCTAAGAATCTGATGAAGGCTGTGAATTCTTTGTCTAGAAAAATGTATAAATTCACAGGTTCATAAAATTTTGCTCTAAGATTTCAAACAGATAAAAATTCTCCTGAAAATAAGAATGCTGATATTTAAGGATACCTTTCTTCCTAGAACTAAACCCAAGAAGAAAATCATCATGAGGTCCTTTTATCAAAGTGTGACGGTGTGGTTGATAGCTTAAATCATGATTTACAAGACACAGAAACTCTGCGTCACAGACCTTCATAAAGGCACAGAACACCTAAATCATCATTTGATGATTTCTTCCAGAAGCTGAGAGAATGTTGTCCAGCCACTGGGATTTCATGTTTTTTAATTTTATTTTGAAAGGGAATCTGAAGAATCCGAATGCATAGTTAACCTGTTCACCAGATTTTCTCATAACATTTATAAAATTTGTTTGGTATCTGCCATGTTCCATACGGCACTAATTCTTTATATATATTATCTTTAATTATTACAACAACCTTGTAAGATAGGTATTATTAACATTAGTTATAAACATGAGGAAACAAAGGTTGAGAGACTTAACTTGCCCAAGGTCATCAGCAATGAGATTCCCCAACCCCCACCCCCACCCCCAGTACAAACCCCTGATTTTTCCATTACTAGTATTTCTCAAAGTCTGGTTCGAGGACCACGTGTGCAGTTCCTAGCACAGACCTACTGAATCAGAATCCCTGAGGTGGGAGAAGGAATCGTGTTCACATTAGTGCAGACCCCTTAACCCAGCTGTACCATGTATGCTATTGATCCATGCTGAATCTCGTTATATTTACAGCCCGATCATTTGGCAAGTTCAGATGTTGTGTGTTGACCTGAAAACGAATTGTAGATACAAGAAGTGTGGAAAGCAATATTGATACGCTAGCGTAGGCTAGCAGGATACAAATATACCTTTGTCTGTCTGAACAATCTATGGGCTGAATGACCCCTTAAATAGTGCTCTCTACCTTGGTCACACTTTGCAATCACCTGGGAAACATTAAAAAGAACGATGTCTAGGTCCAACCCATGGGGATTCCCATTTAATTGATTTGGGCAGCAGGCATTTTTTAAAGCCTCCCCCAGGTGATTCTAAGTGCAGAGCAAGGTAGGAACCACTGTTTTAAGCAGTGGTAAGTACCTACCAAATGGCAATTTTTTTTTTTCTTGTAGACTAACTGTTCCTAAATTGTTCCTTCTGACAAAAAAAAAAAAAAAATTGCAGTTTTTAAAGCAGTTTTTTCCTCAAAGCGTGGTCCCAGGACCACCAGCAGCAGGATCACCTGTGAACTATTAAGAATGCAAATTTTCTGGTCCCACCCCAAACCTACCCAATCAGTATAAGAGGGGTGAGGGCCAGCAGTCTGTTTAAACAAGCCCTTCAGGGGATTTGCAGCACAGCAAGTTTCTTTTAAAGAAAGAGAAGCCTTGTGCACAAGAAGTGTATCACAAAGCAAACAGAGACTCAGTTAGTTATTAGACGTTATCTGTTCAAAAGCCTGCTTGATCCACAATCAACTTGAGAAGAAGTTCTGTACTGCTTGGGCACAGCCTCCAGGTTCTTGGCTCTGCTGCGTTCCAGAGGTAACAAGACTTAACCCCCTATTTCCTACGTGTTTTTCAGACCCCTGGTCGGACAGGTCCTGTTTTGTAGAGTGAGTGGAGTTATTTGTGTTCCTGCAATCTCTCTGTCGACTATTCTCATCCCCCACCCGTGGCTGCTGCATCGACTGACCCAGGTGCAACCAAAATTTGCTAAAATCTTTTAATGCTGTTTTGCTAGAGAAAAAGAGGGTTTGGTTCTTGTTTCCCTTAAAAAAAAAAAAAAAATCCTGCTGTTATCTATTTGCTAAGCCACAGACCTAAGTCTTGTGTTGCCTCCAGGAAGGAAAATAGCACCAGTGTTGATCAAATATCTGAAGTGAGTTAACCCTTTCCTGCCCCATCCATGCAAACTAGGTGAGAACAGTCCTTGTGACAAGGCATCTCTGCATTAGTCTAACACACCTTAGACAAAGACATTGCTAGCGGTACAGGTGGGTCCTAGCACAGATTTACCCTATGGAATCTTCACAGAGACGCTGTAGCTTCCTTTTTTCAACATTCCCCTCTGAGATGAAAGCTTCTGTGCTGTAAAACTTGGTTCTGGAGGATTAACCATGGTCTCTTAGTCACTCCCCGTTTATAAGGAAGGGATTTCCCCCCGCTCAAAGGTTAAAAAAGGGTCTGTGAGACTGATTGGGTGAGTCCAGCAAGTGTGTAGCTCTTTTGAGTCTCTCTCCAAGCTGAGTTTTATCTGTTGAGTGTCTGGAGAAAATATTTCTCAAGTGTTTTCCTGCTAGGCTCAACTCACCATTTTCATCTCTTAATCCCACGATGAAACATCTGATAACCTAAACAGTGACGCAAATGCTGTATGAGGTTGTGTATGCTTTCAGAAATACCTTCGTTTGCGTTTGAAGTTACCCTTTGCCTCCCAGCTGCAAGGTCCAGGGCTCCACGTTCTGCTCCCGTTACACTGAATTCCAGTGCAAGGTGAAGGAAGAACGGGCCACAGGGTCTGCTCTTTTGCAGCCAGACCTGCACGCAGGCTCCCATGTACCCTCTTTACAACTCAGGTGAGGTAGTGCTCCTACCCATTCAGTTCCACATCCCCAGGCCTGCTTGGGGCCTGCTCCCTGGTGGACAGAGGCAGCTGGCAGACACCCATCCTACCCACCAAAGGACTGTCACTGCTGACTGAGGCAGGGACAGCTCTCTTGGGGGTGGGGGTGGTTAGGCAAATTGATCAGAGATTGACAGATCTGGAAGGAAGGTGTGAACTGCATTCAGGGGGAGAGGCGAATCCATTTCCAAGCTAGGAGCAGAGTAACTGAGGAAGCGCAGAGTTTTCTGGCAGAATTTTCCCTGAATGTTCAGCTGAGTTTCCATCCCTAGGAACACCTCCCAAAGACATCTCTTATTCTTTCTCCCCACCCTTGCCACCTTTTCCTAAGTATCTACCTGCCTCACAATAAACCCATTAAATTGTCCCCAGGGAAACAATTCTCGCAAAACTCCTTGGAATAGGTTTGCCAGAAAAAACACAGGAAGCTCAGTGAAATTTGTATTTCAGATAAACAACCAGTAATTTGTCACTATAATTGTGTCCCAAATATCTCACATATCTTAACAAAGTCTTGGTTGTTTATTTGAAATTCAAATTTCATTGGGTGTCCTATATTTTTAGTTGCCGAATCTGGCACCCCTCTAAGAGGTGGATCACAGGAAAAAGTGCATGACAGATTGTGGCCCTGCTCAAGCTCTTCACAGGTCCACCAGTGACAGTCTCACTGGAAGAGAGACCGTGCACTCACCATATCGGCATCTGTACTGACAGACTCCATTTTTCCCTCCCAGCAGTTCCAGAAAGGAATCGAAGTAGCTGTTGACAGATTCAAAGCTGCCCCGGATGTGCCGAAGGCCCCAGTCTGAATAGGACTCCTCTGCGTCAGGGCTGGTGTCACTCTGAGCCAGGCCACCCCCCAGGCTGAGCCACAAAATCAAGAAGCTAGTGGCCAGCGTCATCCTGTAGCCAGGTAGGTACTGAGGTCCCTCCTCAAACCCCAGCCAGTGTCCCAGGAAGTCTGGGTACACGGCCCACCGGCCAGATGCCAAGCAAGACTGGGAAAGGAATTATCTGGAGCACTCAGTCTGTGTGTTCCCCAGAGGTGGACTTTAAACACAGCTATGGAGGTTGGGATGAGATCAGGGCAATTAGAAAGGGCAAAGGTTAGGCAGTAGGAGGGCCTCTCTGAGGGATGGCCAGTGAGGGAGAGAACACTTCAGAGCGGATTCCCCAGCCCTGGAGCAGGGGGATGTTAGCCAACTTTTCAGAGGCATGAGTTGTGGAGCAATTGGAATTCTACCCCCAACCAGCTGGTTAACCTATGGATTCGTTACAAGTTTGGTCCCCTAGGACAGGCCTCTTGACACAAAGGACGTAGCCGCACCCCTAAGCCACTCACCTACGTATGGTAACTAGGGAGATATAGGGAGATGCAGGAAGATGTCTAAAGGACTCAGGAAGCCCCCCGTGATGGCGGGTCAACAGTGTCACCTGTACCAACGGTCCGGGTATTGTCAGAGTTTGCTCTAAGTGTGAGCGATGGGAGGGTTCAGATTTAGGACCCCAGCTTCTGCGTCGGTCAGTGCTTGGCTCTCAGACTCAGTCCTCTAATCTGGCAGAGCTCCTCATCAAAGCCATCCTAGTGCTGGGGCATTTTTGCCTCTGTATTTACAGCAGTATTTTTATTTACACTCAGCAGCGTCTGGTATCTACAGATTGCCCTGAGATAGAGCTGGGGGAACTCAGCGCTCTTAGTATTGTTCTTGCATTGAGTTGCTTAAAAGTCAGAGAGTTTATCAGAAACACTATTTGAAATTTTAGACTTTAAAAGTGTTGACCGGGGGCTTCCCTGGTGGCACAGTGGTTGGGGGTCTGCCTGCCGGTGCGGGGGACGTGGGTTCGTGCCCCGGTCCGGGAAAATCCCTAAAAAAAAAAAAAAAAGTGTTGACCGAAGTCTAGTGTTTTGGCATCATCTTCAGTTTATACTTTGCTTTTTTAGTCATGTGAAGAAATAAATTCCATCCATGAAATCACTAAGCTAAAAAACGATGGCTTTATGGACCAAATGAGTTACTTAGCTTCTCTCTCAAAAGTCTGGAAAGCCCCAGAGAAAATAATGAATTAAATTTCTTCCTTTTAGATAAGAAATATATTTGTCTAAAGACTCAGACTCCAGGAAGGGTAGTAGTTATAAAATATATCATATGAACAGCAACAATGCCACCAATATTTTAAAGTACCTACAATTTTTAAAACCACTGTGTGTGTGTGTATATATTTTTTTAAATTTCACATCAATTCTACAAAGGAGGGTAAATACCATTCCCATTTGAGAGGTGAGAAAACTGAGATACAAAGGTTAAATGACTCAGTCAAAGATAAACAGGCTATCAAGGATAAGAGCTGAGGGTCAGAACCAGCTATTATATAATCTGGGGCGCCCAGTCAAAATGAAAATACAGAGCTCCTTTTCAAAAAGCAGGGAAAAAGTGCCATTAAGGGACCTAAAATACAAAGTTTTCCTTTAAAAATGTTTTATTGTGTTATCACTGTTGCAAAATATAATTGGGTAATAGTGATAACTGAGTAACAATTTTTGGTGTCATAATTTTATATAATACGATGTGTAATGCTTTATTAATATATGATGTCATGATTGATCATTTTTCTGACTTGCTTTTCTGTAAATTTATTAGGTCATCAAAATTTATACTTTTAATAACTTCATTTTCAATTCATACAGTTGAAAGCAATGTCAATTGCTCTTGGCAAATGCAAGGTCACAAATAATATTTGATAATCTTTAATTTTGAGAAGCCTCTGCTGATCCAGCTCTTACTGGAGCTAGTAATAGTATTTTCCCCCCACTTCTTGATATCTTAAAATTTTTTGTAATTGCAGTAAACTATTCATACTTACCATTTTAACTATTTGTAAATGGACAGTGCAGTGTCTTTAAGTACATTAGGTACATTCACAATGTTGTTCAGCTGTCGTCACATCACATCTCCAGAAATTTTTTATCATCCCAGATTGAAACTCTATGCATATGAAACAATAATTCCCCATTCTCCTTTTCCTTCAGCCTCTGGCAACCACTATTCTCCTTTCTGTCCATATGAATTTGTCTATACAAGGTACCTCATAGAAATGGCTCATACAATATTTGTCCTTTTGTGTCTGGCTTGTTTCACTGAGCATAATGTTGTCAAGTTTCATCCATGCTGAGGTATGTGTCAGTACTCATTATTGTGAATAATGCTGCTGTGAAATTAGTATACAAATACCTGTTTGAGTCCCTACTTTCAATTCTTTTGGGTACATACCTAGAATTGGATTTGCTAGATCATATGATAATTCTACATTTAAATTTTTTAAATATTGTTTTCCACTGTGGCTGCACCAGTTACATTGCCCCCAGCAATGCACAGGGTTCCAATTTCTCCACATCCTTACCAATGCTTGTTATTTTCCTTTTTTTTGACAACAGCCATCCTAATGGGTATGAGGTAGTATCTCATTGCCGTTTTGGTTTGCATTCTCTAATGATTAGTGATATTGAGCACCTTTTCAGGAGCTTTTTGGTCATTTGTATGTCATCGTTGTAGAAGTGTCTATTCAAGTCCCTCTTTGCCTAGTTTTTTTCCTCAGTGTTATTGAGATATAACTGGAATATAACATTATGTAAATTTAAGGTGTACATCATGATGATTTGATACTTATATATACTGTGCAAGGATTACCACAGTAGGGTTAGTTAACACCTCCATCACTTCACATAATTATCATTCCTTTTTGTGGTGGGAACATTTAAGATCAATTTTCTTAGCAACTTTCAAATATATATAATAAAATGTTGTGAACTGTAGTCAATGTGCTATAGACTACATCCTCAGAACTTTAAAAAAATTTTTTATTGGAGTCTAGTTGATTTACAGTGTGTTAGTTTCAGGTGTACAGCAAAGTGAATGAGACATATATATACATATATATATATAAATATACACACATGCTTTTTCAGATTTAAAAAAAATTTATTGGAGTATAGTTGATTTACAATGTTGTGTTAGTTCAGCTGTACAGCAAAGTGATTCAGTTATACAGATACATATATTCATTCTTTTTCAGATTCGGTTCCCATATAGGTTATTACAGAATATTGAGTAGAGTTCCTTGTGCTATACAGTAGGTCCTTGTTGGTTATCTGTTTTATATATAGTAGTGTATGTATGTTAATCACACGCTCCTAATTTATCCCTCCCCCTCCACGTTTCCTCTTTGGTAACCATAAGTTTGTTTTCAAAATGTGCGAATCTGTTTCTGTTTTGTAAATAAGTTCATTTATATCATTTTTTAAAATTAGATTCCACATATGAATGAAATCACATGATATTTGTCTTTCTGTGTCTGACTTACTTTACTCAGTATGACAATCTGTAGGTCCATCCCTGTTGCCGCAAATGGCATTATTTTGTTCTATTTTTTTTTTGACAGTCGTAGTCCAACCAAGTTTATTTTTTTATTTTTAATTTTTTAACATCTTTATTGGAGTATAATTGCTTTACAATGGTGTGTTAGTTTCTGCTTTATAACAAAGTGAATCAGTTATACATAAACATATGTTCCCATATGTCTTCCCTCTTGCGTCTCCCTCCCTCCCTCCCACCCTCCCTATCCCACCCCTCTAGGTGGTCACAAAGCACAGAGCTGATCTCCCCGTGCTCTGCAGCTGCTTCCCACTAGCTATCTATTTTACATTTGGTAGTGTATATATGTCCATGCCACTCTCTCACTTTGTCACAGCTTACCCTTCCCCCTCCCCATATCCTCAAGTCCATTCTCCAGTAGGTCTGTGTCTTTATTCCCGTCTTACTCCTAGGTTCTTCATGACCTTTTTTTTTTCTTAGATTCCATATATATGTGTTAGCATACGGTATTTGTTTTTCTCTTTCTGACTTACTTCACTCTGTATGACAGACTCTATGTCTACCCACCTCACTACAAATAACTCAATTTCTTTTCTTTTCATGGCTGAGTAATATTCCATTGTATATATGTACATCTTCTTTATCCATTCCTCTGTTGATGAATATTTATGTTGCTTCAATGTCTTGGCTACTGTTCTCCATAGTGGCTCCACCAATTTATATTCCCACCAACAGTGTAGGAGGGTTCCCTTTTCTCCACACCATCTCCAGCATTTATTGTTTGTAGATTTTTTGATGATGACCATTCTGACCAGTGTGAGGTGAAACCTCATTGTAGTTTTGATTTGCGTTTCTCTAATAATTAGTGATGTTGAGCATATTTTCATGTGCTTTTTGGCCATCTGTATGTCTTCTTTGGAGACATGTCTATTTAGATCTTCCCATTGTTTGATAGGGTTGTTTGTTTTTTTGATATTGAGCTGCATGAGCTGTTTGTATATTTTGGAGATTAATCCCATGTCACTTGCATCATTTGCAAATATTTTCTCCCATTCTGTGGGCTATCTTTTCGTTTTGTTTATGGTTTCCTTTTCTGTGCAAAAGCTTTTACATTTAATTAGGTCCCATTTGGTTTTTTTTCTGTTTGTTTTTATTTTCATTATAATCTAGAAGGTGGATCAAAAAAGATATTGCTGTGACTTATGTCAGAGAGTGTTCTGCCTATGTTTTCCTCTAAGAGTTTTATAGTATCCATCCTTACTTTTAGTTCTTTAATCTATTTTGAATTTATTTTTGTGTGTAGTGTTAGGGAGTGTTCTAATTTCATTCTTTTACATGTAGCTGTCAGTTTTCCCAGCACCACTTATTGAAGAGATTGTCTTTTCTCCATTGTATTAGGTTGGCCTAGAAGTTCCTTTGGTTTTTAAGTTAAAATAAAAGACCCTTTTTTCATTTTAACCAAGAACTTTATTGAACAATGTATTCACCGTTTTTTCCCACTACCTTCTGCCATTTTTCAGGCAACTTCATAATTCCATCTTCCCAAAACTTTTTATCTTTTTGAGCAAAGAACCATTCCAGATGCCTTTAGAGTCTTCCAGGGAATTGAATTTTTTCCATTAAGAGAATTTTATAAAGACCAAATTTTATAAAGAATTTAAGAGAATTTTATAAAGACCAAAATAAATGGAAATCCGAAGGTGCAATGTCTGGTGAATATGGCAGATGAACCAGAATTTCCCAGCCAAGCTGTGACAGTTTTTGCCTGGTCATCAAAGAAACATGCGGTCTTTCGTCATCCTGATGGAAGATTATGCGTTTTCTGTTGGCTAATTTCGGATGCTTTCATGAGTGCTGCTTTCAGTTGGTCTAATTGGGAGCAGTGCTTGTTGGAATTAATCATTTGGTTTTCCAGAAGGAACTTATAATAAAGGACTCCTTTCCAATCCCACCATGTACACAACATCACCTTCTTTGGATGAAGACTGGCTTTTGGTGTGGTTGCTGGTGGTTCATTTTGCTTGCCCCACGATCTCTTCTGTTCCACATTATTGAACAGTATCCACTTTTCATCACCCATCACAATTTGCTTTAAAAACAGAAGATTTTCGTTACGTTTAAGTAGAGAATCGCATGCAGAAATATGGGCAAGAGGTTTTTTTCGCTTAACTTATGTGAACCCAAACATCAAAGCCATTAACATAACAAAGCTTGTGCAAATGATTTGGATATTTTGAGTATGTCGGCTATCTCCTGCATGGTATAACATTGATTGTTCTCAATTAATGTCTTGGTTTGATCACTATCAACTTCAACTTGTCTACCTGACCGTGGAGCATCGTCCAGCCAGAAATCTCCAACGCAAAACTTCACAAACCACTTTTGACACGTTCGATCCATCCCAGCACCTTCTTTATACACTGCACAAATCTTTTCTTGCATTTCAGTTGCATTTTTACCTTCCTTGAAATAGTAAAAGCATTAATATATGGAAAATGTTGTGTTTTTTCTTCCATCTTCAATATTAAAATTCACCAACTTTAAGGTTTTTTTTTAAATGCATGCTGATATGATACCTGTCACAATACAGTCTAACAAAATTGTTTCAAATGAAGTTAAAGACAACTAAGCACTACTAGAGTAATCATATGGAAAAAATCTGAATGAACTTTTTGGCCAATCTAGTATATTCTTGCCTCCTTTGTCATAGATTAGGTAATCATAGGTGCATGGGTTTATCTCTGGACTTTCTATCCTGTTCCATTGACCCATATTTCTGTTTTTGTTCCAGTACCATACTGTTTTGATTACTATATCTTTGTAGTATAGTCTGAAGTCAGGGAGCCTGATTCCTCCAGCTCTGTTTTTCTTTCTCAAAATTTCTTTTGCTATTCAGGATCTTTTGTGTTTCCATACAAATTGTAAAATTTCTTGTTCTAATTCTGTTAAAAATGCCATTGGTAATTCAATAGGGATTGCATTGAATCTGTAGAATGCTTTGGGTCATTTTCACAGTATTGATTCTTCCAATCTAAGAACACAGTATATCTCTCCATCTGTTTGTGTCATCTTTTATTTCTTTCATCAGTATCTTATAGTTTTCTGAGTCCAGGTTTTTTGCCTCCTTAGGTAGGTTTATTCCTAGGTATTTTATTCTTTTTGATGCAATGGTAAATGGGATTGTTTCCTTAATTTCTTTTTCTGAACTTTTGTTGTTAGTGTAGAGGAATGCAAGAGATTTCTGTGTATTAATTTTGTATCCTGCAACTTTACCAAATTCACTGATGATCTGTAGTAGTTTTCTGGTACCATCTTTAGGATTTTCTATGTATAGCATCGTGTCATCTGCAAACAGTGGCCATTTTACTTCTTCTTTTCCAATTTGGATTCCTTTTATTTCTTTTTCTTCTGTGATTGCCATGGCTAGGACTTCCAAAACTATGTTGAATAATAGTGGCAAGAGTAGACAGCCTCATCTCTTTCCTGTTCTTAGAGGAAATGCTTTCAGTTTTTCACCATTGAGAATGATGTTTGCTGTGGGTTCGTCATATGTGACCTTTATTGTGTTGAGGTAGGTTCTCTCTGTGCCCACTTACTGGAGAGTTTTTATCAGAAATGGGTGTTGAATTTTGTCAAAGGCCTTTTCTGCATCTATTGGGATGATCATATGGTTTTTATTCTTCAATTTGTTAGTATGGTGTATCACATTGATTGATTTGCATATATTGAAGAATCCTTGCATCTCTGGGATAAATCCCACTTAAATCATGGTGTATGATCCTTTTAATGTGTTGTTGGATTCTGTTTGCTAGTATTTTGTTGAGGATTTTTTGCGTCCGTGTTCATTAGTGATATTGGCCTATAATTTTCTTTTTTCTTTTTTCTTTTTTTTTTTGCGGTACACGGGCCTCTCACTGTTGTGGCCTCTCCCATTGCGTAGCACAGGCTCCGGACACACAGGCTCAACGGCCATGGCTCATGGGCCTAGCCGCTCTGCAACATGTGGGATCTTCCCGGACCGGGGCACGAACCCGTGTCCCCTGCTTCAGCAGGAGGACTCTCAACCACTGCGCCACCAGGGAAGCCCAATTTTCTTTTTTTGTGATATATTTGTCTGGTTCTTGTATCAGGATTTTGGTGGCCTCATAGAATGAGCTTGGGAGTGTTCCTTCCTCTGCAATATTTTGCAATAATTTCAGAAGTGTAGGTGTTAACTCTTCTCTAAATGTATGGTAGAATTAGCCTGTGAAGCATCTGGTCCTGGACTTCTGTTTGTTGGAAGATTTTTAATCACAGTTTCAATTTTGGTGCTTGTGATTGGTCTGTTCATATTTTCTATTTCTTCCCAGTTCAGTCTTGGAAGGTTGCAGCTGTCTAAGAATTTGTCCACTTCTTCTAGGTTGTCCATTTTATTGGCATATAGTTGCTTGTAGTAGTCTCTTATGATCCTTTGTATTTCTGTGGTGTCCATTATAACTTCTTTTTCGTTTCTAATTTTATTGATTTGAGCTGTCTCCTTTTTTTCTTGATAAGTCTGGCTAAAGGTTTATCAATTTTGTTTATCTTTTCATAGAACCAGCTTTTAGTTTCACTGATCTATTGTTTTCTTCATCTCTATTTCATTTATTTCTGCTCTGATCTTTATGATTTCTTTCCTTCTAACTTTGGGTTTTGTTTGTTCTTCTTTCTCTGTTTGCTTTTGGTGTAAGGTTAGGTTGTTTATTTGAGATTTTTCTTATTTCCTGAGGTAAGATTGTTTTGCTATAAGCTTCCCTCTTTGCTGCATCCCATAGGTTTGGATCATTGTATTTTTGTTGTCATTAGTCTCTAGGTATTTTTTGATGTCCTCTTTGATTTCTTCAGTGACCCATTGGTTGTTTAGTCTCCACGTGTTTGTATTTTCTACAGTTTTTTTCCTGTAATTTATTTCTTATCTCATAGTGTTTTGGTTGGAAAAGATGCTTGATAGTGATTTCAGTTTTCTTAAATTTATTGAGGCTTGCTTTATGGTCCAGCATGTGATCTATGAGGAGAATGTTGTGTGTGCACTTGAAAAGAATGTGTATTCTGCTGCTTTCGGATGGAATGCTCTGTAAGTATCAATTAAGTCCCTCTGGTTTAATGTGTCATTTAAGTCCTCTGTTTCCTTATGGATTTTCTATCTGAATGATGTGTCCATTGGTGTAAGTGGGGTGTTAGGGTCCTCCACTATTACTGTGTTACTGTCATTTCCCCTTTTATGGCTGTTAACGTTTGCCTTATATATTGAGGTGCTCCTATGTAGGGTGCATATATATTTACAATTGTTATATCTTCTTCTTGGATTGATCCCTTGATCATTCTGTAGTGTCCTTCTTTGTCTCTTGTAACATTCTTTATTTTAAGGTCAATTTTATCTGATATGAGTATTGCTACTCCAACTTTCTTTTGATTTCCATTTGCATGGAATATCTTTTTCCATCCCCTCGCTTTCAGTCTGTGTGTGTCCCTAGGTCTGAAGTGGGTCTCTTGCAGACAGCATATATATGGGTCTTGTTTTTGTATCCATTCAGCCAGTCTATGTCTTTTGGTTGGAGCATTTAATCCACTTACATTTAAGGTAATTATCAATATGTATGTTCCTATTGCCATTTTCTTAGTTGTTTTGGATTTGTTTTTGTAGGTTTTTTTTTCTTCCCTTCCTCTTTTGTTATCTTTTGTGATTTGATGACTATCTTTAGTGTTGTGTTTGGGTTGCTTTTTTCTTTTTTGTGTGTGTATCTATTGTAGTTTTTGGTTTGCAGTTCCCATGAGGTTTTATATTTTTATATATATATATATATATATATATATATTTTTTTAGTTGTATATGGTTGTTTTAAGTTGCTGGTCTCTTTCCCTTCTAGAGAAGTTCCTTTAGCATGTGTTGTAAAGCTGGTTTGGTGGTGCTGAATTCTCTTAGCTTTTGCTTGTCTGTAAAGTTTTTGATATTTCTGTCGAATCTGAATGAGAGCCTTGCTGGGATAGAGTATTCTTGGTTGTAGTCTTTCCCCTTTCATCACTTTAAATATATCACGCTGCTCCCTTCTGCCCTGTAGTTTCTGCTGAAAAATCAGCTGATAACTTTATGGGGATTCCCTTGTATGTTGTTTGTTGCTTTTCCCTTGTTGCTTTTAATATTTTTTCTTTGTATTTAATTTTTGTCACTTTGATTATATGTTTCTCAGCATGTTCCTCCTTGGGTTTATTCTGTATGGGAATCTCTGCACTTCCTTGACTTGAGAGAATGTGTCCTTCCTCATGTTAGGGAAGTTTTTGGCTATAATCTCTGCAAATATTTTCTCAGGCCCTTTCTCTTTCTCTTCTCTTTCTGGGATCCCTATAATGCAAATGTTGGTGCATTGAATATTGTCACAGAGGTCTCTGAGACTGTCCTCATTTCCTTTCATTCTTTTTTCTTTATTCTGTTCTGTGACAGTGATTTCCACCACTATGTCTTCCAGCTCACTTATTCGTTCTTCTTCCTCAGTTATTCTGCTATTGATTCCTTCTAGTGTATTTTTCATTTCAGTTATTGTATTGTTCATCTGTTTATTTGTTCTTTAAATCTTCAAGCTCCTTATTAAACATTTCTTGTACCTTCTCAGTCTACACCTCCATTTTTTTTCGAGATTTTGGATCATCTTTACTATCATTACTCTGAATTCTTTTTCAGATAGATTGTCTATCTCCTTTTCATTTAGTTGTTCTCAGGGGTTTTTATCTTGTTCCTTCATCTACAACATATTTCTCTAACTTTCTGTGTTTGTGGTCTCCTTTCTGCAGGCTGCAGAGTTGTAGTTCCTCTTACTTCTGGTGTCTGCCCCCTGGTGGGTGGAGCTGGGTTTTGTCCCTCTGGTGGTCAAGGCTGTGTTAAGGGGTGTGTTTTGAGGTGGCTGTGAGCTCAGTATGACTTTAGGCAGCCTGTCTGCTGATGGGTGGGGCTGTGTTCCTATCTTGCTGGTTGTTTGGCCTGAGGAGTTCCAGTGCTGGAGCCTGCAGGTTGTTGGGTGGGGCCCAGTCACTATATTGTTTCTCTTTCTTTTATCTCTTATCTCTCTAAGACACAGTAGTCCATGGAATCCAGAATTATATTATCACAACCCAACTTCCTTTCGTTCAGGTGGAACACATTGCAGTTGTTTTTCTTTTCCTTTGTGCTCAGTGTAGTTTCACTTGCTTAAGGGTACTACATCCAGAGGCCTGTCACCTGGCTCTTCAGAACAGAGTTCCTGGTGTGAAATGGCTCTGTCAACACCTCAGTTCAAGAACTTACTCACTTAGTAACTGAAAGTTTGTATTCTTTGACTGACATCTCCCCAATTTTCCCAGCCCTCAACCCCTGGCAACCACTTTTCTATTCTCCGTTTCTGAGTTTTGCATTTTTAGATTCCACATACAAGTGATATCATAAAGTGTATGTCTTTCTCTTTTTGACTTATTTCACTTAACATAATGCCCTCAGGGTCTATCCATGTTGTGGCAAATGGCAGGATTTCTTTCTTTCTCATGGCTGCATATATATAATTTTTTTTTAGGATGTTTCCATATACTGGCTATTGTGAATAATGCTATAGTGAACATGGGGATGCAGATATCTCTTTGATCATGATTATATTTCCTTGGATATATGCCCAGAAGTGGGATTGCTAATCATATGGTAGTTCTACTTTTAACTTTTTGTGGAACCTCTATACTGTTCTCCATAGTGGCTGAACCAATTTATTTACCCACCAACAGTGCATAAGGGTCTCCCTTTCTCTATATCCTTGCCCACACTTAACTCTTGTCTTTTTTTTCCTTTTTTTCTTTTTTTTTTTTTTTTTTTGCGGTACGTGGGCCTCTCACTGTTGTGGCCTCTCCTGTTGCAGAGCACAGGCTCTGAGGCCATGGCTCACGGGCCCAGCCACTCCGCAGCACCTGGAATCTTCCTGGACCGGGGCAAGAACCCGTGTCCCCTGTATCAGCAGGTGGACTCTCAACCACTGCGCCACCAGGGAAGCCCTAACTCTTGTCTTTTTGATGATAGCCATTCTGACAGGTGTGAGTTTATCTCATAGTAATTTTGATTTGCATTTTCCTGATGATTAGTTATGTTGAAAATCTTTTCATATGCCTGTCGGCCATCTGTATATTGTTTATGGAAAAATGTCTATTCAAGTTGTCTATCCATTCTTTAATCTGTTTACGTGTTCTTGTTACTGAGTTATATGAGTTCCTTGTATATTTTGGATAGTAAACCCTTATCAGATACATGATTTGTAAATATTTTCTCCCATTCTGTAGGTTGCCTTTTTATTGTGTTGATCATTTTCTTTGCTGTTCAGAGCTTTTTAGTTTGATGTAGTCCCACTTGTTACTTTTGCATTTGTTGCCTTTGCTTTTGGTGTCAAATCCAAAAATATCATCACCAAGACCAGTTTCAAGGAGCTTACTACCTGTATTTTCTTCTAGGAGGTTTATGCTTTCAGGTTTTAGGCTCAAGGCTTTAATCCATTTTGAGTTGATTTTTGTGTATGGTGTAAGATAGTGGTTCAGTTTCATTATTTCGAATGTGGCTATACAGTTTTCCTAGCACCATTTACTGAAAAGACTGCCCTTTCCCCATTGTATATTCTTGACTCCTTTGTTGCAAATTAATTGATCATATATATGGGGGTTCACGTCTAGGCTCTCTATTCTGTTCCATTGATCTATGTGTCTGTTTTTATGCCAATCCTATACTGTTTTGATAACTGTAGCTTTGTAATATAGCTTGGAATCAGAAAGTGTGATGCCTCCAGCATTGGTCTTCTGTCTCAAGATTGCTTTGGCTTTTCAGGTCTGTTTTGGTTCTATACAAAATTCAGGATTGTTTGTACTCTTTCTGTGTAAAATGCCATTGGAATTTTAATAGAGACTGTGTTGAATCTAGAGGTCTCTTTGCATAGTATGGACATTTTAACAACATTTATCCTTCCCATTCATGACCATGGAATATCTTTCCATTTATTTATGTCATCTTCAATTTCTTTCATCAGTGTCTTTCAGGTTTCAGTGTATAGATCTTTCACTGCCTTGGTTAAATTTATTCCTAGGTATTTTATTCTTTTTGATGCAATTGTAAATGAGTTTGTTTTCTTAATTACTCTGATAGTTTGTTATTAGCACATAAAAAGGCAACATTTTTGTACATTGATTTTTGTATCCTATAAATTTACTGGATTTGTCTTTAGTTTTCATAGTTTTTTTGTGGAGTCTGTAGGAGTTTCTACATATAGTATCACATCATCTGCAAATAGTGACAGTTTTACTTCCTCCTTTCCAATTTGGATGCCATTATTTCATTTTCTTGCCTCATTGCTCTGGCTAGGACTTCCAATGCTATGTTAATAAAAGTGGTAATAGTCAGCATCCTTGTCTTACTCTTAATCTTAGAGGAAAGCTTTCAGATTTTCTCCATTGAGTATGATGTTAGCTATGGGTTTGTTGTATGTGACCTTTATTATGTTGAGGTACATTCCCTCTGTACCCATTTTGTTGAGAGTTTTTAATCATAAATGGTTGTTGGGTTTTGTCAACTGTTTTTCTATATTTATTGAGATAGTTATATGATATTCATCCTTCATTCTGTCAATATGCTGTATCACATTGCTTGATTTGCAGATATTTAACCATCCTTTCATCTCTGGAATAAATCCCACTTGATCATGGTGTATGATCCTTTTGTTTTGTTTTGAGGTTTAAAAGGACGCTAGATTTCACATTTATTTCTGCTGAAATGAAGAAATAATGAAGGCAACTCCTTCTAGGTTAATGCAAGAGACAGCATTACAAATCAATATATGTCACCAACAGATAAAAGACACATGTCTCTGGTTAATAAAAATTCAATTTTTGTAAGCAAAAAACCCCCAGCAAATTCAAAGCAAACTTTTTTTTCTACAATTTTTCATTTACACCTGATTAGCCACCTATTTTTTCTTACATATGAAAGTTTTAAAATGGCATGACTGATATTGTCATTAAGTGGTATCAGAGAATCAGTTTTTGTCAACAGATTAAACATTTGATTCCAGCTTCTGAGTAATTATATATTTCTTCTTTTTCTTCTTTTATTGAAGTATAATTGACTTAAAATATTATGTTAGTCTCACATGTACAACATAGTGATTTGATATTTTTATACATTACAAAATGATCACTATGATAAGTCTGGTTACCATACAAAGTTATTACAATATTATTGACTTTATTCCCCATGTTGTACATTTCATCTCCGTGACTCATTTATTTTTGTAACTGGATGCTTCTGTCTCTTAATCTCCCTTACCTTTTTCACTCATAGCCATACCCCCTCCCCTCTGGCAACCACCTGTTTGTTCTCTGTATCCATGACTCTGTTTCCATTTTGTTATGTCTGTTCATTTGTTTTGTTTTTTAGATTCTACATATAAGTGAAAGCATATGATATTTGTCTTTTTCTGTCTGATTTAAATTTTACTTAGTATAAATACCCTCTAGGTCCATCTTTCTTGTCTCAAATGGCAAGATTTCATTCTTTTTTTGTGACTGACTAATAGTCCATTGTGTGTGTGTATATGTACACACACATACTACCTCTTCTTTATCCATTCATCTATACATTGACACTTAGGTTGCTTCCACATCTTAGCTATTGTAAATAATGTTCACACAGTGAACATAGGGGTGCATATATTTTCAAATTAGTGATTTTGTTTTCTTTAGAAAAAATCCCAGAAGTAGAATTTGTGGATTGTATGGTAGTTTTATTTTTAATTTTTTTAGGAACTGTTGTACTCTTTTTCATAGTGGCTGTACCAATTTACATTCCCAACAACAGTGCACAAGAGTTCCCTTTTCTCCACATCCTTCCCAACACTTGTTATTTGTTGTCTTTTTGATAATAGCCATTCTGATAGGTGTGAGATGATATCTCATTATGGTTTTGATTTACATTTCCCTGATGAGTGATGTTGAACATCTTTTCATATGTCTGTTGACCATCTGTATGTCTTCTTTGGAAAAGTGTCTATTCAGGTTCTCTGCTCATTTTTGTTTGTTTGTTTTTCTCTGCCCATTTTTTAAATCACGTTATCTGGGTTTTTTTGTTTGTTTTTTATTTTGATGTTGAGTTGTATGACTTCTTTGTATATTTTGGATATTAACCCTTATAAGATAAATCATTTGCAAATATCTTCTCCCATTTAGTAGGGTGCCTTTTTGTTTTGTTGATAGTTCCCTTTGCTGTGCAAAAGATTTTTAGTTTAATATAGTCCCATTTGTTTATTTTGCTTTTGTTTCCTTTGTCTGAGGAGACATATCCAAAAAAATATTGCTAAGACTGATGTCAGAGAGCATACTGCCTATATTTTCCTTTAAGCATTTTATGTTTTCAGGTCTTACCTTTGAATCTAGTTCATTCTGAGTTTATTTTTGTATTATATAGTGTAAGAAAGTAGTTCAGTTTGATTCTTTGCACGTAGCTGTCCAGTTTTCCCAGCAACATTTATTAAAGAAGCTGTCTTTTCCCAGCTTCCTTTGTTGTAGATTAATTGACCATATAATGTGGGTTTATTTCTAGGCTCTCTATTTTGTTCCACTGATCTGTGTCTGTTTTTGTTCCAGTACCACACTGTTTTGTTTACTGTAGCTATGTAGCATTGTTTGAAATCAGGGACAGTGATGTCTCCACCTCTGTTCTTTCTCAAAATTATTTTGCCTATTTGAGATCTTTTCTGTTTTCATACAAATTTCAGAATTACTTGCTCTAGTTCCATGAAAAATGCCATTTGTATTTTGATAGGAATTGCACTGAATCTGTAGATTGCCTTGGGTAGTATGGTCATTTTAACAATATTAATTCTTCCAATCCATGTGCATTTGCTTGTGTCATTTTCAATTTCTTTCATCATTGTACGATCATTTTCTGAATACAAGCCTTATACCTTATTGGTTAGATTTATTCCTAGGTATTTTATTCTTTTTTGCACAATTGTAAATGGAATTGTTTTCTTAACTCCTCTGATAGTTGTTGTTAGGGTATAGAAATGCAACAGATTTCTGTATTTTAATTTAATATCCTGCAACATTACTGAATTCATTCTATTTTTTTTTTGGTGGTGTCTTTAAGATTTTTATATATATATAGTATCATGTCATCTGCAAACAATGACAGTTTTACATCTTTCTTTCCAATTTGGATTCCTTTTGTTTCTTTTTCTTTTCTGATTGCTATGACTAGAATTTCCAATACTATGTTGAATAAAGTGGTCAGAGTAGGCATCCTTGTCTTGTTCCTAATCCTAGAGGAAATGCTTTCAGCTTTTCACCCTTGAGTATGACGTTGGCTGTATGCTTGTCACACGTAGACTTTATTATGTTGAGGTATGTTCCCTCTATACTCACTTTATTAAGAGGTTTTTTTTTTAATGATAAATGGGTGTTCAATTTTGTCAGAAGCTTTTTTTTGCATCTATTGAGATGATCATGTGATTTCTATTCTTCGATTTGTTGATATGATGTATCACATTGATTTTTGTGTGTGTGTATATGGGGCCATCCTTGCATTTCTGGAATAAATGCTACTTGATCATGGTGTATGATCCTTTTAGTGTATTGTTGAATTTGGTTTGCTAATATTTTGTTGAGGATTTTTGTGTCTATGTTCGTCAGTGTTACTGGACTGTAGTTTTCTTTTTTGGGGGTGTCTTTGTCTGGTTTTGGTATCAGGATGATGCTGGCCTCATAGAATGAGTTTGGAAGTATTCCTTCTTCTTCAGTTTTTTGGGAATAGTTTAAGAAGGATATGTGTGAACTTTTCTTTAAATATTTGACAGAATTTACCTGTGAATCTGTCTGGTGTAGGACTTTTGTTAGGAGTTTTGTGTTTTGTTTTTGTTTTTTTATTACTGGTTTATTTTCATTATTGGTAATCAGTCTCTTCATATTTTGTTTCATCCTGATTCAGTCTTGGGAGATTGTGTGTTTCTAGGAGTTGATCTGTTTCTTCTAGATTGTCCATTTTATTGATATATAATTGTTTGTGGTAGTCTTTTATGATCATCTGTATTTCTATGGTTTGGTTATAACTTCTTCTCTTCCATTTCTGATTTTATTTATTTGGGACCTCTCTTTTTCTTCATGAGTTTGGCTAAAGGTTTATCAGTTTTGCTTATATTTTCAAATAACTAGTTCTTAGTTTCATTAATCATTATTATTATTTTTAGACTCAGATTCATTTATTTCTGCTCTGATATTTATTATTTTTTTCCTTCTACTAACTTTGAGTTTTGTTTTTTCCTTCTTTTTCTAGTTCATTTAGGTGTAAAGTTAGATTGTTAATTGGAGATTTTTCTTGTTTCCTGAGGTAGGCTAATACTGCTATAAACTGCCCTTTTAGAATTGCTTTTGCTGCATCCTATAGATTTTTGGATCATTGTTTCTACTTTCATTTGTTTCTGAGTATTTTTTTAATTTCCTCTTTGATTTCTTCAATGACACATTGGTTGTTTAGTAGCATATATTTTAGCCTCCACATGCTTGTTTTTTGCAAATTTTTTCTTGTAGTTTATTTCCAGTCTCATAGTGTCATGGCCAGAAAAGATGCTTGATATGATTTCAATTTTCTTAAATTTACTGTGACTTTTATTGTGGCTGAGTATGTGATCTATTGTGGAGAATGTTCCATGCCCATTTGAAAAGAATGTGTTTTCTGCTGCTTTTTGAAGGAATGTTCTGTATATATATATAGAGAGAGAGTTCATCTGATCTAAGCTGTTGTTTAAGGCCTGTGTTTCCTTATTGATTTTTCTATCCAGATGATCTGTCCATTCATGTAAGTGGGGTGTTAAAGTCCACTATTATTATTGTGTTACTATCAATTTCTCCCTTTTGGTTTGTTAATATTTGCTTTATGTATGTAGGTGCTCCTATATTGAGTGCATATAAATTTACAATTGTTATATCTTCTTGTAGGATTTATTCCTTTATCATTATGTAATATCCTTTGTCTCCTGTTACATTCTTTGTTTTAACGTTTATTTTGTCTCATTGATACCCCAGATTTCTTTTCATTTCCATTTATGCCAAAGGATGGAATACCTTTTTCCATCCCCCTCACTTTCTGTGTGTGTCTTCAGATCTGAAGTAAGTCTCTAGGCAGCATATATATGGGTCTTGTTTTTGTATCCATTCGGCCACTCTATGTTTTTGATTGGAGCATTTAGTTCATTTACCTTTAAAACAATTATTGCTAGGTATATACTTATTGCCAATTCTTTTCTGGTTGTTTTTGTATTTTTCTTTTGTTTCTTCATCTGTTGCTCTCTGTGATTTGACTATCTTTAGTGTTATGTTTGGATTCCTTTGTCTTTTGTGTGTATGTATCTATTATATATTTTTGGTTTGTGGTTACTATGAGCTTCAAATATAAAAGTATAACTATATATAAAAATATGTATGGTTATCTTAAGTTCAAACACATTCTAACAACACTGCAATTTTACTCCTTCCTCCCAACACACACACATTTGGCATAATTTTTTTTTTTTTTTTTTTTTGTGGTATGAGGGCCTCTCACTGTTGTGGCCTCTCCCGTTGCGGAGCACAGGCTCCGGATGCACAGGCCCAGCAGCCATGGCTCACGGGTCCAACTGCTCCACGGCATGTGGGATCCTCCTGGACTGGGGCACGAACCCGTGTCCCCTGCATTGGCAGGTGGATTCTTAACCACTGTACCACCAGGGAAGTCCTACCTTGAACTCTTTATTGGATAGATTCCTTATTTCCACTTAGTTCTTCTTCTGGGGTTTTGTCTTGTTCCTTCATGTGGAAAATATTCTTCTGTCTATTCATTTTGCCTGGTTATCTGTATATTTCTATATATTATGTAGGTCAGTTACTTTTCCTGATCTTAGAAAAGTAGCCTTATGTAGATGTCCTATGGGGCCCAGCAGCACACTCACCTCTTGTTTCCAGGGCTGTACACTCTAGGGTGCCTCCTATATGGGCTGCATGGGCCCTTCTGTTGTGGTGAGGCCAACTAATGTGGGAGTCCTGGTAGGCATGGCTGGCCCCAGGTCTGGTTGGCTGCCAGGCCCTGACTCATGCAGTGGCTGCCAGATCACTGGTGGGTGGGGTCAAGTTCATAGGCATAGTTCAGGTGCCTATGTGGCCTGGAGGGCCCTGGGATTGGTGATGGCCTGCTGGTGGGCAGGTGCCACCACAGCTGGCTTCCCAGTATGTGTAGTCATAGGGCTGGGTTCAGCCTGCTGGTGGGTGGGGCCATGTCCCAGCATGGCTGGCTGTGTAGTCAAGGGAATCACAGGGCTGGTGCCAGCCTGTTGGTGGATGTGTAAGCCCCTGGCACTAATAGGCTACAGAGAGGACTCCAAAATGGAGCTTACCAGCACAAGCATCCTTGTAGTAGAATAAGCTCCCCCCAAAATGGTGCTATCAGCATCTATGTCCCCAGAGGGAGCTCCAGTTGGCTCCTGAATCTCAAGGATGCTCTCCAAGATCAGTAAGTGGGTCTGACCCAGGCTCCTTTCAAATTACTGCCTCTGCACTGGAACTCAGAGTGTGTGTGATTATATGCATGCCCTTTAAGAGCAGAGTCTCTGCTTTGTACAGCCCTCTGGCTTTCCTATACACAAGCTCCACTGGCCTTCAAAGCAGGACATTCTTGGGGCTTGTTTTCTTGGTGAAGGACCCCCAGGCTACAGAGCAGAGCATGGGGCTCAGTCTCCCCACTCATCAAGGAGAACTTCTGCAGTTGTGATTATCCTCTCATTTGTGGTCACCTGCCCTGGGGATGTGGTGATTATCCTCCCATTTGTGGTCACCTACTCTGGGGATGTTGGTCTTGACTATACTAAATCATCTTGTAGTGCCTTATTTATATATTTAGTTGTGGAAAATCTTTTCTGCTAGGCCTCAGGTCATTCTTATAGATAGTTGCTCTGTAGATAGTTGTAATTTTCCTGTGCCTGTGGGAATAAGTGTGCTCAGGGTCTTCCTACTCTGCCATCTTGGCCACACCTCCCTGGTGTGTGATCCTTTTAATGTATTGTTGAATTCTGTCTGCTGATACTTTGTTGAGGATTTTTGCATCTATATTCATCAGGGATATTGGCCAGTACTGTTATTTTCTTGTAGTGTTCTTGTCTGTTTTTGGTATCACGGTAATGCTGGCCTTGTAAAATGAGTTTGGAAGTGTTTCCTCCTCTTTGATTTTTTGGAAGAGTTTGAGAAGGATTGACATTAATTCTTCATTAAATGTTTGGTAGAATTCACCAATGAAGCTATCTGGTCCTGGATGTTTGTTGGGGGGTTTTCGACTAATTATTCAATCTCCAACTAGTAACTGTTTGGGGTTTTTTTTTTTTTTTTTTCATATTCTCTATTTCTTCCTGATTCAGTTTTGGTAGATTGTATGTTTTAAGAATTTATCAATTTCTTCTAGGTTGTCCAATTTGTTGGTGAATAATTGTTTTGATAGTAGTCTCTTATGATCCTTTGTATTTCTATGGTATCAGTTGTAACATCTCTTTCCTCTCTAATTTTATTTGAGTCCTCTCTTCTTTTCTAGGTGAATCCAGCTAAAGATTTGCCAATTTTGTTATCTTTAAAAAAAAAACAGCCCTTAATTTTAGTGATCTTTTCTGTAGTCTTTCTAGTCTGTATTTCATTCATTTTCATTTTGATCTTTGTTTCCTTCCTTCTACTAATTTTGGGCTTTCTTTGTTCTTTTTCTAGTTCCTTCAAGTATAAAGTTAGTTTGTTTATTTGCAATCTATCTTATTTCTTAGTGTAGGCATTTATCACTATGAACTTCCCTCATAGAACTTCTTTTGCTTCATTACATAATTTTGGTATGTTGTATTGCCATTTTCGTTTTTCTCAAGGTATTTTTAAAATTTCACTTTTGACTTATTCCTTGACCCATTGGTTCTTCAGTAGCATGTTTAGTCCCCACATATTTATGAATTTTTCAGTTTTGTTCTTGTAATTGATTTCCAGTTATACCATTCATGTCAGAAAAAATGCTTGATCTGATTTCAATATTCTTAAAATTATTAAGATGTATTTTTTTGCCTAATATATGTTATATCCTAGATATGTGCACTTTGAGGAAAATATGCATTGTTACTTTGGGGGGGAATGTTCTGTATATATCTATTAAGTTCCTTTAATTTAATGTATCATTTCAGGGTGATCTGTTCACATTGAAAGAGTTTGGTGACCTATGAGCTTCATGAACTTAGATATCCAAATCTCTCTTCAGATTTGGGAAGTTCTCAGCCATTATTTCAGGGTTTTTAATTAATTAATTAATTATTTTGGCTGCGTTGGATCTTCGTTGCTGTGCACAGGCTTTCTCTAGTTGTGGCGAGCGGGGGTTACTCTTCATTGCGGTGCGCGGGCTTCTCATTGCAGTGGCTTCTCTTGATGCAGAGCATGGGCTTCTAGCTGCGTGGGCTTCAGTAGTTGCAGCACACAGGCTCAGTAGTTGCGACATGTATGCCCTAGAGTGTGCGGGTTTCAGTAGTAGGATCTGCATCCCTTTTATGCTATCCAAGAGTCCTACTTGCCACTCTCCTGGCCTCTTCCTGTCCCCCAGTGATGCAGCTGATAACTCAGTACTCTGGATGAAGTAAGAGATAAATGGGCCTCATTGGCTGTATCCTGTACAGCTGGGAAAGCTACTTTGCCCAGTTTTTAATTGCAGTGGTGGTGGTTGTTGAGTTTTAGGGGTTTTTGTGTACTCTGGATATTAGTCTCTTATAGGATTTGCAAATACTTCATCCCATTCTATGGATTGCCTTTTCACTCTCTTGATAGTTTTAAATTTTGCAGAAAAGTTTAGATTTTGGTAATGCCCAATTGATCCGTGTTTTTCTTTTGTTGCCTGTGCTTTTTGTGTCATATCCAAGAAAGCATTGCCATATCTAATGTCATGAAGATATTCCTCTATGTTTTTGTCAATAGTTTTATAGTTTTAGCTGTTACGTTCAGGTCTTTGATCATTTCTGCATTAATTTCTTTTAAATTTATTTCTTTTATTTATTTATTTTTGGCTGCGTTTGGTCTTCGTTGCTGCACATAGGCTTTCTCTAGTTGTGGTGAGCGGGGGCTACTCTTCATTACGGTGCATGGGCTTCTCGTTGCGGTGGCTTCCCAGAGCATGGGCTCTGGGCGCATGGGCTTAAGTAGTTGCAGCACATGGGCTCAGTAGTTGTGGCTTGTGGGCTCAGTAGTTGTGGCTCACGGGCTCTAGAGCACAGGCTTAGTAATTGTGGCACACAGGCTTAGTTGCTCTGCAGCATGTGGGATCTTTGTTTTTAAAGGCCAGATTTTTAAAAATTAATTAATTTTATTTTTGGCTGCATTGGGTCTTCGTTGCTGCACACAGGCTTTTCTCTAGTTGCAGCGAGTGGGGGGCTACTCTCCGTTGTGGTGCACGGGCTTCCCATGCAGTGTCTTCTCTTGTTGTGGAGCATGGGCTCTAGGCACATGGGGTTCAGAAGTTGTGGCAAGCGGGATCAGTAGTTGTGGCTTGTGGGCTCTAGAGCACAGGCTCATTAGTTGTGGCACACAGGCTTAGTTGCTCTGTGGCATGTAGGATCTTCCCAGACCATGGCTCGAACCCATGTCCCCTGCATTGGCAGGCGGATTCTTAACCATTGTGCTACCAGGGAAGCCCTGCATGTGGGATCTTCCTGTTCCAGGGCTCGAACCCGTGTCCCCTGCATTGGCAGGCGGATTCTTAACCCCTGCACCACCAGGGAAATCCCATTCTGCATTAATTTTTACATGTGGTATAAGATAAAGGACCAATTTCATTCTTTTGCATGTAGATAGCCAGTTTTTCCAGGATTATTTTTTGAAAGGAGAGTCCTTTCTACCTCTCAATGGCTTTAGCACCTTTGTCAAAATCATTTGACTAGGTAAGAGGGGGTTTATTGTGGGCTCTTTATTCTAGTCTCTTTATTCTGGTCTATATTTCTTTCCTTAAGCCAATATCACAATATTTTGATTACTTCAGCTTTGTAGTAAACTTTGAAATCAGGAAGTATGAATCCTCTAGCTTTGCTCTTTTTAAAAATTATTTTGGCTATTTGGGGCCCCTTAAAATTCCACATGAATTTTTGAATGGGTTTTTTATTTCTGCAAAAAAATGTTTTTGGGTTTTTAGTAGAAATTGCATGGAATATATATATCCCTTTATGTAATATTACCGTCTCAATAATATTGTCTTCTAGGCCATGATTAAAGGATGTTTTCCATTTATTTATATCTTTAATTTCTTTTAGCAGTGTTTCATAATTTTCAGTTGAAAGTCTTTTACCTCCTTGGGTAAATTTATTCCTAAGTATTTTATTCTCTTTGATGATTTTGGAAATGGATTTTTTCTTATTTTCCTCTCTCAATTGTCAATTATTATTGTATATAATTGCAACTATTTTTTAAAATTGATTTCATACCCTGCAACTTTGCTTAATCCATTTATTGGATCTAGTGGGGTTTTTTGTGTGATAGTTAGGATTTTCTATATATAAGGTCATGTCACATGTGAATAGAGATAATTTAACTTCTTCTCTTCCAATGTGAATGCCTTTTGTTGCTTGTCCTTGCTGAATTGCTCAGGCCAGGACTTCCAATACTGTGGTGAATAGAAGTGGTAGAAGTATCTTGGTCTTAGGAAAAACCTTTCAGTCTTTCACCTTTGAGTATGCTGTTAACTGTGGGGTCTTCTAAAATCATGTTGAGAAAGTTCCCTTTTAATTCCTAGTTTGTTAAGTTTTTACCATGAAAGGGTGTTAAAATTTGTCAAATGGATTGTCTATAACATTTGAAATTATCATGTGGGTTTTTCCTCCATTCTATTAATGTGGTGTATTACATTTCATACATTGTACCATCCTTGCATTTCAAGAATAAATCCCACTTGAGAAGAACAAAATTGATAAATCTTTAGCCATAATGACCAAGAAAAAAAAAGACAGGATTCAACTACTAAATCAGAAATGAAAGGGGGAGCATTACTACCAATTTTACAAAAATAAAAAGGGTTGTAAGAGTACTATGAACAATTGTACACCAATAATTGGATAACCTAGATGAAAGGGACAAATTCCTAAAAATGCACAATCTAGAAGACTGGATAATAAAGAAATGGAGAATCTGAATAGACTTATGACTAGTATGGGATTGAATCTGTAGTCAAAACTGTCCCAACAAAGAAAAGTCCTGGACCAGATGCTTCACTGTGAATTCTATAAAATATGTAAAAAGGAACTAGCACAAATCCTTCTCAAATTCTTCCCAAAAAATGAAAGAACACTTTTAACTCATTTTAAGAGTCCAGGGCTTCCCTGGTGGTGCAGTGGTTAAGAATCCGCCTGCCAGTGCAGGGGACACGGGTTCGAGCCCTGGTCTGGGAAGATCTCACATGCCGCGGAGCAACTAAGCCCATATGCCACAACTACTGAGCCTGTGCTCTAGAGCCCATGAGTCACAACTACTGAGCCTATGTGCCACAACTACTGAAGCCCACGCACCTAGAACCCGTGCTCCGCAACAAGAGAAGCCACTGCAGTGAGAAGCCTGTGCACCACAATAAAGAGTAGCCCCTGCTCGCCACAGCTAGAGAAAGCCTGCATGCAGCAACAAAGACCCAACACAGCCAAAAAAAACAGGAAAGAGTCCAGTATCACCCTGATACCAGTGAGAGACAATAATACTACAGGCAAATATCTCTTATAAATATTGATGCAAATGTCTTAATCAAATATCTAATTGAATTCATCATTTTAAAAGATTATATATCATAACCATGTGCATGCCACCTCTTAGCATCATTCCACCACCACTGGGCTCTCAAAGCTAGAAATTAAATTTCACTTTTGAACATAAGTAGCACTTTATCTCTACTTTCATAATACCGTTTCAACCTGGTATTACAGTTATTTGTATATAGTATGTTTCTCAGATTTTCCTCTATATTCAATCATATAATCTGCAAATAATGAGAAAATTTTTTTTCCTTTTTATCATAATTTCTTTCCTTGGCCAAGACTTGTAACTGCTATGTTATAAGCAGTTGTGTCTAATTTAAGCAAAAAGATTATTTAAAATGATATGAATTAGGTCACTAAAACTACAGAGGTAGGAGATGCTGAGCTTGGATGCTACATAGCAAGGAAAAATGTTGCCACTCAATATTTATGAAACTCTGCCATAGAAGGGCCAGAAGATCTAGTTGCCACCACCATGAAGCTTGCAAAAAGATCCAGTTTAGCACGTCAAGTGTGTTTGTGTGGTAAAACATACCTGGATTCCTATAGACAGGAAGTCTTAAAAATATTATAGCTTTCAGTCTATTCAGTATAGCAAAATAAGAATTTAAACAGGTAGAGTGAGTCTTTCTAAACTATCTGCCATGTACCTCTTTTCTTTTCTTGTTATATTTACCAGAACCTTGACACCATTTTGAATGGAAGAAGTACTAGCAAGCATTTGACCTTACTTGTGGTATTAAGTGAAGTTCTTAAAAACAAGTTTTATAATCAATATTTATTAGATATTTATTATTAGATATTTATTAGAAGTTTATAGTAGATACCCATAATCAGATTAAGGAGGTTCCCTTCTACTTCCAGTTTCCAAGTTTTTATTTTTTTAAATCATGTATGGATGACAAACACCTTCCCCAACAATTAATATTACCTTTATTAAGGCTGTGGATTCAATTAACAGATTTTATTTTATTTTTAAATTTTATTGGAGTATAGTTGATTTATAATGTTATGTTAGTTTCAGGTGTACAGCAAAGTGATTCAGTTATACATATGCATATATTCATTCTTTTTCAGATTCTTTTCCCATATTGGTTATTACAGAATATTGAGTATAGTTCTTTGTGCTATACATTAGGTCCTTGTTGGTTATCTATTTTAGGTCCTTGTTGGTTATCTATTTTATATATAGTAGTGTGTGTATGTTAATTACAAGCTCCTAATTTATCCCCCTTCTCCACGTCTCCTCTTTGGTAACCATAAGTTTGTTTTCGAAATCTGTGTGTCTGTTTCTGTTTTGTAAATGAGTTCATTTATATCATTTTTAAAAATTAGATTCCACATATGAATGAAATCATATGATACTTGTCTTTCTCTGTCTGACTTACTTCACTTAGTATAATAATCTCTTAGGTCCCTCCATGTTGCTGCAAATGGCATTATTTTGTTTTTATGGCTGAGTAATATTGCATTGTATATATGTACCACATCTTCTTTATCCATTCCTCTGTTGATGGGCATTTAGGTTGCTTCCATGTCTTGGCTATTGTAAATAATGATGCAATGAACATTGGGGTGCATGTATGTTTTCAAATTATGCTTTTCTCCAGATATATGCCCAGTAGTGGGATTGCTGGATCATATGGTATTTCTACTTTTAGGGTTGTTTTTCAAGTCTCTTTTTAAAAAAATTATTTATTTTATTTTTGGCTGTGTTGGGTCTTCATTGCTGTGCGCAGGCTTTCTCTAGTTGCGGTGAGCAGGGGCTACTCTTTGTTGCAGTGTGTGGGCTCCTCATTGTGGTGGCTTCTCTCGTTGCAGAGCACAGGCTCTAGGCACGCAGGCTCAGTAGTTGTGGCACACGGGCTTCAGTAGTTGTGGCTCACGGGCTTAGTTGCTCTATGGCATGTGGGATCTTCCCGGACCAGGGCTCGAACCCTTGTCCCCTGCATTGGCAGGCAGATTCTTAACCACTATGCCACCAGGGAAGCCCTATTTTTCGTTCTTTAAGGAAGCTCCATACTGTTCTCCATAGTGGCTGTACCAATTTACATCCCACCAACAGTTGTAGGAGGGTTCCCTTTTCTCCACACCCTCTCCAGCATTTATTGTTTGTAGACTTTTTGATGATGACCATTCTGTCTGGTGTGAGGTGATACCTCATTGTCATTCTGATTTGCATTTCTCTGATAATTAGTGATGTTAAACATCTTTTCATGTGCTTTTTGGCCATCAGATTTTAAAAATATTGAACCATCTTTACATTCTTGGGATAATGTGGTAATCTTTTTAATTATTAATTCAATTTCTTTACTTGAAATGGGGCTATCCAGACTGTTTCTTCTTGGGTAAATTTTGGTAATTTTTCTCTTTCAAGAAATTTGTCAATTTCAATAAATAAAATAAATTTGTCGATTTGTCAATAAGTTGTCTAATTTTTGATATAAAGATGTTCAGAATATTCCATTATCATTTTTTTTGATGGGATCATTTTAAAGTCTTTATTGAATTTGTTACAATATTGCTTCTGCTTTATGTTTTGTTTTATTGGCCCCGAGGCATGTGGGATCTTAGCTCCCTGACCAGGGATTGAACACTCACCCCCTGCATTGGAAGGTGAAGTCTTAGCAACTGGACTGCCAGGGAAGTCCCTCCATTATCCTTTTAATGCTTGTAAAAGCTGTAGTAATGTCCCTTTTTTGATGCCTCATATTGGTAATTTGTTTCTTTTCTCTTGGCTCTTTATCAGTCTAAAGATTTATCAATTTTTATTGATGGATTTAAGAAAATAGCTTTTGGTTTCACTGAATTTCTCTATGGTTTGTCTATTTTCCTTTCATTTATTTTTGCTCTTAGTTTTCTTCTGCTTACTTTTGGTTTAATTTATTCTTCCTTTCTAGTCTTTAAAAAACAAAACACTTTTATTGAAACAGAATTCACATACCATACAAGTGAACAACTTAAAATGTACTATTTAATGACTTCAGGTATATTCAGAGAATTGTGTTTTCATCATCACAATCAACTTGAGAACACTTTCATTAACCCAAAAAGAAACCTAATGCCACCACTCCCTAATTTCCCTACCCCAGGCAACCACTTATCTGCTTTCTTTTTTAGATTTGTCTATTCTGGACATTCATATATATGGAATCATACAATATACAGTCCTCGGTGATCAATTTCTTTCGCTTAGTGTATTTTTAGGGTTCATCCATCTTGTAGTATGTATCACTACTTCACTTCTTTTTTTAAAAAAACCTATTTCCTATTTATTTATTTGTTTGTTTGTTTATTTTTGGTTGCGTTGGGTCTTTGCTGCTGTGCGTGGGCTTGCTCTAGTTGTATGGAGCAAGGGCTACTCTTCATTGTGGTGCGTGGGCTTCTCACTGCAGTGGCTTCTCTTGTTGCAGAGCACAGGCTCTAGGCACGTGGGCTTCCGTAGTTGCAGCACCCGAGCTCAGTAGTTGTGGCTCGCAGGCTCAAAAGCGCAGGCGCACGGGCTTAGTTGCTCCGCGGCATGTGGGATCTTCCTGGACCAGGGATCAAACTTGTGTCCCCTGCATTGGCAGGCGTATTCTTAACCACTGTGCCACCAGAGAAACTACTTCATTTCTTTTTATTGCTGAGTAATATTCCCCATTGTATAGCTTTTCTAGCTTCTTAAAGTGGAAACCTTGTTACTAATTTTTGGACCTTTCTTATTTCTAATGTAGACATTTGGTGCTGTAAACTTGCATCTAAGCACGAATTATTTCCATCATACTTACTAAATGTTTTCTCTATTTTTCTAATTGAATACATTTATTTTATTATTACATTTTTTTGGTTTTTATAATGCCTTTAATGTTCCAAGAAAAAAAGGAATATGATGAAGAACATGATAACTGATGAATACATCTAGCAGGCTCAACTGTTATACAACCTGAAGATTTTAAAGACAAGTTCTTCAAACCAGCACTTCATCAAAATGAGTACATTTCTTTCAGCTGTTCTTGATCAAGTAACTAAGTCACTTGATCAAGAACAGCTGAAAGGGAAGGGTGAGCTGTGACGGGGGCGAGAGAGAGTCATGGACATGTACACACTAACAAACGTAGTAAGGTAGATAGCTAGTGGGAAGCAGCCGCATGGCACAGGGATATTGGCTCGGTGCTTTGTGACAGCCTGGAGGGGTGGGATAGGGAGGGTGGGAGGGAGGGAGACGCAAGAGGGAAGAGATATGGGAACATATGTATATGTATAACTGATTCACTTTGTTATAAAGCAGAAACTAACACACCATTGTAAAGCAATTATACCCCAATAAAGATGTTAAAAAAAAAAAAAAGAACAGCTGAAAGAAATGTACTCATTTTGATGTGATCAGGGTTTCTCAACCTTGGCACTACTGACACTTGGGACTAATAATTTTTTTTTGAGATGTAACTCACATAACATTATATTAGTTTCAGGTGTACAATGTAATCATTCCATACTTATATATATTGCAAGATGATTACCACAGTAAACCATTAACATCCATCACCACACAGAGTTACACTTTTTCCATGTGACTTCTTTGTCTTACAACTGGAAGTTTGTACTTCCTGACCTCCTTCACCTATTTTGACCCCGCCCCCATCCCTCACCTTTGGAAACCACCAACTCTGTCCTCTGTATCTATGAGTTTAGGTATTTTGTTGTGTTATCTTTCTAGATTCCGCATGTAAGTAAGTAAGATCATATAGTAGTTATCTTTCTCTCACTTATTTCACTTGACATAACATCCTGAAATCCGTCTCTGGTGTCACAAATGGCAAATTTTACTTTTTTATGGATGATTAATATTCTATTGTGTGTATATATATCACATTTTCTTTGTCCATTCATCCACTGATGGACACTTAGGTTGCTTTCATGTTCAGTGCTGCAAAGAACGTGAGGGTGCCTATATCTTTTCAAGTTAGTGCTTTCATTTCCTGCAGATAAACAGCCAGAAGTGGAATTGCTGGATCATATGGTAGTTCTATTTTTAATATTTTGAAGAACCTCCATACTGTTTTCCATAGTAGCTGCACCATAAATACACTAATTAAAAATTTTTTTTTGGTTTTATACTGTAAATGTTAAAAGTTAAATATTTTTCTGTAGTTACTGCTATATCCTATGGGTTTGATAATTAGTATTTTCATCATCTTTCATATGTAACTAATTTCCATTCTGGTGTCAGATGTTCATTCTCTAGATTTCTTGGGCAAGTGTCACAGGAACAATATTTTCTGAGTTCTTGCATATTGATAGATTTGTCTGTGCCCTTTATACTTAAAGGGTAGTTATGCTGGATATAAAACCTTTCATTCACTTTTCTTTCCTTGACTACCTTAAATATATTTTATATCCATTTTCTTCTGTGATAAAGTGTTGCTGTTGACATCTTCTAATGATCTAATTCTCTCTCTCTGATAAGTAATGTGGTCTTTTTGCCAAAATGCTCAAAGGAAATTTTTTTGCTCTTTAAAATCTGGTCATTTTATGAGTATGTATTGATGTTGGTCATTCTGAGTTGTTATTCTCTGGTACACAATGTGCTCTTTCAATATATAGTTTTAAACGTTTTTATTTTAAGAAAGTATTGTGTCCGTCCCAGCCTACTGATAGTGATGCTATTGGGTAGGAATGCCTGAGACACTTGCCTGGGTCCCTATTACTTGTGGGAGTCCCCGCAGACGTTTTCTGGACTGGAGCCAATGTTGTGGCTGGACCAGCCCTTGTGGTTCTTACTATGATTGCAAGGAGCACCTCAGCAAAAACCATCAGGGAACTTTGAAGAACAAGATTACTCAAATATCCTAGAGGGTACACAGCACCTACCAAGGGCCACACAGTAGGTCACGGGTAGAGTAGGAGGGAGGGACCACAAACCTGGTGGTCTGCCTTTATTAAGTTCCGAGGGTGGTGTGCCTGAGATTTTGTGGGTTCACTCTTTATTGGCAAGCTTCAAGTATAAGAGTGGGAATAGGGCATGGGAAGTGAAAAGCAGGTATGCTCAGGTGGTCATTTATCTAGGACACAGGGCTTTCTAAAAGCGAAACTTCATGTGTGGGGCAGCCTGATTCCTTATCTAGTTGTTTTGCTTGTAGCTGTGTCATAGAGCTGGCAATATGGTTATTCAAGATGGATGCCTTTGAAATGGATGTCTCAGCACTCAAAAGCTTAATGTCAGGCATACTACAGACAGTTTTCTTGAAATATAACTTTTAAGCATGATTCTCTTTACTTGGTTTTGTTGTTTATTTAGGGATTCCCATTATCTCTGTTAGATCTTCTTTGCTTATTTTCAGTTTCATTTTCTTTTGGATTGTTTTATTAATTTCTTTTTTATTTTAAAAACTGTCCTCCTTTTTATGTTTTATTTATCCATTTATCTGTTGATGGACACTTGGGCTGCTTCCACCTTTTGGCTCTCGTAAATACTGCTGCTATTAAAGTGAGTGTGCAAATAAATATCTCTCTGAGTCTCTGCTTTCATTACTTTAGGATATATACCCAGAAGAGGAATATATAGTGGCTAAACTATTTTACATTCCTACCAACGATGTGTGAAGATTCCAATTTCTCCACAGCCTCACCAACACTTGTTATTTTTTATTTTTTTGTGATAATAGTCATCTTAAAGAGTGTGAGAGTTTATCTCATTGTGGTTTTGAGTTGCATTTCCCTAGTCATTGTGATGTTGAGCATCTTTTCATGTGTTGATTAGACATTTGTATTTCTTCTTTGGAGAAATGTCTATTCAAGTCCTTGATCTTTTTTTAAAATTTGGGTTATATTTTGTTGAGTTATGCGGATTTATTTCTAGGCTCTCTATTCTATACTAATTGTCTATGTCTTTATGCCAGCATCACACTATTTTGATTACTGTAGCTTTATAGTAAGTTTTGAAATCAGGAAGTGTGAGACTTCTGTTGTTACTCTTTTTCAAGATTATTTTGGCTATTTAGGGTCCCTTTTGATTCCATATTAATTTTATTTATTTATTTGAAGTATAGTTGATTTACAATGTTGTGTTAATTACTGCTGTACAGCAAAGTGAATCAGTTATACAATATATACATTCTTTTTTTCATATTGTTTTCCATTATGGTTTATCATAGGATTTTGTACATAGTTCTCTGTGCCACAGTAGTAGGACCTTGCTGCTTATCTCTTCCATATATAAAAGCCTATATGTGCTAACCCCAATGTTCCAATCCATCCCTCCCACAACCCTCTTCCCCTTGACAACCACCAGTCTGTTCTCAATGTCCATGATTCTGTTTCATACATAGGTTCATTTGTGCCGTATTTTAGATTCCACATATAAGTGATATCATATGGTATTTGTCTTTCTCTGACTTACTTCACTTAGTGTGATAATCTCTAGTTGTATCCATGTTGCTGCAAGTGGTATTACTTTGTTGTTTTTTATGGCTGAGTAGTATTCCATTGTATATATGTACCACATCTTCGTGATCCATTCATCTGTTGGTGGACATTTGGCTTGTTTCCATGTCTTGGCTATTGTGAATAGTGCTGCTATGAACATAGGGGTGCATGTATCTTTTTGAATTATACTTTTGTCCAGATATATGCCCAGGAGTGGGATTGCTGGATATATGGTAATTCTATTTTTAGTTTTCTGAGGAACCTCCATACTGTTTTCCACAGTGGCTGCACCGACTTACATTCCCACCAACAGTGTAGGAGGGTTCCTTTTTTTCCTCATCCTCTTCAGCATTTGTTATTTGTAGACTCTTTAATGATGGACATTCTGACTGGTGTGAGGTGGCACCTCATTGTAGTTTTTTCTTTTGGAACTCCAAATTAATTTAAATTCTAAATTTCCCCCCCTTTCTGAGCTTGGGCCTACTTCAGGCTGGAAAACTAGCAGCAGTTTCTGACCCCTCTGGGTTGGGTCGAGGAGAGGTAAAATGGGATAGAGAGCAGTGGCCGGTGCTGCTGTAATTGGGCCACCATGTGGCGACAGTTGTCTGTGGAGGTGGTGTGCACAAGGGGGGCCCTTCTTTTCACTGTAGTTTTGACTTGCATTTGTCTAATAATTAGCAATGTTGAGCATCTTTTCATATGCCTATTGGCATCTTTATGTTTTCTTTAGAGAAATGTCTATTTAAATCTTCTGCCCATTTTTGGATAGGGTTATTTGTTTTTCTTTTGTTATTGAGTTGTATGAGCTGTTTGTGTATTTTGGAAATTAAGCCCTTGGCGATTGCATCATCTGCAAATTATTTTCTCCCATTCTGTGAGTTGTCTTTTCATTTTCCTTATGGTTTCCTTTGCTGTGCAAAAGCTTTTAAGTCCCATTTGTTTATTTTCATTTTTATTTCTAGTGCCTTGGGAGACTGACCTAAGAAAACATTGGTATGATTTAGGTCAGAATGTTTTGCCTGTGTTCTCTTCTAGGAGTTTTATGGTGTTGTGCCTTATGTTTAAGTCTTTAAGCCATTTTGAGTTTATTTTTGTGCATGGTGAAAGGGTGTATTCTAACTTCATTGATTTACATATGGCTGTCCAACTTTCCCAGCACCACTTGCTGAAAAGACTTTTTCCCATTGTATATTCTTGCCTCCTTTGTCAAAGATTAATTGACTGTAGGTGTGTGGGTTTATTTCAGGGCTCTCTCTCTATTCTGTTCCATTGATCTGTATGTCTGTTTTTGTGCCAGTACCACGCTGTTTGGATTACTGTAGATTTGTAGTATCTTCTGAAGTCTGGGAGGGTTATGCCTCTGGCTTTGTTCTTTTTCTTCAGGATTGCTTTGGCAATTCTGTGTTTTTTGGTTTGTATGAATTTTAGGATTATGTTTTCTAGTTGCATGAAAAAGGTCATGCGTAATTTGATAGGGATTGCATTAAATCTGTAGACTGCTTTGGGTAGTATGGCCATTTTAACAATATTCTTCCAATTCAAAAGCATGAGATATCTTTCCATTTCCTTGAATCATCTTCAAATTCTTCTATTAATGTTTTATAATTCTCAGCATATAAGTCTTTCACCTCCTTGGTCAGCTTTATTCCTAAGTATTTTATTTTTGGGGGTGTGATTTTAAAAGATATTGTTTTTTTACATTCCCTTTCTGGTATTTCATTGTTGGCATAAAGAAATGCAGCCAATTTCTGTATGTTAATCTTGTATCCTGCTACCTTGCTGAATTCGTTTATCAGTTCTAGTAATTTTTGTGTGGAGTCTTTAGGGTTTTCTACATATAATATCATACCAGCTGCATATAATGATAATTTTACCTCTTCCCTTCCAATTTGGATATCTTTTATTTCTTTTTCTTGTCTGACTGCTGTGGCTAGGACTTCCAATACTATGTTGAATAGAAGAGGTGAGAGTGGGGATCCTTGTCTTTTTCCAGGTTTTATCAGGAAGGATTTCAGCTTTTCACCAGTGAGTATTATATTGGATGTGGATTTGTCATAAATAGCTTTTATTGTCCTGAAATCTGTTCCCTCTATACCCACATATTAATTTTATGATGGGTAAAAAAAATCATTGGGATTTTGATAGGGAATATATTTTCCCATCCTTTTGCTTCCAACTTATGCATGTCTTTAGATAAAGTGAGTCTCTTTAAGACAGCATATACTTGGGTCATGCTTTTTATCCATTATGTCAATTTACGTCTTTTGACTGGGGAGTTTAATCCATTTACATTTAAAGTAATTACTGCTAGGGATGGCAAAATTACTTTTGCCATTTTTTCTTTATATCTTACAGCTTTTTTTTGGTCCCTCATTTCCTCTATTACTGCCTTCTTTTCTGTTTACTTTCTTTGTAATGACACGTTTTGATTATTTTTCATTTCCTTTTGTGCATATTCTATAGATACTTTCTTTGTGGTTAGCATGTGGACTACACATAACATCCTAAAGTTATAACAATCTAATCTGAATTAATACCAGTTTCTGCAACCCCATCAAAAACTCTACCCCTTTACAGATCCACTCCCCTTTATGTTAATGAAGTCACAAATTCAGCTTTATATATTGTACTCATTAACATATTTATAATTTTTTATGCATTTGTCTTCTAAATCCTCTAGGAAAAAAGAGTGGAGTTGTAACCCAAAGTCACAATGTTGATTTTTCTGTTGTTCCATATATTTACCTTTATTATATTTATATTTTCATATGATTTCCATTCAATGTCCAGAGTCCTTTTAACTTGAAGCATTTCTTGCAGGGCAGGTCAAGTGGTAATGAACTCCCTCAGCTTTTATTTATCTGGAAATGTCTTAATTTCTCCCTCATTTTTGTAGAATAGATTTACTATGTACTATGATTATAATATGGTCTCAGTGTTTTCTCTGAGTTTATCCTACCTGGAATTCTTTAAGCTTCTGGAATTTGTCAATCCATGATTACAAATTTGGGAAATAACTGACCATTATTTTTTCAAATGATCTCTCAGAAATTTTCTTCTTAAGGGATTCACATAATGTATATACTGGGCTGTTTGATGGTGTCATGTAAGTCCCTTTGGCTCTGTTCACTTTTCTTCTTTCTCCTCCTTGGACTTGACTTGATAATTTCAAATGACCTGTCCCCAAGTTTGCTGATTTATTCCTCTGCCTATTTGAACCTGCTGTTGAACCCCTCTAGTGAATTTTGCGATTCACTTATTTTTCAGCTCTAGAATTATTGTTGGTTCTTTTAAACTAATTTATTTTTTATCCTTTTGTTGATATTCTTATTTTGTTCATATATCATTTTCTGGCTTCTTTTAGCTCTTTGTCTATGTTCTCCTTCAGCTCTTTGAGCATATTTAAAACAGGTGTTTTAAACTCCTAGTTTAGTACATCCAGTGTGTTTCTTCAGGGATGGTTTCTTCCAATTAATTTTCTCCTTCTGAATGGGAGAAATGAGAAATGTTTTCCTGTTTCTATGTATGCTTTGTGATTTGTGTGTGTGTGGCGGGGTGCTGAAAATTAGGTACTTTAAAGAGTAGCCTCTCCCAGTCTTTGCAGAAGAGCATATTTTAATCCTTGGGATCAGCATGGGGTTCAAGGTCTTTCTTTGGCATGCATCTTGCCTGGACCCTTGTTGATGCTTTTCTCCATCTCCCCATATACATTCCTGCTTTTTAAAGTCTTGTTTTCCCTAGAAGTCTCATCTCAGCCACTTTTCAGGGCCTTCTATTGTATTCCACTACCTGTAATCTCTTGCATCCGGCTACTCCAGGTCTGTAGTTCCTCTGCAGCTTTAACAAGCAGTGTCTGATGCTTCCCAGGGCTTTCCCCAGCTATATACCCTTTTCCTTCTGAGCTCTGAATTAAGTGAAAAAGACCAGTCCTTCACACAGCTTCCAAACAGATTAAAAGGTTACAAACAAGATCTGCTCTGCTCCTTCTGGTTAAAGGTAAGAACTGGGAATGGGGCAGCTACTTCCTCCCACCTGTGCTGTACCAGGTTTGGGGTGAGGCAAGGTTAACTAAAAACACTGTGAAATTTCCTACCACTTTGAACATGGCTTTTTCTTAACTTGGCTTTCACTTGGTTAATTTAAACCTTTGGCTGTTTTCCAGACCTCTATAAAGTTATTTCATCCAGGCTCTAGTTGCTGGTTTCATGTTTCCATGGGGGAACAAAGGTCTGGAGCTTCCTAGTCCACTAGCTTCCTCTAGAACCAATGTTCTTAAATATGTCTTATACCAACAAGAATAAGTCACATTAAGTTTAAGTGGTCTTAGAACTAGAGGAAATGTTGATCCAAATCTATCACCGTAAGGATAGTATGTTGATTCCTTGATACATTATACGCTAAGCTAATTAATTATTCTGAATTGTTTTTCCCATTATGCCATGACATAAGAAGTCTGCTCCCACTACCCCACCAAGATCCAAACCACAGATATGAAACTCTTTAGTGCTGTTAAAAATGTAGAATCAAACAAAATTTGTACTGTTCTAGAGCAATGCTATTTAAAGCTGGTTCTCACTGAGATACAAGGAGCTTGTACCACAATGTAAATAACACATTGCTTTCTTCATCTTGAAAATCTTGCTATGAAAAAAGTCAACTGAACAATACCATGTAGTTATTGATGTACTGTATTTACATTTTGATGTAATCTCCTTATCTCATTGTGGAACAGTAACAAACCCCATGGCAACTCTTTTGCACTCTAAGTAGGACTGTTTCAGAGCACTTTTAATTATTGCCTTACTTCAACTTTTCCATAGACTATTTTCCTATAGTTGCAGAAGTAAAATAGATAAAAATCTGAAAGGTGTTTCATGTTACAGAGCCTTAACTTTTGTGCCTTTTAAATGTAAAGTAAAAATAGAACATAACTTACTTTATAGGTGAATTTAATTATTTCATCTTCTAAGAGTTAACAACTGTAAGGTTATTTACATAGTATGATTTAACCCATGATATTTCCAAACCCATGTAAAACCTACATTGCAGTGGAGCTTAATTACATTCATGACTTTAAGGTAGATATTAAAATAATAATTTTTGCTCTTTGTAGACTTAAATAAGTGAATGCCTTTTCTAGAAGAAATTGACTAAAGCTAAAATTCATCTCCCTAAAAAGCCATGAAACGTCAAAGTGTACATCACTCTACATATTCTCTTTAAAATGTTCTATTCTGAATCTTTTAAAGTGTTTAGCCTAAAACAGATTTGTATTATAAGCCAGGCTGTTAGGAATTGGAACAACCAAATGACAAGATTTAAGGATTTTCTTTTTTCAGATTTTAGAGCTCATTTTATCTGTGTTTATCTTGTTTTGTACAACTGACTTCAATACAACAGTGCTGCAATGGGAATTCAACAAGGCCTCAAAAAGCAGAATATAGAGACTAGCACTCCTTTTCAGTGGTTCCTTTTATTTAAACTTTTACATTTGATAAGACTGCCTATTAATTTTTTTTTACAAATTAGTCTTCCTGCATCAAAACGTGTATTTAATTGAAGGCTACGTTCACACAGAAAGTAAACTTCAAAGTCCTCAAATAAAAGTCAATAAAGCAGGCAGCCAAGAAATTTACTGTTCTACTATAGTTACTTTTGCAAAACTCATTAGTGTGGTAGAATATCATCCAAGGACATTAGGAAATTGGAATATGAAATCTATCTCATTCTGATAAATCTGATAATTTAATAAACAGTACTCTCTAGTGCTGACAGTTCATTCTTATTTCTCTAAGTTACCCAATACTGCTCCTGCTAAATAACAAACTTTTACCCCAGTGAAGTAAGCGCTGCCAAGAGAAGGGATTGGTTCTTGTGCTGCTGGGCATCCAGACTAAGACGTTATTTTTCTTTCTGCTTTCTCCTAGCAATCTCCATTTCATAATTCTGTTTATTCCTTCTCAAGTGATTTAGTTATTTAATCATGATTGGGTATTTGTTGTTGTTGTTGTTGTTATTTTGGTATTACACTGTTTCTTAATGGCAGCCATCTAGTCATTCAATTGTTTAGCTCATTAGGCCCTACACATGGGTTGTTCATTTTTCAGCTATATGGACTTAAGTGGAAACCTGGCATGGAATTTACATATAACCAGCAACACATGAGTCTGTAAGGATATTTAGATTCTTCTCAGCAGCAATAATATATATCTTATATACACACACATATAAGGTATTATATTTTTATATCACACATATATAAGGTATTATATGTGTGTGTGTTTACTGCTTACAACAACTCTTCTCAATCCTTTTATATTGTAGTAACCATTTTATTATAAATTCACCAAAGTTCATGGTTGGTTGTGTCTTTCATTACTGCATTTACCATCTAGCTTTCTGAAGAATCTTGAAGTAACTTCATTATTTTTTTAAATAATCCTACTAGGTTATTACATAGTTATGACATTTACTTACCCTGCTGATTGAGTGTTCTGGTGGATACTTCAGTTAACTTGGTGATACTGGTGATAACACATGGTTAAAGTTAATGAATGATGAAACTTCCAACCTTAAAGGATGGACACTTAGGGTTGGTGAGGAAACCACAGTTTGCACATTTTCCATGATAGCTCTAGCCCTCATTTATTTTAAAGTTCAGCATAAAAAAAAAAGGATTGCAAAGTTTTATACTGGAATTTTTTTTCTCCTTTTCATTTGGAAAGAAAAATAGTTGGTAATTATGAAACTTGGGAGGGTTCTGTAAGACCTAACACTGACAAGAGTTTACCAATCCCTGTGTGGGGTTTGGGGTTGAATATAATGAAATTTGTAAGATTATGGAATATGTTGTTTCCTTGTGAAATAGATATTTTTTATTCTACTTTCTAAAACATGTGGCAATTAAGGATTAGTATCCTTTCTTTGAACACCCATTTTATTTCTTAAATTTTGAATTTACATTGCTTCCATCTAAAAAAGATTTTTAAAAAATCTGTGGTCACAAAATCTGATTAGATTAATGAATTTAATTCTCAATATTTCTTACTAAAATACTTGTGGTGGAACAAAGGATAGTTCAGAGAAATAAAGTTCACAGTTCACTTTTTTTAAAAAATGGTAAAGTAATACCCTCTTTCCCAGAGAATTAACCAAATTCTTCCTTATTTAAATACTGCATAAAGGATAAAGAGCCCTTATGTGAACTATGATTCACCATAAGAAATATAAAGGTTAAAGGGTCAATTAACATACTTCATTAGGTTCAGAGCTTTCTACTACCATACCATGTATTTGAACAACAGAAAATCTTAAGTAGCATTACTGTAAAAACTCCATAACCATAGTAATAAAGTTGTAGAGCTCCCTTTGAAGGTAACATATTTTGATTGATTAAATATCTGAAAGTTCAAAGAGCCTTAATTTTCTACCATAACAATGTGACTTTAGAGTGAATGAAAATCAGGAGGATAAACCTAAGTCCTAATTCTAAAGAAATAACCTGTTATTGCTATAGCACACACTCACATTTAAATACGAAAAATACCACACAGAAAACGGAAACATTTAAAAAAGATTTAAGATCATAAATAGGTCACTGTTGTCACAACACATTTCAGAATTGAAAAAACAAACATTTTGGCTTTTTAGGAAAAACTCCTTTTATATCAATTCCCTCATCATTGAAAGGACTTGTACATTTTTAAATTTCCAGTCTCCTAAGGCACGATATTTTTTTAATCCGAATGCCAACATCATCATCCCCTGCTGTAGGTAGCTGAAATAAGAGGCAAGGAATTAGCACTAAGAAAAACAGCAAAATTTTTTGGACAAAATCATCAGTCATTTAAGAAAAACAAGAAACAGACCAAGTCATGATCATTTTAGTTAAGAAGGGCCAATCTTTTAATGTAGGACCTTCTGTTAAACATTTTTTTTTAATCAAAGTATTGTAACTCAGATTTAATTCACCACAGAGGAGCTATGAAAGAAGGGGTTTGGTAAAATAAAGCATACTTTAAAAATGACTTGGGAGAAAAAAAATCAAATTAGAATAGCATATGGAGGGGCAAACATTGTATGGAACCCACTTTACAGGGCTAATTTATTCCTAGTCTTCAGGCAGATCCAGAAGGGAGTTGTTGAGACTAGGTAAACATAATACCTAGGTCCATACTATACGGCATCTGTTCCTTAATCACACGGACCATTCTAGCCTACCACCCATCAACTGAGATGTACTGAAATACTATAATCAGATGCCTAAATTGTATTTTTTATCCAACCAAAAAAAGTTCTTTAAAATATACCATAAATGTAAAAATTCCTCATTTTTTACCCTGCCTTGCTTTGTCCTCTGTGATACCAACTGAACTTTAAGGTTTCATATGTAAAATGTGGTGTTTTAAGTGTTACTTTTAAAAGAAAAAAAAACCCCCACAAAGTTAGCGATTGTCCACAGATGAAACATAGGATGAGGTTCATGACTGAATCAATCATGGAGTGTTAGTCAACTGTAAACTCTTCAAAGTTAAGACTAGGAAATGTGTGTATCAGACACATCAGAGTACAACAGGAGAGAAAGGGAAGTCTGTTTGTCATTCTAATTCCGACAAGGTGCATGGTCTTCGAAATTCCTGTCCACGTTCATGGAGCCATTTATTGGATACTGTGAAAGAAAATAATATATTAATGTCCCCCACTATCTAACCAGTATTTTTTTAACATCTTTATTGGGGTATAATTGCTTTACAGTGGTGTGTTAGTTTCTGCTTTATAACAAAGTGAATCGGTTATACATATACATATGTTCCCATATCTCTTCCCTCTTTCTAACTAGTATTTAATTAACTCCTAGGAGCTAGGACTATAATGAAGTTTCTACATGGGCTAAAAAAGTTCAAGACCAAAACCAGACAAAGACAGATGCTATTTAGGCTGTCTTTTTAAGAACTTCACTAAATGCTGGAAATAAAAAAGATTTTATATATATGTATGTACATTTGAGAATCTGTGCATGTGTATTTCCTAAAGTTTCTAATGTTCAATGTAAGACTTGAGATGTAGGTACAGACAGAACAAAACACTGTTTTACCTGTTTGCAAAATACCACTTCTAATACAAAGACATTTTAAAAATGAACACAACTCTATGATTAATCTCTCGTATTATGTGCTCATCAAGTTTCCTTTGTTCCAAGATACTGTTTTTTAATATACCCCCAAAGGAATTAATTTCTTTCTCCTCCTCGTATATCATAGAACCCAATCAATGGCATCAACATGTATAAGATATTTAAACTAGTACTCATTAATTCTTAACTACTTTGTTTCCTTTCTTAACCTGTGTATCCAATCTTTTATTCATCAAACCCTGTTGATTTTACTTCTATGATCTCTTCAATCTATTCTTTGCTCTCCAAACCTTTTGCTGCTGCCTTAGTCCAGGCTTTTATCATCACCCATTTAGACAACAGAAAACAGCCTTCTAAACTCATCTCTCCTCCACTAGCCTCTCTTCATTCTAGTCCAGTGGTTCTCAAACATTAGTTATCATCAGGGGAGTTCTTTTAAATCCTGATGATCAGGTATCACTCCTTAATCTTGCTATGTCCAATACGGTAGCCTCTAGACACATGTAGCTACTAAGCACTTCAAGTGTGGAATGTGGCCAAGTGACACATACGGAAATAGATACATGGGGTTAAATAAATCTATATAAAAATAAGTTCACCCATTTCTATTTCTTTTTCTTTTTTTTTTTTTTTTAATGTCACCAGTCCTATACTTGCATGAACCTGAGAGTACCTCTCTAGCTTCATATGATTCCTGGCCCTGGTCCGTAACGTGCCTGGAAAACTACTGCTCTATCTTCAAGACTAAATATAAAAATTAATTAAACTTCGAAGAAGCCTCCCTAAATGTAAGTAGTTACTGTCTTCTGTTTATATCTTTGTATTAGTATCTACTACAAGAGACAACTGTGAACCCCATGAGAGGAAGATTCAACTTTGAGTCAATTAACGTTTCTTAAATAATGAGTGGAAATAGTGTTAAAAATGTCATAAAAAATCTGATCTGTTGAAAGCAAATTTATATTAAGATAAGAAACTTGCTTGGTTGACTCCCTTTCAGTGTTAAAGTCGTATTAGGCAAATCTGTCAGGAGTTTTTTTTCACTTTCTTTTAAGATGTAAATTATAATAATTTTTAAATAAGAGACAAAAACCACAAATTCTATTCAGAGAATATAGGAACTATTTACCCCATTTGTTTCCAACCAGCACTGGACAGGCTGCATGCCGTGTACTATAATCTCCTTCTCCACTGGCAAACAGATTATACCAGAAAACAGCAGTTCCCTGTGGAAAACAATACAAAATTATCCCCAAATAAAGTATCAGGTTATTGCTTTTTATAGTAACTAAATTTTCCTCTGTTCTATGGAAATAATTCTCTATGGCAGCACTATATCTTCCTCTAATATAGTTCTGAAAGTATCATACAATGTACAAAATTTTGGTGATCACATGAAAGCATGTGAAACAGCATTACTTAACAAAAAAGTGTATTTGCCAAAGCTAACACATCTTACAATAGCAAGTATCATACGGAACCCATTTTAGAAATGAAAACTTCTAAATACTAATCCCTGGTTGTTCATACCTCTAGGTACTCACGGTAAACTGTACAATATCTAAAATCTTCCCTAGACATAATGTAGTCCTTAAGTATACTACCTTTAAAAATGTTATTTACTACTTAGACTATGAAATATAGGTGTATATATTCCTCAGGGAAAAAAATACAGAGGACCCCCCCCCCCCCCAAATTAAAATAACAAGCTAAGCTTACCTTTTTGGGCCAAACACTAGCTCCTACTTCAGGAAAAACAGTGGCTCCTCCTGCTGACACATCACTCATCTAATAAGAGATGAGAGTATTATCGAAAGTGCTGGTAGAATAAAGTTAAACATGCCACTGTGAGGTAGATTTGATACTAAATACTAGAATGAGAATATCTGGACTTCTACTTACATAAATGGGTTTGTGCATGCTAGTCAGTTTTTAAAAAACAAGATGCTATTTAGGTTTACATAGATATATAAAAGCAGAGGAAAGATGGAAGTCAGCAAGGGAGACTGGGATATACTTTGGGATAGCTATTTCTTTTATAGCCAGAGGTAAAAAGAGATGATTTAAAACTGACAAATCAAGTAACATGGGGTATAAATACGTATTCTATAGCACTAGAATATCATCTCCATGGGGGCAGGAATTTTCATGTTTTGTTTATTGCTGAGAATAGCCTCAAAACAGTAGGTATTCAATAAATATTTAAATAAGTGAATTCAAACAAAATAGAACTAAACACCAAGAGAAAAGTAATAAACTAAAACCAGTTTTGTCATTTCTCATGGTAGGGTATCAACACATATTAACTAAAAATTAGAAGATGAAAAGATTTATAAAGTTATATTCTTAATGGTGAATTAGAATAAAAACACAAACCTTCCAAATTAACTGAAGAAGCACATGCATAAAATGAGGCAAAGGAAACAGATCATATAGTGAAGATTTTTTTCAAAAACAACGTAAGTAGAATGTAGAGTCAGACTCATGTGTCACAAAGCAAAATCCAACTATATGCTATATTCAAGAGTCACATCTAAAACAAGTGATTTATAGGCAGATGCTGTACCAAAGAAGAGTTTGATCTTAGTATCAAGCACAGTTTAACGCTAAAGGCATTCAGTGATATAAAGAAGTGTATTTTACCATGATAAATATATAATCGATATCAAAGAGCTAATAGCTCTTAAGCAATGAAAAAATTAACTTCAGAGGAATTTAAAAGTTGTGCTATGTGGCCCATCTGAGAAAAGCATTCAAATAATGAAAAAAATGAATACTAATCTAATAAAAATGCTATATATAACTAAAAGGGGATATAATTATCTAATATATAGTCTGATAGTCACAAATAATCTAACATTTATGGATATTGGACCAAATAACATAGCATCAATTTTCTTGTATTTCTTTGCTTTTTTTTAAAAATTTATTTACTTTATGTATTTATTTTTGGCTGCAATGGGTCTTTGTTGCTGCGTGTGGGCCTTCCCTAGTTGCAGCGACCTGTGTGCCACAACTACTGAGCCTGTGCTCTAGAGCCACAAGCCACAACTACTGAAGCCTGTGTACCTAGAGCCTGTGCTCCGCAACGAGAAGCCACCGCAATGAGAAGCCTGCACACTGCAATGAAGAATAGCTCCCACTCGCCGCAACTAGAGAAAGCCCGCGTGCAGCAACGAAGACCCAACGCAGCCAAAAGGAAAAAAAAGTTATGTACTGCCTTTTGGGGGATACTTGCTCTTAGAATTCAGCCTCATGCTATGAGGAAGCCCAGTCCACATGCTGGTATTCTGGCCAACAACCAGCCTCAACCTCAGCCTTTAAGGTGACCCCAGTGCCAGCCATTATCTGATTGCAAATGCATGAGAGATCCGGAGCAAGAACCATAAATGAAGCCCAATCAACCTCACAACCATGAAAGGTAAGAATCAAACGTTACTTTAAACCATTCAGTTTTGGGGTGATTTGTTATGCAGCAATAGATAACTGGGGCAAATGATCAAAGCTTTATGTATGAATATATAAACAAACAATTTAAAAAAATGAAGATCATACTGTTTTGAAACTAATGAACAATGGGAGAATGGTTACCCTTGAGGAAAGGGCTTCTCGCGTGCTCTAATGTACTATTTCTTGATCTGGGTGCTGACTATGCTAGTGTTCACTTTGTGAAAATTTATCAAGTTATATATTTATGATTTGTACACTTTTCTGATATATTTATCAATAAATTCAAAAAGTTTATTAAGATAATGTGTATATATACACATAAATTCCTACAAATACATAGAGTTGCTTATATACACATTATAGATGACTATAGATGACAGTCCATACTCCAAAATATCACATTGCCTCCAAATACTGGAACTAGGTGTAATTTTAACTTTCTTCTTCAGGTTGTAATAAGTACAATCTGAAAAAGTTATAAATGCAAAGAAAAAATTCTTTACTCAGTTGTAAAAAAACATTAAACTAGGATGTTAAGAGCTAAACAGAACATGTGAACACATCAAAATAAATGAGTTATGTGATCAAATCCCAACTTAAAAATTTTAGCTATAACTTACATAAAACAGCCATGTAGCAATTCTATTTCCTGTCCCCAGCTCTTTGAAAGCATCTGGCTCATCTTTCTGTGAATAAAACACAACTCAGTGGTATAAAATTCAGTAATGCAAATTCTCCAATGGCAACTAACATCATTAATATGCTGAATAGTATGCTAAAAACAGCCCCTAAAGGTTCCTTTATAATGTCCAATGCACCATATATACAACAGGCATTCAGATATTTGTTGGTTGTTGATTCAACCAGTACACTGAATACTTTTGATAAGACCATTCAGGGGGAAAAAACAGATTTGTTAGCCTATATAATGAGAACCAATATCTACTATCCACAGATTATTTTAAAAATTGACACCTATAGTTTTAGCTTCCAAAAAAGCAAGACATGAGAGTCTCTCAGCTACATTCATTAAGTCAATTCTCTGTGGGTAAAAAAAAATTTACCTTGAGATTTACTTTGAACTCATGATCCATTCAAATGTCACTGCTACTATTCTTGGCTGTCTTTTGGGCTGTCAGCACTTTAATCTGGCTGGAGAATTCACGTCTGGCTATTTAAAGCTAAATTAAAATACAGTATAGTCTCTTGGCATTTTCCCAGAAAAATGAAAATCATGTATTCTTCACACAGAAATTTACACACATCAATTTGTCATATCCTCAAATTGTCCGTTAATGTCCTTCAAAGGATGAATGACTAAAACTGTCGTATACCTGTACCACAGGATACTATGCAGCAAAAAAAAGGAACACCCTGTTGATATGTTCTGCAAAAACATGGATGAACCTCAAGGGAATTATGCTGAGTGAAAAGAGACAATCTTAAAAGGATACATGCCGTATGTAATATTTACATAACATTTGCAAAATAATTTTAGTGAAGAACAGATTAGTGGTTACCAGCAGTTATGGATGGGAGGCAGAAGGGTATATGTAGCTACAGAGCAGTACCGCAAGGGAGTCTTACAGTGATGGTGAGGTTATGTATCTTTATTGTGGTGGTAGTTACATAAAGCTACCCATGTAATAAAACTGTATAGACAGACAGACATGAGTGCGAGCATAACTGGTGAAATATGAATAAGCTCTGTTGCTTGTGCCAACACCAATTTCCTGGTTTTGATAGTGTACTACAGTTATGCAAGACGTTAACACTGAAGGCGGTTGAGTGAAGGGTGCATGGGATCTCCCTGTATATTTGGGGGGAAACTTCCTAGGAATCTGTAATTATTTCAAAATAAAAAGCTATGAAAAAAAATTTAGTTACATTAATGTGAGGACTTGAACTGTAGTCTTTCACATCATCCAAGATCCTCAGACATTTTTCAATAATTGAAAACAGATGGAAAAGAGACTAAAAATATATTCTTTGCTAGCCTGCCCAAAGAAAGAGTCTAGGATTCTGGGATTAAACCAGTCAAGGAATGTAATACAATACAGACTGTTTTCTTTCCAAAGAATACACTCTTATTAAAAAATGGTAATAGATCAAGAAGTTTATTAGAACACTTGGCACATTCCTTAGAATTCATGTAATTATGATAAATCTTAAATTAAGATTTGGTAATGACAATTTATAGCTTGATATGTTAAAATTACTTAACTTTTTAATTTAAAAGGTTAAATATTTATTGATCTTAAGCAAGAGTACTTGGGCAAGAACAACTTTTTAACAAACTGCTTTAATATTATTTATTCTCCAGCCTCTGCATCTATTTTATGTTTTTTATCTTCCTGTCTTTCAAAATGTATTCCTGTAATTTCTTCAGATTTATTGCCCAATTCACTGCAGCTGTCTCTAATCTGTTTAACTTATACACTAAATTTTAAATTTCAACAATTTTTTGACCTAAAGCTTCTGTTTATTTTTCAAATATGTTAAATCATTTTGAGAATTCAGTAATTTTTATCCTCTTTTATTTTTAAAGTATTAGTTATTTTTTTCTATTACTCTTAAATATTATTAATGCCTTCAGTTTGTGCATCATTTAAAACAAGGAAGGTATGTGCTTTAAAAAGAATTCTTATACATAAATAGATCAAGAGATGGTTAAGTAATTTATCCCTAAAACATGCACATCATTTTTATTCACGTGTGTGTAAGAAAGGGAAATAAGCTTTAAGTCTTGGGATTAAAGACATTTGGAAATTATTATTAAGGAATGCCAAATGTTTTCATGGAACAAATGTGTTTTCCAACAGGAAATGCTGATGTAATTAAAAGGCATTAGTGTTGATAAAGAGGACTGAAAAAACATTTGCACTATACATGATCACCAGGAAAAGAGTTCCAGGGGGTTGAAAATATATGTCAAATAAATGAACCAGCATGAATTGAATGGTACAGATGGAAGAACAGGTTGCAGGTGCCAGATTATGTGACACATATAAATATTCAAGGCACAAGACTAGGCTAAACAGGTGACTAGGTTTTACAGACCAATTTGTTCTTTCATTGGGAAAATAGTCAAATGTAATATAATGTCCATTTACTGGCATTTATTGATAAGTAAGTGCAATTAGATCTAGGGCAGCAAATATTGTCCTTTCAGATACGCACTAAAAGTACACACTAGCTAACAGATGCCAGAGTAGCCAAAGCAGTATGATTACGCTCCAGTTTTTTCACGCTGCAGTTACATGGATGTTAGCTAAAATGTCTTGCATTCTTTCATGTATCATACTGTCTACTCTCAAGTTTCACAAAAGAATTCTTCAAAACTAGGCAGATTAAAGAACTTACTAAACCGCAAAGGATGCTCAAACTATTATTCAACACCAGTCAAACCCAAATCCTGGAGTTGATTGCTGACTATATTCAGTTTGGGCTTTTCCACTGTGGTTCTCTTCTTTTTCTTTGGTGAGCCAGAGGAATGTGCCTCCCCATTCCGTCCACTACCCATTCTATTATCTATACAATTGCCCTAAATATCCACCAAAGAAAAAGGAATATGTAAAAAACCACAACCTTCGACAATATTTAAACCACTGTCTTCTTAAATCAACTGCAATGGGGAAACAGAGGATATCAAGCTCTGCGAGGTTTGTGAATGAAAACTTTCTTCCTAAAAGTTAATAATAGGCAGACAAGGATAATTCTGTTTGCTTCTAAGAGGCTAGCAAAACGTTCCCCATCTCACTGAGATAAAATGTTTAATACTTTACCTGCTTGGGCTCCTAGAAACACCAACAATTAATTACAATTCCCAAAATAACAACAATTCTCCATGTATATTGTTTCCAAGCACTTAAAACCCTTCAAAATCAAAGGACATTAAGATGAGATGTTAGCAATACTATCTGTCTCTTGAACTTTTGTGTGCACAAAGGTCATCCATAATTTCAGTAGACAGCTCATAAGACAGGTGGTTTCTAGCTGTGATAGCTTTGTGCAATTACAAACAAAAATGTATCTATAAGTAGATGACACTAGTTTACAAACCAAAGAAACAAAATGCCTTTTTAAGGCTACTGCTGCAATAAATGGTTCGGTCTGAAGTGCACTGGAATAAACTGGTTGATAGGACAAAGATAAATCTGGAGGCATAGAACAATATTAAAACAAAAGAGAGAAAGAAGAGGGTTGAAAAGACTGGCAGACACCATCTGTCAGTATTAAAAGGCCTGAATCAAACAGATTGCTTTTAACTCCCTGTTCTCTCGTATCCTTGGTTAATGATAACTTTATTTCTTCACACAGCTTGGCCATGTAAATCCACCACAGAGAGGTGACACAATAATATAGATGAATATGACTGATAAGATGATGATGATGATGGTGAGCTTGAGATTCTTCACACACATGGCTCGGGCAAGATTTCTGTTGGTTGTTTCGAAGGTGACAGACGAATCCATGAGATTTTCTGTTTTATCTATCAATAATTCCAATCTTTTGCCTTGCTGAGCCACCAGATCTATGTTTCTGACCATGATTCCTTTAAGTTCATCCACTTGGGCTTGAGTCTCCATCACTTTATCTAGGCCCTTATTCTCGGAGTGATGCTTCGGCTGTGCAGCCAAGATGCTTGAGAACTCACTATTCACGGCATACGGAAGCGCTGTTTGTGCTCTTGAACCGTTCGTGGTCTGGAACCTCTTTTTTATCTCATTTAGAAAATTAAAGGCTCGGGAACGCTCAAAATCATCATCAGTGATACAAAGATATACAATTCTGTCTTGGCAGATGTAATGAAACAAATAATTGCCATGTAAGTACGTTAGCTTGTTATTTTCAGAAGGTATCTTAGCCAGAATCTGCTCTGTCACCTCAAGGAAGTTGCCTCCACACCAAGCATGTCTGGCAAGGATAGTGGTTCCCCTGGCAACAGCGAAAAGAATGGCCATGGCTTCGATCTGATCTGTCTGGGCACCGTGTGAGAACTCGGGGATCAGGACAGAGTTGCACAGGTTAGCGTGGGCTCGCCAACTGCCCGCTCCCAGAGGAGGCTAGACTGGACCTATATAGTTTTTTTATATTCTGTATCTGATAACTGAAGTATCTAACATCCTGGGGGCATCTGTATCTGTTGGCAGGCCTCTGCTTTCAAACTGCCAGAAAAAGCTCCCCATAACACATCATACTCCAGCTAGGATGTGAGAGGAAACTCTTTTGAAGGGTCTTGACTCAAAGCAGATGATTTTCTAGGCCATTCTTTCTTTCTCTGAAGGTGTAATCCTTTTGGAGATTTAGGTTTTATGCAGGTATCTCAGTTCAGTAGCCTACACTATAGCAGGTCCTCTCACAGAGCTATTAATCCCCAAAGCTCTAGATTCCTGGAGGTACATGCCTCCAGCCTCAGCTTTTTTGCTCCCTTTAAACACTCTAATTTTAGTCTCTAGGTTTTCTCTGTTCAGTTTGCCTTTGAGAATTTCCTTTACTTTCTTCAAAGCTCAGCAATGCATTTAAAAGTATGCTAAGTTCTTTTACCCTGTCTCTAGGTATTTTTTTACTGCTTTAAAAGGCTTTACAGAATATCTATTCCACCATGCTTCCACAAATTCCAAATAAGCTATGAATTTTTTTTTTTTAAAGAAGATGTTGGGGGTAGGAGTTTATTAATTTATTTATTTTTGCTGTGTTGGGTCTTCGTTTCTGTGCGAGGGCTTTCTCTAGTTGTGGCAAGCGGGGGCCACTCTTCATCGCGGTGCGCGGGCCTCTCACTATCGCAGCCTCTCTTGTTGCGGAGCACAAGCTCCAGAGGCGCAGGCTCAGTAGTTGTGGCTCACGGGCCTAGTTGCTCCGCGGCATGTGGGATCCTCCCAGACCAGGACTCAAACCCGTGTCCCCTGCATTAGCAGGCAGATTCTCAACCACTGTGCCACCAGGGAAGCCCAGCTATGAATTTTTAATACTAAAAGAACAGAATTAACATGTCATGCCTAAGCTTCAGTGGAACTCCTTCATTCGCCTTTTTTTTTTTTTTACTTACCCGTGCAAAATCAAAATGGGGTTCATACTGTCCTCCAACTCCATAATTAGCTACCTGAAGGAGAGAAACAAAACATGAATGAAAGAACTATCAAGATTACTATTCAAAAAAACCTATGAGTCCCATTTTGGCCTCTTATATATCATGGTTAGGTACTTCTAAATAAATGAGAAGCAAAGCATTTTTTAAATCAATAAAGAGTTCCTAAAAAACCAAGGATGAAAAACTAAGGACAGCTACTATACGCTATTTTAGAACCTTAGTTAATACGCTTTTCTTTAGCAAATGTTTCGGGGGACATGCTTTTCCTTAATATATAAGAAACTAAAATCTGAATTTGAATTTTAGAATTAAAAATTTCTAGAATTAGAATTACAATATTTTTATTATTAATTCTTACTAAACACTTTCCTTGGGAATTTAAATCAAGACTCATCTTTTCCAAAGCTCAAAATGCTGGCAAACTCCCAATCTACTTTAATGAAATCCAGTTTCCTACATATTTTTTTTTCTCTACTTAGGTAAAAAAGGGAAGAAGTTAACACCAATTTAATTATTCCTGTTGGAAGGCCATGACAACTTCATTTGGATGTGACAATGCCCCAGCATGAAGCAGCAAAAGAAAGTAAGAGAAATATTTGGTCTGAGCTCAAGTTCCAGATTTCTTAGTTACAATGCAGTATATGTAACTTTGGATACAACCTCAGTTTTCTTATTTGTAAAATAAGGATAATGATACCTCCTTAACTCCCTCCCTTCCATCCCAATATGACAAAATGCTAAGAAAATGAAAGGAGAATGTAATTTAAAGAGCATTATTGATGAAATGAAATGAGTGCATAATTAAAAGTGTTGCCCACAGCAAAGTCCAAGTCCTATGTAAATTGTTATTACTGTGGATATTTTACTTCATATGTTGTAGATGCCTTCATTGGGTTGGATCAGACTATTAAGTTAGAAATATATCAAGTAGCCTGAAAGAGCCTGTGAAGGTTAGGCAGGTGAGAATAAATACAAATTAGGAAAGAAAAAGACACATCATAGTTTTTTTAATAACCAAACGAGTACCAAGGAAGTTGTAGATGACCATGGAGTAAATAACTTAATATAAGCAAATTTAAATTCGGGAAGTCCTGTTTTGCACAGTTTCAAAATGCACAAATCTCAGATACCATGGTTTAGCTAACCCTGGACACCAGACCCCCAACAACACAGTGGACATTTCAGTTACCATGTTACATCACTAACTGTGAGTAACTGCATAAAGTGCAAACATTGCTACTAGCTCTTCAGTCCACAAATTACTATACAAATAACAGCCACATATCATGATCAATGACCAGTCATGTCACTTCTTTCAAAGTTTATCAGTGATTGGTCACTGCATATCTGTTATTCAGTTCATGCACAGACAGCAAAGCATGTAGTTATGCTGCCTCCTTATTTCCCAGTAAAAACCTATGTGATATTTTACAAAAACAGACAATTAGAAGAAGAAATTGGCCAACAAAGATACAGTACAGCAGAGAAATGGAAAGCATAATGCTGTAAGTGAAATTCAAATCAAATTTAAATGGACTTGGTTCCAGGACAAGATCGGGGAGTAGAAGGACCTGAGCTCACCTTTCCTCTCGTGAAAACACCAAAATCACAACTAATGGCTGAAAAACCATCAACAAAAAAGACTGGAACTTACCAAAAAAGATATGCTACTTCCAAAGAAGAAGTCACAACAAGACAGTAGGAGGGATGCATTTGTGATACAAACAAATCCCGTAAGTGTTGAGTGGGTGACCCACAAACTGGAAAATATTTATATCACAGAGGTTCTCCCACAGGAGTGAAAGTTCTGAGCCCCACGTCAGGCTCCCCAGTCTGGGAGTCTGGCATTGAGAGGAGGAGCCCCCAGAGCATTTGGCTTTTAAGGCCAGCAGGGCTTGATCACAGGAACTCCCCAGTACTGGGGGAAACAGAAACTCCACTCTTGGAGGGCACACACAAGGTCTTGTGTGCATGGGAACCCAGGGGAAAAAGCAGTGACTTCATATGAGCCAGGATCAGACCTACCTGCTGGACTTGGAGGATCTCCTTGGGAGGTGGGGGTGGCTGTGGCTCACTATGGGGACAAGGACACCGGTGGCGGAGACACTGGGGAGTACTCACTGGGGTGAGCTGCCCTAAAGGCTGCCACTTTGATGCCAAGACCTGGCCCCACCCAACAGCCCTTAGGCTCCAGTGCTGGGACGCCCCAGGCCAAAAAACCAACAGGACAGGAACACAGGCAGACAGGCTGCTTAAGTCTTCCTGAGCTCACAGCCGCCTCTAAACACATCCCTTGACACGGTCCTGCCCACCAGAGGGACAAGACCCAGCTCCACCTACCAGTGGGCAGGCACCAGTCCTTCTCACTAAGAAGCCTGCACAAGCCTCTTAGACCAGTCTCATCCACTAGGGGGCAGACACCAGAAGCAAGAGGAACTACAATCCTGCAGCCTGTGGGACCTCAAACACAGAAAGTTAGACAAAATGAGATGGCAGAGGACAATGTTCCAGATGAAGGAACAAGATAAAACCCCAGAAGAACTAAGTGAAGTGGAGACAGGCAATCTACCTGAAAAAGAATTCAGAGTAATAGTAAAGATGATCCGAGATCTCAGAAAAAGAATGGAGGCACAGACCGAGAAGATACAAGAGCTAGAAGATATAAAGAACAAACAAACAGAGATGAACAATACAATAACCGAAATAAACAAACAGAGATGAACAATACAATAACCGAAATAATAACCAGAAGGAATCAATAGCTGAAATAATAACCAGAAGGAATCAATAGCCGAATAAATGAGGCAGAAGAATGGATAAGTGAGCTGGAAGACAGAATGGTGGAAATCACTGCCGTGGAAAGGAATAAAGAATGAAAAGAAATGAAGACAGTATAAAAGACCTCTGGGACAACATTAAATGCACCAACGTTCACATTATAGGGGGTCCCAGAAGGAGAAGAGAGAGAGAAAGGACCTTAGGAAATATTTGAGGAGATAGTAGGGGAAGACTTTCCCTAATATGGGAAAGGAAACAGTCACCCAAGTCCAGGAAGCAGAGGGTCCCATACAGGATAAACCCAAGGAGGGGCATGCTGAGACACATATTAATCATACCAACAAATATTAAAAAGAAAATATTAAAAGCAACAAGGGGAAAGCAACAAGTAACATACAAAGGAATCCCCATAAGGTTATCAGCTGATTTTTCAGCAGACACTCTTTAGGCCAGAAGGGAGTGGCACAATATATCTAAAGTGATGAAAAGGAAAGAACTACAGTCAAAAACACTCTACCCAGCAAGGCTCTTGTTCAGATTCAATGGAGAAATCACAAGATTTACAGATAAGCAAAAGCTAAAAAGAACTCAGCACCACCAGAACAGCTTTACAACAACTGCTAAAGGAACTTCTCTAGGAAGAAAACAAAGGGCCACAACTAGAAACAAGAAAATTACGAAGGTATGACCTCACACTGGTCAGAATGGCCATCATCAAAAAGTCTACAAACAATAAATGCTAAAGAGGGTGTGCAGAAAAGAGAACCCTCCTATGCTGTTGGTGGGAATGTAAATTGGTGGTGCCACTATGGAGAACAGTATGGAGGTTCCTTAAAAAACTAAAAATAGAGCTACCGTATGATCCAGCAATCCCACTCCTGGGCACTTAGGAAGCAACCTAAATGTCCATCAACAGAGGAATAGATAAAGGAGATGTGGTACATGTATCAGTGGAATTTTACTCAGCCATAAAAAAAGGTATGAAATAATGCCACTTGCAGCAACATGGATGGACCTAGAGACTGTCATACTAAATGAAGTCAGAGAAAGACAAACAGCATATGATCACTGTACATGGAATCTAAAAATGATACAAATGAACTTATTTACAAAACAGAAACAGACTGGCAGACTTCAGAAACAAACTTATGGTTACCAAGGGGAAAGGTCAGGGGGAGAATAAATTAGGAACTTGGGATTAACATATACACACTACTATATATAAAATAGATAACTAATAAGGACATACTGTATAGCACAGGGAAATCTACTTGGTACTCTGTGATAACCTATATGGGGAAAGAATCTGAAAAAGAATAGATATACATATATGTATAACTAAATCACTTTGCTGTACACCTGAAACTAACACAACATTGTAAATCAACTATACTCCAATACTAAAAAAAACCCCTCATGCTGAGCCCCCCTCCTCCATCCCCCACCCCCCCCACCCCCGCCAAAAAAGAAATCAGACTTAAATGCAGACACAGAAGAAAAGGCTGACAAGGAAAATGCTTCTAACTTTTGCTGTTTGAGAAACTCTAGATACGCGGTCAGAGGAATGTGGTGAAGGTAAACTTACTAACATAAGGAAAGTGATCATGATGAAAAGGATGAAGAAGATGTCTTAGAGGAAGTGACTGGAAAAAAATCGACAATAAAAGATCCCTCAGAGATATTTAACAACATTGAAAGCACAAAGGAGAAAATGTTGAAAGCTGATCCAAACTTAGAAGTATGACAATTTGCGAAGGAAGAGAAAAGATGCTCACTCTGTATCATAAGTTTCACAAATGAGATGAAGGAACATAAACTATTCTTGGTAAGTGTTTACAAAGAAATAAAACACTGTAATCCTCAATATTTCTAATATTTTATAATACTGAGACAATTCAATAGAGAAGACTAGTTTTCAACAAATGATGCTGGGACGATTGGCTAACCACATGAAAAGAATGAAGTTGGACCTCTATCTTACACCATATATAAAAATTGACTCAAAATGGATCAAAGACCTGAATGTAAGAAAGAAAACCATAAAAATTGTAGGAAAAACCACAGGTGTAAATCTTTATGTCCTTGGATTAGGCAATGGTTTCTTAAACACCTTAAGCCAAACAACCAAAAAAAAGACCTATCAGACTTCATAGAAATTAAAAATATTTTGCCAAAGGACACCATCAAGAAAGTGAAAGACACACCACAGAACGGGAGAAAATATTTGCAACCCATACACCTAATATGGGTCAAGTATTCAGAACACATAAATAACACAACTCAACAATAAAAACAACCCAATAAAAAATAGGCAAAGGATTTGAATAGAAATTTTTTCAAAGATATAAAAATGGCTGGGGCTTCCATGGTGGCACTGTGGTTGAGAGTCTGCCTGCCAATGCAGGGGACATGGGTTCAATCCCTGGTCCGGGAGGATCCCACATGCCATGTAGCAACTAAGCCCGTGCGCCACAACTACTAAGCCTGGCTCTAGAGCCCGTGAGCCACAACTGCTGAGCCCACGTGCTAGAGCCCACGAGCCACAACTACTGAGCTTGCGTGCTGCAACTACTGAAGCCCAAGCGCCTAGAGCCCATGCTCCGCAACAAAAGAAGCCACCGCAACGAGAAGCCCATGCACCACAATGAAGAGTAGCCCCTGCTCTCTGCAACTAGAGAAAGCCTACATGTAGCAACGAAGACTGAACAGAACCAAAAATAAATAAAATAAATAAATTTTTAAAAAAATGGCCAATAACTCATAAAAAGATACTCCACATCATTAGCCATCAGGGAAACGCAAATAAGAACCATGATGAGATAGCACTTCAAACATACCAGAATGACCTTAATAAAAAAACTGGACAAGAACAAGTGTTGGCAAGGATGTGAAGAAAATGGAACCCTCATACATTGCCAATGGGATTGTAAAACAGTGCAGCCATTCTGGAAAAGTTTGGCAGTTCCTCAAATATTAAAGTTACCACATGACCCAGCAAATACATATGTAGGTTTATACCCAAGAGAAATTTAAATGACGTTTGTACGAAAATTTGTAGACAAATAGCATTAGTCATAATAGCCAAGGAGTGGAAACAATCCAAAAGCCCTCCAACTGATAAATAAATAAAACGTGGTATATCCAAACAAGAGAATGTTAATATTATTCAGCCATGAAAAAGAATAAAGTGCTGATACATTCTACAACATGGATATACCTTAAAAACATTGTCAAATGAAATAAGCCAGATACACTAGGCCACATATTGTATTACTCCATTTATATGAAATATTTAGAATAGGCAAACTTACATAGAGAAGGTAGAGAAGCAGTTGCCAGGGGCACTAGGGAGGGGGAATGGAGAGTGACTACTTAACTGAGGTTTCTTTGGAGGTGATGAAAATAGTGTTGATGATTGTACAATCATATGAATATTAAAACCAGGGTAAATTTTATGGTATGTGAATTATTTCTTACTAGAAAACAGAAAAAAATAATTTATTAAAAAAAAACCTGCCATGGCCACCTGACAGGCCTAGGAATGAAAAAAAAAATCACAGTGTACTTAATAAATACTAGTGTTACATATTTTTCATTTCCCTATACATTTATACTCAACAGTAAGAGTTTTTAATGTCTTGACAAAAAATTTTAAAGGTCACAGAACAATTTTTCCTACTGATTATTAAGATCACTGTACATGTTTCAGCTTATATATTCACTTTTACAGTCTCAAAGTATCATGCAAATTGAGTACTGCCTGTATAGTGACAGAAAAAAATCTCATCTGAAGCATCTTTTGAAGAAGTGTAGGATGTGATTACCTACCTGTAATTCCTCTGCTGTGGAGACATCTAGTCCTGTGAGATCTTGTATTCTCATATTAATTCGAGACACCACAGGGTTTTCATAGCCAGAGAGCCAGGCACTAAAAACAAGAAAAAAATTATTAGTTTTACTGATAAAGTTTCAATACATGAAGACCAATAGCTGTCATTTAAAAAGCCCTAATATACAGGACATTAAGGCTTTATCTATAGGCATGTACTTCATTTGCTTCTTTGATATGATTTTTTTTTTTTTTTGCAGTACGCGGGCCTCTCACCATTGTGGCCTCTCCCGTTGCGGAGCACAGGCTCCGGACGCGCAGGCTCAGCGGCCGTGGCTCATGGGCCCAGCCGCTCCGTGGCATGTGGGATCTTCCCGGACTGGGACACGAACCCACGTCCCCTGCATCAGCAGGTGGACTCTCAACCACTGCGCCACCAGGGAAGCCCTTTGATACGATTTTTACTAATGATGTTGTAATTTTTAAAAGATGTTACATTCTACAGTTAGAGGTTGGAAAGGGAAAAAAACTAATATCATTTATTACTGAGTTTTTATGAAAACAGATGGATTAATGTAAGAAGACTATATAGGACTATCTACACTGAGAATTTTTTTAATTCCGGAAAAATACATACATCAAAATGAAAACAACTGTTCCTTCTAGATAAGGTATAGGAACTGGCCAAGGTGAAGGTCATAGGGGTTTTAGCCTGATTTATATAACGCTAATGTTTTATAAGAAAAATTCATGTATTACTTGCCTAAATAAAAAAGTTTTAAAAGGTACCCAACACACCCAGTAGGATAGCTATAACCAAAAAGGTGTTGGTGATGATGTGAAGAAATTAGAACCCTCATATATTGCCAGTAGGAATGTAAAATGGTGCAGCCACTTTGGAAAACACTTTGGCAGTTCCTCAAATTGCTAAACACAGAGTTACCATATGACCTAGCAATTCCATTCCTAGGTATATACCCAAGAGAAATTAAAATGTGTGGTCATACCAAAACTTGCACATAAGTATTCACAGTAGCATTATTAATAATGGCCAAAAAGTGGAAATAATACAAATGTCCATCAAATGATAGATACATAAAATGTGATATATCCATAAGACAGATTATTGTGTCATGAAAAGGAAGTAATGATACATGCCACCACACGGATGAACCTTGAAACCATTATGTTAAGAAAGATAAGTCAGATACAAAAGGTCACACATTATGATTCCATTAATATGAAATGTCCAGAACAGGCAAATCAATACAGAAAGTAGATTAGTGGTTGCCACGAGAAGGCAGTATTAAGGAATGACTCTTAATGGGTACAGGATTTTCTTTTGGGGTGGTGAAAATGTTCTGGAATTAGATAATGGTGATGACTGCAAAGCTAAAAAAGACTAAAAACCACTCAACTGTATACTTTAAAGGGTAATTTTATGGTATGGGAACTATAGCTCAATAACATGGCACAGCAAAATTCAGCTCTCTCCTTTACATATGCTTTTTCCCAGTCTATTAGACTTTTTCTTTCTTCACTTCTCTCATCAAGCTTTGGTCCATCATTTCAACAGTATTCTTTTTTTTGGGGTGGGGGAGGCCACGTCATGCAGCTTGCAGGATCTTCGTTCCCCAACCAGGGATCGAACCCGTGCCCCCTGCAGTGGAAGCGTGGAGTCCTAACCACTGGATCGCCGGAGAATTCCCTCAACAGCATCCTTGACTAAAAGCCTAAACTCACCTGTCTGGCAAAAAAACAAGCCTGATGAATTTCTTTTCTCCAAGCTTATACCTATGACACCAAATCGTATTGGAAAAAGTCATGAGATAGGGCAGATATGTTCCACTAAAAATTCATGAACACTGGGACCTCCTTGGTGGCACAGTGGTTAAGAATCCGCCTGCCGGGCTTCCCTGGTGGCGCAGTGGTTAGGAATCTGCCTGCCAATGCAGGGGTCATGGGTTCGAGCCCTGGTCCGGGAAGATCCCACATGCTGTGGAACAACTAAGCCCATGCGCCGCAGCTACTGAGCCTGTGCTCTATAGCCTGTGAGCCACAACTACTGAGCCAGTGTGCCACAACTACTGAAGCCCGCGCACCTAGAGCCTGAGCTCCGCAACAAGAGAAGCCACCACAATGAGAAGCCAGAGCACCACAATGAAGAGTAGCCCCTGCTCGCTGCAACTAAAGAAAGCCCACACGCAGCAAAAAAGACCCAATGCAGCCAAAAGTAAATAAATAAAATAAAAAAAAAAAAAAAAAAAAAAGAATCCGCCTGCCAATGCAGGGGACACGGGTTCAAGCCCTGGTCCAGGAAGATCCCACATGCCGCGGAGCAACTAAGCCCTGTGCACCACAGGCCCTGGTCCAGGAAGATCCCACATGCCGCGGAGCAACTAAGCCCTGTGCACCACAGCTACTAAGCCTGCGCTCTAGAGCCCGCGAACCACAACTACTGAACCTGCGGGCTCCAATTACTGAAGCCCGTGCTCCACACCAAGAGAAGCCACTGCAATGAGAAGCCCTCACACCACAACGAAGAGCAGCCCCCGCTCGAAGCAACTAGAGAAAGCCCACGAGCGGCAACAAGACCCAACACAGCCAAAAACAACAAAACAAAACAATCATGAACACTAACTCCAAATGGGCCTTACTCTTGCCTCTATTCTGAACCCCAACCCACCTCAGACTCCTTCACTCAGTGGATTACGTATCTCCTATGTCACAGATAAAATAGAAACCATACAATCTTTTCCTTATACATAGTTCATTCTAGTTCATTCCAGTTCCAAGAGGAGATTTCTCTCCATTATCTAAGGCCAATCCTCTGCCTTAGATTCTATTATCTCCTGCCATTTTAGGAACCATAAATCATTGATGAGCCCTTCTCTCTCTCATATAATCAACATCTCTTCTCAATAATTCCTCCCACAGCTTTTAACAGGGCTTAAGACTTTCCCATTAAATAAATAAGCAAAAATTTTAAATTCTTTCCCTCAATTCTTTCTCTCTCCAGCCACCAATTTCTTTCTCCTCCATCTTCAAGTCAACCTTTTCACTGACTCCTCACTTCTCAATCCATTCCAATTTAGCTTTAGTCCCCATCACTCCATCAAAACTGCTCTTGCTAATATCTCACCCATAACCCTACTATGCTCCTAAATCTAACAAGATTTTCCCATTCTCATAGTATTTGCTCTTTTAGTAACATTTCAGAATGTTCATCCTTCTTGAAACTCTCCTCCTGACTCATTCATTCTCCAGGTATTCCTTTAGTCTCTCTGGATGTTCCATCCTGGTCTCCCTCACAGCCTCTCACACTGTATTTTGTCTTTCTCCCAGTGCCCCAGCAGCACTTATTCAACAATGTTTCTTCTTGTCCTAAGGCTAGTGCACATGCTCATCTCTACCCAGAGTATTCTGCTTAACTTCGCAAATTTAAGGCTTTGGATTATCATTTTAGTTGTCTCTTCTTCAGAGAAGCCTTCCTTGACTCCTCCCTGTGCCAGACCAGGTTTTTGTTTTGTTTTGTTTCTGGAACAGTAAGAGGAAAAAGTTTTTAACTAATCACATGAAATTGACATGACATGCTATTATAAGTAAAGGAAGATAAATAATACTGTTACAAAATTTACATTTCTCACATCCCTTTCAGAGGAAAATGCATTAGGATTCCTCTTGATCTGATGGACTGATTTCCGTAAAATTGTTTTTTTTTTAATAGTAAATAACAGTATATTTTCTCAGACTGCTAAGAAGTGGTCAGAAAGGCAACTATAAAATCTGTAATGAAAACAACTGACAGGATTAGGGCTGTTTCATGAAATATTAAGAACTATATCTCTTTTTTGGCTGTTAAATCAATGCACCTTTTCACTGGTAAAGCAATTGTTTGCTGTACCACAGAAAAGGTGCACTGATTTAAAGAGCTTCTTCTTAAGTAATATACATTCAATTGTTCAAAACTGAAGTGAGTTTTCTTTCTAATGTTGCCCTCTTTTGGAGAACAAGCAAATATCTTTGTCTTTTGTATATAGTTAGGCAAATATTGTGAAATGCAGCTCTTGTGATCTAAATTTTATTCCCTCACAATTAAACGGGGGCAATTAATTATTATTAGGAATAAGCCTTTGAAACACTTCCAGCTTTTAAAACAGCAAGGCTTCTGAATAACTTCTCAAAACTAGCTTTCCATTTTGGTGCATGACCTGATACCTGACACATTTGATCTGTATTTTAGTCATTTCTTCTAATATCTACACTTTGCCTTCAATAAGGGTTAGTGTTGTGGTTTCAAACAATTTTTACATATAATAGAGTAAGTTTTCATTTCACAGAACTGAGTTTTTCCACTCATGTACCTGTGAAAGGTAATTTGAGCACACACATATTTGCATACATATTTGTGTGTATACATATACATTTTTTAAAGTAAGTCACTTTTACCATTAAAATAAAGCTAGACAACACGGAAACTACGAGGAACAGTTTGTCTTCCTTAGAAATCCTTTTCTAGGCTGAGAAGGGCAAGTACAATTTGCTGAAGGATTTGATGAAGCTCTAGTCTTTTCATCATGTGTTAATCCCACACTGTCATGTCTTATCACCACAGCTACATACATGTCCACTTCCTCAGTAGCACTAGCCTCGAGGTGTAATGTCTATCATAAACAGGACATTGCTGACCAAGCACTCAATACTGTTTGCAATCATTCAGCAACTCATTCTCCACTTTGCCCAATATTGGTATCAAAGTAACACTGACAACTCACCAATATCTTCCTCTGTACACTGCCCCAAATAGATACACACGTTCATTCCAGCTTCTCCATTTCCTAACTGCTGGAACTACATCTTCAAAGAATGCTACTTTCATGCACCCAGCTGTGAATGCTGCCCGCCACGCCACGTAGCCCTGAAGTTATTTCAGTACCAAGGTCTTTTGGTCCAGAGACATTTGCCAGCACACATTATCTACCACAGCACGGACCATCTATTTTGCGTCATCCACTCCATTTCCCAGATGCTGTAGGGATCAGAATACCCCAACCCCATGGGAATCCTCTTCAGCCTGTTTCCCCAAAAGACTGAGGTCCTGGGACTTCCCTGGTGGTCCAGTGGGTAAGACTCCACACTCCCAATGCCGGGGGCCCAGGTTCGATCCCTGGTTGGGGAACTAGATCCCGCATGCATGCTGCAACTAAGAGTTTGCATGCCACAACTAAGAAGTCCACATGAAGCAACTAAGAGTCTGCATACTGCAACTAAGAAGCGCGCATGCCGCAACTAAAGATCCCACATGCTGCAAACTAAAGATCCCACATGCTGCAACTAAGACCCAGCACAGCCAAAATAAATAAATAAATATTAAAAATTTTGAGGTCCTGCTGGCACTCCTCTTCTTTCCAAGAGGAAAGAAGTATCTTTGTCTCTTTGTTAAGATACTCAATGTTTTCTTTAATGTAAAGAAATTGTTCTTCACAAAACTAATCAAGTGGTACCTTTAATATCTAATGGATCACGGTGACTTTGGTGGGCAGCTACTGGATGCTACTATGAGAATCACCCTATATTGGGAGGTGGGAGAGTAGTGGCACCTGTGCCTGCAGAACGATCGTGGGCGTCTCACAGCCCTCCGTTAATCTCAAGAGTTGGCAACTACCTGCAACCTGAAGCACATCAGGGAGATGCTACCTCCATGCACCTGGAAGTGGAGAAGGCAGCCACCCCAATATGTTTTTATAGTACTACATATCCTTCCTTTGTGGCATTTGTAACAATTGTACATTAATTTGTTATTTGATTAAGGTAAGACATCTTCATTCAACTACTAGTTCCAAATACGTATAAATTCTGCCTGGTTTTGCTCACCACTATATCCATAGTGCCTGGCACACAGTAGATGCTCAATAAATATTTGCTGAATGAATGAATCCTGAAGATGTCTTAGAACTAATCCAAGATTTATTTTACTTTACCATAAGTATCTGTCTGATGACCTCATGCAAATTTATAGGGATTGGCCAAGTAGAATTCCTCTGTGTCACAGAAATAGGAAGGATCCAAGAATTTTATTGTTATAAAGGATGTAGCTGATAAACACACTAAGAACTTATTTCTTCCAATTCTGACCAAGTTCCTGGTAGAACTAATCTCATATGTCAATGTACCTTTTTTGCCTGGCAACAATTTCATAGATTTTTGAATTTTATAAGCAACCAACTACTGACTTGATTTTTATAGATAACTGCAACACAAGATTGGCAAGTGTTCTAATAAAGTTTCAAACTAAATACATCTTGATAAAATAACTGTTCCTATTTCATCCTGGAACCTATCACCCAAGAGAACCTGGTCTTCTGACATCTTCAACTTTCTTCTCTGCTACCACCAATACTTAAGCATCTATTCTTACATTTTTCTCTTGTACTTTGGTAGAAGCATTGTCCTTCAGCCTTTCAGAGGCTAGAGCATCTATCTATGCTTTTGAATCTACCTTTTCCATAGGCCTTACTCCAGCAGTTATTGCCTCCCTTTCTATCTTTAATCTTTTCCTTGCTTACTAACTCTTCAGACTGAAGTCTCCTGTTATCAAGAACACATTTACTTTTGCCATTTTAGCAAATTATCATTCCAATCTTTTACTTTTATAGTTTTAAAATTATGGAAGCAAGAAATGCTTGTTATATTCAACAAATGGTTCGGGGACACTGGATAACCATATGCAAAACAAAGAAGATGGACCCCTACCTCACACCATAATAAAAAAATTAACTCAGAAGGGATTAAAGACCTAAATATATAAGCTAACATTACAAAACTTTTAGAAAAAAAATTGGCATACGGTTTAGCTATGACCTCAAAAGTACAAGCAGCAACAACAAAAATAAACAGGACATCATCAAAATAAAACGTTTGTGCCTCAAAAGACATGAATTTCAGAACAGCATTATTCATAATAGCCAAAAAAGTAGAAATAACCCAAATATCTATCAACAGATAAGATAGATACAAGGTGGCATATCCATACAAAAGAATGTTGTTCAGCCATACCTTGAAAACATGCCAAGTAAGAAGCCAGACACTAAAAGTCCGTGTAGTATATAAAAAATATCCAGAAGAGGCAAATCCATAAAGACAGAAAGCAGCTTAGTGGTTGCCCAGGGCTGGGGCAGGGAGAGGATTATGGATTAAGTGGTTATGGCTAAGGAGTATAATGAAAATGTTCTAAAATTAATTGTGGTGATGGATGCACAAGTCTCTGAATATACTAAAAACCACTGACTTGTACACTTCAAATGGGTGAATCAATAAAGCTATTTTTTAAAGAAATACTTATTATAAAAATTTCAAACAGGGTGCCGCAGTGGTTAAGAATCCACCTTCCAATGCTGGGGACACGGGTTCAACCCCTGGTTGGAAAACTAAGATCCCACATGCCATGGGGCAATTAAGCCAGCACACTCCAACTACCGAGCCTGCGCACCACAACTACAGAGAAGCCCGCGTGCCTCAAATACAGAACCCACGCTGTCTGGAGCCCACACACCACAACTAGAAAGCCCGTGCGCAACAACTATTGAGCCTGCATGCTCTGGCCCATGCACCACAACTAGAGAGAAACCCACACGCCACAACGAAGAGGCCCCGCGCTGCAACGAAAGACTCCACGTGCCGCAACTAAGACCCAACACAGCCAAAAATAAAATTAAACAAAATTTAAAAATTTTCGAACAGTATAAAAGTATATGAAGTTCCTTTCCTAGTCCCACTCCTCACAGGTAAACAGTATTAACAAATCGATATGTATCCTCTCAACAGTTTCCCCCGTGTATAAACAAACATACAGAGAGAATTAAAAAAAAAAAGAATCCACCCTTCAATCTTTCACCATAATATACACATACACTTTCTCCCCCTGAAAATACTTCTGACATCTTTCCTAGTCAATACACATAGCACTGCCTCATTTTTTAAAAATTACTGTGGTTAAACAATACACAACATAAAATTAACCACTTTAACCATTTTTTAAAATATGGTAAAATACACATAAAATTAACCACTTTAACCATTTTTAAGTGTACAATTCAGTGGTGTTAAGTACACTCACAAGGTCACACAACCATCACCACTATCTATTTCCAAAACTTTTTCTTCATCCCAAACTGAAACTCTGTACCCATTAAACAATAATTTGCCATTTCCCTCTCCTCCCAGCCCCTGGTAACCTCTAATACACTTTTTGTCTGTATGAATTTGCCTATTCTAGATACCCCCTGTAAGTAGAATCATACCATATTTGTCCTTTTGTACCTGGCTTATTTCACTTAGTATAATGTCCTCAAAGTTCATCCATGTCATATAGCATGTATCAGAATTTCATTCCTTTTTAAGGCTGAATATAGTCCATAATTTGTTTATACCACATTTTGTTTAACCATTCATCTATTAATGGATACGTGGGTTGCCTCCACCTGTTGACTACTGTGAATAATGCTGTTATGAACATGGGTGTACAAGTAATCTGTTTGAGTCCCTTCTTTCAATTTTTGGGGGTATATACCTAGAAGTGGAATTTCTGCATCATATCATAATACTATGTTTGACTTTGTGAGGAACTGCCAGCCTGTTTTCCACAGCAACTGTAACACTTTACATTTCCATTCCTCATTGTTTTTTAAACTACTGCTTTTCTTTTTAAAATAAAATACCTTTAATTTCAAAATGACCACGAAGGTCAGTCAATAAAGCACTGGGTTAAATAAGGTTGTTTCTAATTTTTCTCTAGTACAAACAATATTGTAACAGAAATTTCTGTATATCTTTGCATACTTATGGGAATATCTCTGTAGGACAAATTCCTAGATGTGGAACTGCTAGATGACTTTTACATTTTTTTTTTTTTTTCCGGTATGCGGGCCTCTCACTGCTGTGGCCTCTCCCGCTGCGGAGCACAGGCTCCGGATGCGCAGGCCCAGCGGCCAGGGCTCACAGGCCCCCAGCCGCTCCGCGGCATGTGGGATCCTCCCGGACCGGGGCACGAACCTGCGTTCCCCGCATCGGCAGACGGATTCTCAACCACTGCGCCACCAGGGAAGCCCCGACTTTTACATTTTGATAAATGTCAAATTACCCTCCAAAAAAGTTTCAGTGATTTATACTTCTATCAACTGTTTATGAGAGTGCCCATTTCATAAAATCCTTGCCAGTATCAATCTTTTCAATCTTTGCCAATCTTAGAGGCAAAAATATTTTAATTTTTTAACTTTTTAAAAAAAGTTTTAATCTGCACTTCTTGTTATATCACAAATGATCTCAATAGAAGGTTTGAGGCTTAGCAGTTAAGCCTCAGATGAGAGAAAGTCATTGATAACTGCAGCTTAAATATAAACTTATCTTAACTGTGGTTCTGCCATAGTCATTAGAGAGGAAAATGAGTTCTACATAGGAAGTTATTTCACTTAATTTGACTTTTACATGAAAACCTCTCCAAAATATACTAAGATTTTCCTAAGCTTGGGAACTCCATATGTGTAAAACATTTTATTCATCTAGATCCCACCCTTAAAGCATTACTGCTAATCTGTCTTCAACAACATTATTGTAGACCTATCAGGTAGTTGAAGAAATTAGCTCTGAGTTGTTTTAACACTGCTAAAAATTCAGTGGAGACAATGGTACTGTAATATGTTAACTGTCTATTCTTTAGGATCTGGAAGTCTTACTCCTACATTAAATTAAGTAATCGGAAATCAACATTCTTTCTTCTAGTACTCAGTGCTTTAACTGAGTTAGAATGTAAAGTTATAATATTTACTATAACAGTCAAAAAAATCATTTGAAGAACATTGTTTATCTTTTGTAAAATTATAATTGAAAATGTCAACTAAGTTTTACAGTGTTTTTTCCACAAAACATAATTTAGTGCCAGGAGAAAAACAGAATTCTTTCTCCAGATAATTTTATATATGTGTCCTTTTTTTCCATTAATAACTAGATAACCCAAAATATATTTCTTTTGTTCTTAATGACAGGAACCTGAGAGCTACGTTGTACATGCCGAGTAACACTGCAATATTTTTTTTTCATTTCTAATGAATTTCTACTGTTAAAAAATCTTTATTATTCTTTTAATATATGCTTTTAAAAATATCACTGGAATGCTTTATTTATATAAGGAGAAACATTCTCACACTGCATGACTATATTTCTAATACTAAGGAAGGCATGCTCAAGCAAACAGACAACACCATTTTGGAGGTTTTGGAGATTGTTATAAAACCTCCAAAGGAAATATGATTAATATAATTTGAATGCCACTATGTGATTTTTTGCAAAGGCAAAAGATAATTCAGGGCCCAAAGTGCCAATTACAGAGGGCAAAACTTTCAATAATTCTTCTCTAAGTGCTTAATAGTTAACAAAGAAAGGCTAATCATCCACACTGGGAATTTATCCAGTCCCTTTGGTTCTTAGTTGGACAATTATACAACACTATAGATCTATCCATTTCAGTTGTCTCAATCTGAGAACCACTGTTCTACCCAATAGAAGGCAATGCTGTTGTTAAAAGTTATGCCAATTTGGACTTCCCTGGTGGCACAGTGGTTAAGAATCCACCTGCCAGGCTTCCCTGGTGGCGCAGTGGTTGAGTGTCCACCTGCCAATGCAGGGGACACGAGTTCATGCCCCGGTCTGGGAAGATCCCACATGCCGCAGAGCAGCTGGGCCCGTGAGCCATGGCCACCTGGCCTGCGTGTCCAGAGCCTGTGCGCCGCAACGGGAGAGGCCACAACAGTGAGAGGCCCACGTACCACAAAAAAAAAAAAAAAAAGAATCCACCTGCCAATGCAGGGGACGCGGGTTCCAGCCCTGGTCTGGGAAGATCCCACATGCCACTGAGCAACTAAGCCTGTGCACCACAACTAGTGAGCCTGCGCTCCAGAGCCCACAAGCCACAACTACTGAGCCCGCGTGTCACAATTACTGAAGCCCGCGCGCCTAGAGCCCATGCTCCACAACAAGAGAAGCCACCGCAATGAGAAGCCCGCGCACCGCAACAAAAAGTAGACCCTGTTCACCACAACTAGAGAAAAGCCTGTGTGCAGCAACAAAGACCCTACACAGCCAAAAATAAATAAATTTATTTTAAAAATTATTCATTAAAAAAATTATGACACTTAAAAAAAAATCTGATTATCATTCAAAGCTATTTGCGGGGGGTGGGATGGCAGTGGGATGAATTGGGAGATTGGGATTGACATCTATACACTAATATGTATAAAATGGATAACTAATAAGAACCTGCTGTATAAAAAATAAAATAAAATTTAAAAAAAAAGCTATTTGCGTTGATCTCTATATTGTAAAAATATTAATATATTTTTACACTGTATTTGCTCCTTAACATGCGGTAAATTAAATCTTAAGCATAATAAAATATCATACTGTAGGAAATATGTACTTGAAAGTAAAAAAAATGAAATCACTTCCAAGAAGTGATTCTGATTCCACCAGAATCAAAGAAGCTTTTTCTATCACACTAAGTAGACTGTTTATTTGCATATCTCATTATTTATGTTGCTTTAACTGGACTTACAAGCTCAAATAACTAAACTGTCTTCTCAGAGCATATAACTGAATGTTTACCTCTCAAAAACTAAAATTCCATTTCTTTGATTTAGTCAAAATTATTAGCTTCTCCATTAACAAGTCGTAGTAAATTTTTTTTTAAATATTGGAAAAGACAAAAAATGATTTGCCAGAAGTTCGCAGTCAATAAAGTAAATAAAAACTTTATGTTTTTAAACAGTAATGAATTTCCACAAATACTTTGCCCAAGGAAAATTCTATTTGCTAGAACACTGGAACATATTTTTACTTCCACAGATGATGATGCAATCACTTAAGAAATTTCTCAAAATACAGATATTTGAAATTCCCTTCTGACCCTTTCAAAATACAGATGTTCCCAGAGTAAAAGGGATCACATTAACTGACATCAGTACACATAAACTCTTTCTGCTATTTTGCGTTTGAGATGCCTTCTTCAGAGGCATAAAATATGAAGGAAACAGAAAACACTCATTTATTACACTTGTAAAATCTTCAAAATTCAGATTTACAGTGATGGGTAGAAAATGTCTTGACATAGCTATTAAATTTCCAAAACAGTAGAAACTTTTAATTTGTTAAAATATGAAAGGTATTAGATATTTTATGGAGCAAATTCCTTCCTTAACAGTTAAAAGCTCTCTCTCAAAATATATATTTTATTTTTAAAAGGGATGATGAACAATTTTCCTTAAGAGTAAAGATGAAAATCACTGTGCTGTGGAACTCTTCTTTTTACTATGTTGTTTTGAACACAAACACACACCCACACTGCATACTTTGCCAAGCCTGGGTGAATTTATTGTAGTGTTACTCAGTCTTCTAATGCTTCTAATGCTACTGGCTAAATATCTTCTGCTATTATAAATAATATGAAGCATGGTTGGGCCTTTCTCAAAAATCCAATAAAATTGCTTCTCAGAGCTATAAAATTATAATATTTAAAAAATAAGTTCAAAATATTTAGAGGTATTTAGTTCCTAAGAGAGAAAAAATGTTTGTAGACCACCTTTCTGAGAGTAATCTATTTTGACTTGTTGGTAAAAGCCCAATGACTCTGTGGGCTGAATATTTTGTCAAAAGGTCTATTGTTTATATAGAAAATTTCCAAAAATGACTTCTAGAACATTAAGTTCATAAAATTTTGTTTTAAATGATTCCTAAAAACAGCAAAATCTGGAAAATTTAGATACTTACTAGGTTTATGACAGTAAAAATGCCTAGCATCATGTAATCTCTGATAAAATATACAATGGATTTAGTTATTTTATTAAAAATAGATAACGGCTTCATTTTTTTAGACATGAATAAGGTTCTGTAAAATGGAAAATTAGCTTATTCAAAACGAGGGTTAATTACTATGCACAGAAGCATTATAAACCATGGCTCAACATGTCTATCCAAATTAGTTACTGCAAATCCTTACCTTGTATTAGTGTTACTAAAATCAAAATCACATTATAGGAATGTGATTAGGGGCAAGGGGAAATCTATGTACTCCTTTGCACAATTTTTAGTTGACAAATGAAATTTTTCATCGTAAGAGTTTCAAAGGATTTAATTCTGTCATACTGAAAACAGTGGTAATTTCTGAAAAATGATTACTTATTTTATGTATCCAGTGGACTCTAAATACCATAATGATTTTATGCCCACCATCATCCACTTTAAAAAATTATATTAATGAAGCATTTTTTAAAAACTTGGAAATTTTACATTATTCTTTTCTTTTTTTTCCTTGAACTTGCATTTTCATTCCATTTTTATATTAAAACAGTGATTCTCAACAGGGGTAGAGAGGTGGAGTTCCCAGGCATGGTGGTGGGAATTTTGCCTGCCAGGGTACATTTGGCAATGTCTGAAGACATTTTTGATTGTCACAACTGGGATGATGGGTGCTTCTGGCATCCAGTGGGCACTAGAGATGCTGCTAAACATCCTATGAGGCTCAGGTCAGTCAACAAACAACAATCATCTGATACAAAATGTCAATAGTGTTGAGGTTGAGAAGCCCTGCCCTAGAGTGATATATTTCTATGACCAAAAGTATTTTATTCATCACATTTTCTCTACAAGAAAAATATTTATGTAAACTGATAAAAATATAAATTTCCTATAACATAAAGGCCTAAGTGTTAAAAAAAAAATGTCTCCTAGAATGGGTTATTACAATTATAATTAGTATACATTAAAGAACATGATTAAACAATCATCATCAAATATAAAAAGTGAAAATATATTAAAAGATTCCTAATTAATGGATAAAAGCTTATTTTGTTATTTTCAATTAGGTATTGTATCTGTGAATAAATATTGCTACAATGAGACGGAATTCAGCTCAATGATACTTCTATTTTCATTTTTATGAGAGCTGAGAAAACTTTATGTAAATAAGTAGATGGAAAAGGAGTTCTGTTGAAATAATGTCACTTATTTTGTAAGCTCCTATATGTTATATACACTAATAAGTTACATAGTGACCTTTTATTAAAAATTATTTCAGTGATCTATCAGCCAATAACTTAAGGAGATTCTCTTAAATATTGTTAAAAGCAAAGAATTTGAAACCAACTGACTTGCAGAGGATTTGTTAGGTAATCCTTCAAGGCATTCATTTTCTCACTACCTATTGAGTAACCCAGAGATTTTTCAACCCCTGCTTTACTACAGAGACCAAATTAGGCCTTGTTCAATGAAGACTCTTTGGGAACTTCCCTTACTTTAATATGAGAACACAGCTTCACTTATCAGGTAGGGTTTGGGATATCTCAGCAGGCATTTTAAAATCTAGTAATTTCTATTAACTGCCCCATAACCACGTCCATCATGAAAAGTCAGGCACGGGTGTCATCAAATACCTATGCCTAACACCCTAGTTCTTAGAAATCATATGATGGGTTTTATGAAAATTAGATTCTCAAGAAAGAAAATAGTCCAAATATGACTAAAATTCTTCCCATTACTCCCTTACCTCTTAGATACTCTGTACTGTGCTGTGGTCAATTTTCCAGTCTCAGGGTCATGTACTGTAGCTCGGCTCAGCTACAAAAAAAGAGAAAGGACAAGGACTTACTCACGTAGCAGGCAATTTGGGGCTTTTGTTTTGTTTTGTTTTGCCAAGCCACAGGTGATTGGAAGGGTTCAGATTGGTCTGGATGGTAGGTAATGGTTTCGAATCAGCAAAAACATTTAGAAACGTGGCAATAAGAAAAGCCACTTGCAAATCAAGAGAAAATGGGTTGACAGATTTTTGTTGTAGATTGTCCTTTCACTTTTTTTTTAAAAATCATTTGAAGCTCTATGTAAATTTTTTATAGCACTGGGTTTCACAGGTGCTTTCTCAGATCTAGAAGTTTAATGTTCTTTAAATTATTTGACAAAAGAATAATTAGTGGTCTCTTTAGTCTCTTTAAATTCATTTTTTAAAACTCTCACCAAGCTATAACTGTTGTTAAATCTCTCTGGTGAAGTAAAAGGCAACTAAACTCAGAAGTAATAGCATTTGAAAGACTGAGATCTGAAGCATAACTCTGTTCTTTCCATTGCCAGCTTTTAAGTCAGCAAGTTTTTTAAAATAAAAACTCCAACAGGAGAAATAGATTACTCCAAAATGACAATGTTATTTTATAAGATGCATGAACAAATGCCAATACAATCATCATGAAGAATGATGTGAATTCACCACAGCATTTATGAATATGAGAGAACTACATAAACAAAGACTACTCCCAGATTAATCCAGGCTGCTGCTTTCTTTCCCCCCCTCTTTGGCAAGAAAAAGGAAAAAGAAAACAAGTATAAAAGCCATTTCCTGGATATCTGATTCCTAACCTGAAGAGCGATGCAAAGCATATTAACTCCCTAAAAATAACAGACCAATTAAATATTAAAAACAGAACTTCTAGTTAAAGGGAAAGACCTGTGAAACACAAAGCAGTTTATCCATGCGTAAAAATAGGTGGTGACTTGACTGGAGACTGAAAATGACCTACTTCCCTTAAATGAATAATTCCTGTAGGATGTACAAAACACTCATTAGAGGGCAAAATATGCAGCATACACATCTCTTACCTTTTGCTAATTCTGTAATGTACCGTCTCCAAGTCTCCTGTTATTGGGTTTGAAATGGTGGCTCGCCTCAGCTGTGAAGCCAACCATCAAAATAGTTGCATTATAAAAAAAAAAAAAAAAAAAAAAGAATCACATTTATCCAATCAGTCAGAATTCTGGGATTTTTTTTTTACAAAGGAGGCTAAAAAGAGAAAATAATTCCATAGACTTCCAGTCACCTGTGTTTAGCCTTGAAAGCCTGTTGATTTTTAAATATTTTATATTTTTAAAAGTTCTTTAAAATTTTTTGTTTTTGTTTTGTGTGAATGGAGGGTACACAAACAAAAGAGACTGGAAATTAAATTTCTTTCAACGGTTAGAGGACGTGAAGTGAGGAAAAGAAATTTCTAAAATTTGAAGTCTAACTTATAAGAATGGCTATTTGCAGTTAATAATCCATTCCAAACTTTTTGTTTTAATTTTTTCGGTGATGGAAATGTTTGCAAAGACAATGTTCAAAATTTGTTTCAAGGTCATCTTTTCTTCCTTCAAGATATTTACTCATATATTTCACATAAACAGTGAAATAATCTTGGATGAGCACAAAGACAGATGAAAAGAACTCATAAATGTTAAGAAACAGAAGGAGATGACAGCCAAGATAATGATTTTAAACTTTTTTCTAAAAATGAAGGATGATTCAGATGTTAACAAAAGAGTATAAAATTTTTATTGCCATTGAATTACTTGATCAAATAATCCAACTGAGGCATCCACTTTGAAGATTGAGGCCTCCAAACCCAGAAATATAAGACTTGATCTCCAAGCTGAAATGAACTCCTAATAAATATTCTACCAAGGTAATTTTGGTTTACTGACCACAAATAGTGAACTAAAATCCAAAAGAGAATGACAGAATATGATGGGATTATAAGTGGCATTCTGCTTAAGAGATTTATAAGAACTCCCTTGGACAACATCCATACATATTAGACTCGTCTTTTCCATTTAAAGTGTAATCTTTAGTAAAAAACAAAAAGTACCCATTTGGAAAAGTAGTAAAACTTAACAACAACAACAACAACAATTCTGACTTCAAGTTTATTCTACAGTACAGATATCCAGACAACTCAACTTTTATGATATAACATGGAACAGCAAACTGTGGTCCATGGGCCAAATTCATCCAGCCACCTGCTTTTAGAAATAAACTTTCATTGGAATATAGCCACGTTCATTTATGTATTTTCTATGGCTGCTTTTGCACTGCAACAGCAGGGGTGAGTAGTTATATAACAGGCTATACAGCCTGCAAAACATAAAAAATATTCACTATCTGGACCTTTACAGAAAAATTTGCCAACTCCTGTGTAATAATTGAGCAAAAATATTCCTAGTGTTTATTTAACAATCTCTTTATGAAAATGATGGCGGTTTGTATTTTACTATCAATAAGACCAAACAGATCTTAAGAACAAGCTGATGGGAAAAAAGGCAAGAGCATAAAGGGCAGGCTTTCTCACACCCCCACAAAAGAAGAATTTCTATGCTAAACACTAAGTTTATAGGATTGTGTTTACAATAAATTGTTTTTCTTATTAAGATAAATGACGTGGGTTGAAGTCAGAAAACTATGATGTCCTTATTTCAGATTAGCAAGATGTTTGTACCGGCTATATCCTTCTAGTAATAATGTACCTAAACAGGAATAAAAGTACTTCAAGTATTATTTCAGATAAAACTATAGAAGATATAAAAAGTTGGTCTTTGATTAGTCTCTGAGATTAAAGGGCTCCAAAGTACATAGAAAACTTTTTCAGGAAGGTGCTGAAACACAAATTTTTCAAGTGTGAATAAAAATCTCATCTATGATTTTCATAAATGAGTGCTTAAAACCCAGTTGCAAGGTATGTTATTTGTGTTGATAACAGAGAACAACTGGTACAGAGCTTAGTTAATGGCATTAGTTTGCAACAACAATATCTAAAACTATCTATGGGCTTATTGCCATGTCAATTATCATTTTTATAATCTTGCAAAGGAAAAAACTGAAACGCCGGTAGAGTAAATTGAGGAGAGAAAAAAAGAAAAAAATTATTTACCCTTGGTTTTGCTAGATCTTTAACAATTTCAATTTCTGCATCAGAAATAATATCATGGAAGCGAATAATACGAGGCTTGTCCCACTCATCCTCCTGTTTGGCTGGAGCCAGAATAAATTTAGGATTCCGGTTTCCATCATGGTAGCGGCAAAAGAGTTTTTTCTGTCTCCGAGGAGTCTAAACATAAAGTTAAAAATATTATAAATATATTAGAGTAATAATATTTTTAATGCTTGTTCCTATGAAGATAAGAAACAATAATCATGCTAGTGTATACACAGAGTATCTGAGGAAGAACACACAAAAGAAACAGTACCCTGCAAATATTCTGCATCAAATGGGACCTTCAGGATTTTAAAAGTTTTATTAATGATTATTTTCTGGAAGAGATGGTAGGCCTTAAATTTTTAAAAGGTGAGGTTTCTCTTTAACCCCTTCTCTCATCAAAATAAAGTTCAGGCATTGTAAATATGAAAGAAATAATAAAATATTTATAGAAATATGAAATGAATGGCCAGCACTGCTCCAAACTTCACAAGGTAACTGGGAAGCACTCAGAAAGTGTCTAAAAGAAAAAAAAAAAGAAAACAAAACAAAACCTAACCAGGTTTTCCCAAATACCTCCCAATTTTTAAAAACTTTAAGGGATTTTTTTTTTTAAAGTAAAGAAGAAAATGGGTAGCTCTGAAAAAGAGAAAATAAGTTATTAAACAAAGAAGCCAGGTGCTTTTACTAGCAGGTATTAAAGACAGAGTGGTCAACAAAACAAATAAAGGTTCCTTTCAATCATCTATGTATTATATTAACTAAATAAGTTATTCCATTGCTGATTCTTCTCTTGATTAAACAAGTATTTCATATTATGAGGTAGGAATAATATTAGTTTTGGTTTTAATTATTAACTACACAAAAACAAATAATGATTCATGTTTATTCTTGTACTTTATTTACCTAGAATCAAATCCAAGGTTTTATATCAAATAAGCTTTTTATATGATGATGAGATGAATTTAACTATTCTGAGAAAAAGGATGCTCCTTTGACCTGGGGCAGAGTTGACGTGTGTGTGTTACATCAACAAACTGGCAAATTAACAGACTTCTGTTTTTATATCTGTAGTTCTATTTTGCTCTCTTCTTTAAGAGATTCTAAGGGCAATAAAAAATATCTGCTTACTATTGGAAATCTGAACACTGACTAGATATTTGATGATATTATGGAACTACTATGAATACTGTGATACCGGAAATACCATGATAATGGTATTGTGGTTATTATTTTTTTTTTTTAATTTTTTTAATTTTTATCTATTTATTTATGGCTGTGTTGGGTCTTCGTTTCTGTGAGAGGGCTTTCTCTAGTTGTGGCGAGCGGGGGCCGCTCTTCATCGCGGTGCGCGGGCCTCTCACTATCGCGGCCTCTCTTGTTGCGGAGCACAGGCTCCAGACGCGCAGGCTCAGTAATTGTGGCTCACGGGCCTAGTTGCTCCGCGGCATGTGGGATCTTCCCAGACCGGGGCTCGAACCCGTGTCCCCTGCATTGGCAGGCAGATTCTCAACCACTGCGCCACCAGGGAAGCCCTGTGGTTATTTTTTAAGAGTCCTTATCTTTAAAAGACACACTAAAATATTTAGATGTGAAATTTTAAAAAAATGTTTCATGAGTCTAATTTGTATTTACTTATTAGCTCCCAAAGCGAAAGTAAACATGTTCTTCTGGGAATCCACAAACTTATCAAAAATGTCAACATAAATATGATCTACTTATTTGCTGTTACAGGTTAGGCTGTCAACAGTGAGTCATCAAATACCAGGAAGTCATCAACATAAAAACGTAAAACCCAGCTTCAGTTTATCAGTAGTAGAGAAAAAGTTAAACACTATTCAAATGTTTTCACTTAAAAGTACTCACTTCAAAAATTCACTAACTCCTACGTATGCCCGCATTCAGCTGAACACTAGTACCACATGATATTCCTTAAATAAGGATTCCATGATCAATTAATGTTGAGAAACAAAGTATATCCTATCCATAATGCATATTATCATAAAAAGGATCTGAAAAGTCCTAAAGCTGAACAGAAACTATGTTCCCCACGCTTGAACTTTATTATTTTTGGCCTATTACCTATTAAGTATCCTGAAGCACTGGTAATCTGAGTACGAATACATAAATATAGATATACAATAAACAAAGAGATATTTATAGACATGTTTTAGTATTTTAAAGAATAACTGTTAAAGCCAAAATCTGTTTAAAGTCTTTGTGCATTTTTTTTTTTTTGTGGTATGCGGCCCTCTCACCGTTGTGGCCTCTCCCGTTGCGGAGCACAGGCTCCGGACGCGCAGGCTCAGCGGCCATGGCTCACGGGCCTAGCCGCGCCGCGGGATGTGGGATCTTCCCGGACCGAGGCACGAACCCGTGTCCCCTGCTTCGGCAGGCGGACTCTCAACCACTGCGCCACCAGGGAAGCCCAAGAATTAGATAATTTAAGGGAAGTGATAAAGTTTTTTCTTATATCTTAATGCAAAAGAGATTTCAGCAATCTTAAATAGAAATAATATACCATTCTAAACCACCCTATGAAACAGTGGATTTATCTATACAGTGATCTCTTTTGGTTCTGCTCCTAGTCAACCTTGACAGGATTGCCTAGTGAAATGTTTTTGTCTATTTAAGAAATATTAAAAATGCACAAAGGGCTTCCCTGGTGGTGCAGTGGTTGAGAGTCCGCCTGCCGATGCAGGGGACACGGGTTCGTGTCCCGGTCTGGGAAGATCCCATGTCCCGCGGAGCGGCTGGGCCCGTGAGCCATGGCCGCTGAGCCTGCGTGTCCGGAGCCTGTGCTCCGCAACGGGAGAGGCCACAACGGTGAGAGGCCAGTATACCGCAAAAAAAAAAAAAAAAAAAAAAAAATCTGATTCTTCACCTTAAAAAGCCTGTTTTAATCTATGAAAAGGGTAATAATTACCAAAAACGCACTGTAATGGTATATGATTCACAAGTTTTGTTTTAAAGCTATTTTACTAAGGGTTGGAGCATATTAAGTGTGACACCTATAATAAAGTGATGTGGCATACTGTAATACTTTATCAATAATTCTGATTTTTATCACAAATTTTAAAAATAAAAGAATTCTGAATCTCTCTAGAACTATGTACAAACACGCACACACATCCACTTCCACACACACACAATTGGCTTTTCCACTTTACCATTTTGATACCCTCCCCACGGCACAGCATTTCGTACTTCTGTCTCTCTGGTAGGTAATCCGCAGCAACCCCTTTTTTCTTCGGTGTGGTTTTCTGATCAGATTGGTCATCTGAAGCAGACTTATTGGCATCTTTTTCTTTAGCCATTATATACTCAAAATATTTTAAGTTACCATTAGCTCTCTGATGTTCAGGATCTATTAGAAAAGAAAGAAAGCATGTCCATGAGTAAGCTTACAGTTGTTCAAGCATCAGAATACAACAATATACAAATTGAGGAATATATAAATTTACCTTCCAAACCAGGATGCTTTTGAGAGTGAAAGGAGGCACTAATGAAAATTAGTATACCAAAACAATAGGTATAAACCTGTACTGCCCAAAGCACATCAAGACATATATTCACCCTCTACAAAAAGAGTTCCGGAGATGGAATCAGCCATTTATTTCAAAGTAGCAATTACCGCTTCTACTTTGAGAATGTTCCATGTGAGAATTTACTAATCAGCTTTGATGTCAAATGAATTTTAAAGTATTACTTATTACACTTATTTGAAGCAATGGAAAAGATTTTTCTGAGATTGAAATGTAATGACCATGAGGAAGACAAGGTATACAGTTCAAAAGCAACCTTTACCGCAGACACATTATAAACGCAGAACACAGTCTACTTCTGAGGGCTGAGTGGACTTCCGTCCCAAAATTCTAAGTGAGATGGAAAAGAGAAACTAAAAATATAATTTTCAAATAAGCCAGAATCCACTAACTGCCTTGGAATTGCTAGTCATAATTGTTAGCTATCTTTTAGTAGGGGAAAGGAGGACTACTCCACCCATCCAGGAGAAAAAAAATCCAAACCACCAGACACACACAAATGAAAAAGACAGAACAGAACACAGAAATTTCACTTGTGACATTAATTGAAGTGTTTAAAAAATCTAGCCTTAGATTTGTAAAATACTTCGTCTTTGAGAAACTGCTCATAATATATGTTGTGATACACACAATATGAGTCTACTTTTGTAAAAGAAAGGGAAAAGAGGGGAGGGGGTATACTACGAGGAAACAAAAAAAATTGGTGGGTATCTCTGAGTGACTGGCTCTGAGTGATGACTATTCTGTATTTTTTTCTACAATGAATGAAGTATTTTTTAAGTCAGGAGGAAAAATATCACTAAAAAATACTGGGGAAAAAAGGGTAATTGAATTAATATCTCAATTTATTAATTCACTCAACTAAGAAATAACCTAATTATCAAAAGCTTATTTTCAGGGCTTCCCTGGGCGCAGTGGTTGAGAGTCCGCCTGCCGATGCAGGGGACACGGGTTCGTGCCTCGGTCCGGGAAGATCCCACATGCCGTGGAGCAGCTAGGCCCGTGAGCCGTGGCCGCTGAGCATGCGCTTCCAGAGCCTGTGCTCCGCAACGGGAGAGGCCACAGCAGTGAGAGGCCCGCGTACCGCAAAAATAAATAAATAAATAAATAAAGCTTATTTTCAGATGACCAATGTTTTTGAACTGTTCAACTCTCCTAATATACACATATTTACCTATTCATAAAAAGAATTTTTTTTAAGTTTTAAAGCTTCGTTATACACCAAAGACCACATGAATTTTTTTAGCATACAACTCCACCACAGATTCTGAGCTAGTAGGTCTGGTATGGAGATCAAGGAATTTTCATTTCTAACAAGTATCCAAGTAATTCTGATGCATGTGGCCCCTGGCTCATACTTACAGAAATACTATATCTCTGTTCAAAACACTAGTGGTAAAATCTTCATAAGATATCATATTTTCCTAACATTTGAATATGACAATCAAATATACTTCCAGTCTATTTATTTCTATGAAAGAATTTCAACCAGAGGATATAAAATGGAAAATCTCATGCATGTGCCCTCAGGACCACAAAACTTAAGGACTGAGAGACTGATTTCCCATAAATGCCTGATTTTCAGAAAACTGATAATATTGGAATTTTCTTAAATTACAGGGAATTGGTCAAGGGTTGCCTCATATCAATCTTAGGAAATGTTGCTTATGGTTTCCAGGGGCATGAACAATAAATCACCCAAGTTGAGCTGGTGTTAAAAAGTAAGCTGAGGGCTTCCCTGGTGGCGCAGTGGTTGAGAGTCCGCCTGCCAATGCAGGGGACACGGGTTCGTGCCCCGGTCCGGGAAGATCCCATATGCCCGTGAGCCATGGCTGCTGAGCCTGCGCGTCCGGAGCCTGTGCTCCGCGACGGGAGAGGCCACAGCGGTGAGAGGCCCGCGTACCATCAAAAAAAAAAAAAAAAAGTAAGCTGAATTGAGCTTGTTTGTATGACTGGACTGGTTTTATCTGCTTAGGGAATGTTCAACGCTAGTCCCCATTTGTTTTTGATTTGAACAGACTCTAACTGAACTTTCCCCTCTTTACATTCCCTGCCCATAAACACAGCCTACCCCAATCCCTCAATGGACTCACCTGTAGCTTCCTACATTTTGCAGGTCCTGAATGCAATTCCTCTGCTATTACTAAACTCATGTTTTTGACAATTTTGAGTTTGCCTCATTTTACCTTTTTATTTAGGTTGACATTTCAAATCACTATTTCTGAATATGAAATGCAATAAACCAAAAACTTCCTTCAAAGAACACGAGTCAATATTTAATATGCAACAGGGTAAACAAATATTTTTGACTGAGTTAGCTAGGTTAGGTCCAATTTTGAAATTCCTGAAGAGTACAGAGCAGAGAAACACAGCTACTGTTGTAGTACTATTAGGTGAGAAAGACCAGTTGCCATTTATTTAGAGGATAAACAGAAAGATAAAGTATGTCTGACAGATGAGCTCCTGACTTACGACAAATAAAAAGTACCAAAGCTATATGACAAATATATACAGTCACACATAATTATAATTAGTATATCTATATATCCACCAATACATGTTTAACCTTGAATTAGGCCAAATTAACATACCTAGTTCAAGAAGCTTCTTTGTGAGCAAAAGTGCTTTATCTAGGTCTCCCTGCTGGTACACTGCATAGCTCAAATAATCTAGAACAGAGACTTTATCAATTGTAGAAACCTCGCCTTCATCCAGCTGTCTTAGTGCTTGTTCCATCCACAGTTCTGTATGGTAATAATCTGCTTCTGTGTAGGCCACTTTGCCCAACTCAAAACAGTCCTCAACTGTTAGAAATGATTTGTGTTTTACTCCTATGGAAACAAAATACAGAGAACTTTAGGAATCTTAATACTATTATATACTTATTTAGGACAACACAGCTTTCAAAGTACTATCTCCCTCTCATTTGAACCTCACAACAACCTTCTGAGGTAGGAAAAGCAGGAATTATCCTAAGTTTATAAACAAAGGAACAATCTACAAGGTAGTGAAACATGGCAAGGATCACACAGCTAATAGGTAACGTAGGACCTATAGAACCCGAGACTTCAATTATCAGCCATCATACCAAAATGAAGCATCAATTAAGTTGAAGCATGCAATTTTCCAACACAGCGGGAATCACCATATGAGATATATCTAACTCTTAACCAACAATCTGGGCAAGGGATAAATGGACAGGAAGAGAGACAAACCTGTCAATTGATTCTTTCCCCTCTTCCCTTCCCCTACAGTAACCCTTTTCAAAAGCACTAATGGTATGTAATTTACATACCATAAAGTTCACCCAGTTAAAGAATCCAATAATTTTTAGTATATTCACAGAGTTGTACAACCATCACCATAATCTAATTTTAGATCATTTTCATCACCCCAAAAAGAAACTCTGTAACCTTAAGCAGTCACTACCCATCATCTCCCCTTTCCTGCCCTATCCCTACACACCACTAATCTACTTTCTGTATCTGTAGGTTTGCCTATTCTGGCTATCTCACATAAATGGAATCACACAACATATGGTCTTCTGTGACTGGACTCCTTCACTCAGCATAATGTTTTCAAGGTTCTTTTTATTGCCAAATACTAGTCCATTGGGATAGACTACATTTTGCTTATCAGTTGATGGACATTTGAGTTGTTTCCACTTTTTTGGCTTTTATTAATAATGCTACTGTGAACATTCATGTACAAGTTTTTCTGTGGACACATTTTTTCATTACTCTTGAGTATATGTATCAGTGGAATTGCTGGGTCTTATGTCAACTCTATGCTTAACATTTTCAGAAACCGCCAAACTGTTTTCTAAAGTGGCTGCACCTTTTTACAATCCTACCAGCAACGTATGAGGGTTCTGATTTCTCTACATCCTCACCAGTACTTGTTATTGTCCACCTTTATTATAGCCATTGTGGGTATGATGTAGTATTTCATCGTGGTTTTTAAATTTTATTTCCCTAAATGATGTTGAGCATCTTTTCACATGTTTATTGGGCATCTGTATATCATCTTTGGAAAAATGTCTATTCAAATCCTTTTGCCCATTTAAAAATTTGGTTACTTGTCTTTTTATTATTGACTATTTGTTTCAAATACTGTACAATTACCGTTACTTTCATAAGAATAAGGAAAAATAGAGAAAGAACTATAGAAAGAAATAAATGTAAAAAATATACTCTGAATGATAGCAACCATATAACACTGCATTTTTGTAAACAGTAAATCAGGTGAGTTAAGTGGAGACTTTAAGAGCCTGAGTATTTTATGTTTTTTGTGTATACCATGTTAAGTAAGCAACAGAGAGAAAATTACATCTGGACCACATATTCTGGGGTGGTGGGGAGGGAATTGCTTCTGATATAAAACACAGTTGACCCCTGAACAACAAGGGTTTGAACTGCATGAGTCCACTTATACGTGGATTTTTTTCAATAAATACATGTATGTACTGTAAATGTATTTTTTCTTCCTTATGATTTTATTAATAACATTTTCTTTTCTCTAGCTTACTTTATTGTAAAAATACAGTATATAATACATGTAACATACAAAATATGTGTTAATCAACTGTTTAAATTATCAGTAAGCCTTCCAGTCAGCAGTAGTCTATTGGTAGTTAAGTTCTGGGAGAGTCAAAATAGACACGCAGATTTTCAACTGCTCAGGGGGGTCAGCACCCCTAACCCCAGCATTGTTCAAGGGTCGACTCTACCTAGAAATGCTGAATTAAATGTAACAATTATCCATTTGTACTATGGCCAAGTTCACAGGAATTAAGCAAATTTCTTAGGGCCAAAACCAAAAAGGAACTTGAAACCTAGAGAGGTAAGCAGAGGATGAAGCTGCATCTCCTCTGGAGGCAGTCACTAGATCAGAATACTAGAAGCTTGATTTTTAACCACCAAGAAAGGGACAGGAGATAAAGCCTCAGGCCCATGCAAAGTGACAAAGCAGACCCTTGAAGAACTACATCTTGAATGGGAGAATGAACTAGAAAAAAAACTGTCAGCTGGCAAAGAGAAACAACAAAAGAACTTGTTTTTCTCAGTCTTCACTGCAGGTAGGTGAAAAACAATCCCTTAGAACTCCACAGGCACGCTTTCAGGGAGCTTTTCATTTCAAACATATGCTATCTCCATGGTCTGGAAAACTAAAGCCAAGAATTTAACTTAAAGTAGTCGTAGGTTGGTAATGCAATAGGACAACTGGCAGAAGCAACATTTATACTCTGCAAAATGCACCCTCACCTCAGGTTTTGCAATATTCCAACACACAATCTGAAGAAATGCATACAATCCAAAATCACAAAGCACATGATCAAACAAGCCACTATGAGCAAAATTAGCAAAAACTATTAAAAACCAGTATTAGACAGTCTTCAGATGTTGGTGTTATCAGATTAAGAATACAAAACAACTATGATTAAAATGTTTAAAGAATTTTTTAAAAAATAGAAAATATGAACATGTAAGATACCCTAAAAAAGACCAGGCAGATTTGAGTGGGGGGAAGAAATAGAACTTCCAGAAATTAAAAATATTATCAATGAAATAAAGACATACTGGTCAGGTTAAACAGCAAGTTAGACACAACAAAAAAAAGAGAATAATAAACCAAGAAGTGAGAACTGAATAAATTACCATGGGATAAACTACCCAGGATGCAGCAGAGAGGAGGAATACATATGAAGTTCTAGTTAAAAGACAAGGAAGAAAAAATAAGAAGACAGAAGACAACAGCATGTGTCAGAAGAAGACAACAGAATGTGGAAAAGGCACTATTTAAAGAAATATTGGTGGACAATATTCTAGCATTAGAATATATGAAACTTCAGATTCAGGAAGCAGAGAGAATAATAAGCCAAACAAAGTACATGCAAGGTCTTCTTAAGGATTTGTTACAAGGAGGAAGAAAACAATTCCAAAAGAGAAGTCTGAGGTACCAAAAAAAAAAAAAAAGATAACCAAAGAAATTGGTATACATTTAAAGAAAAGTGAGCCATCAGATTGGCAAAAATCTCAAAGTTTGAAATTTTTTGTGATGCTGTGGGGAAATAGGCACTCTCATATATTGCTGCTAGAAATACAAAATGACAGAACCATTATGGGGGGAAACTGGGACAATGTTAGCAAAATTTCCTATGTATTTCCTCTTTGATTCAATGGCATCACTTCTAGAAAAAATATCCCAAAGATCACTTAGCAAAAAAACAAAATAATATATGCACAAGGTTAATGGAAGTATTATTTTTATAAAAGCAAAAGACTGCAAACAAACCAGATGTCCATCAATAGGTGCCCAGTTAAATAAACTATGGTAACTCCACAAAACAGAGTAACATGCAGCTGTAAAAAGAAATGAGGAGGATTTCTATATAGGATATGAAATACTATCTAGAACATATCAATAAATTAAAATGCCAAAGTACAGGAAGTATTTATACCATGCTGCCTTCTGTGCTGATGTTGAAAGGAAATAGGAATATATATACATTTGCTTATATTTTCAAAAAGAAACAGTGGAAATGAAAAAGCTAATAAAGTGGTAGTTACATATAGGAAGAAGAAAGGAACAGGTTGAGGAGTACAGAAATGAAAGTGAGACTTCTGTCAGTGGACCTTATTAGTATAGTTTGGACTTTGAAAGAAGATAAAAAGTTCTGCATGACTAAAACTAATATGAGAGAAATGGTGAAGGTGGTCAAAAGGTACAAACTCCCAGTTATATGATAAATAAGTCCTGGGGATGTAATGTATAGCGTGGTGACTATGGTTAATAATACTGTATTCTATATTTAAAAGTTGCTGGAAGAGTAGATCTTAAAAGTCCTCATCATAAGAAAAAATTTTTTTGTAACTATGTGTGATGGTGGATGTTAACTAAACATCTTGTGGTGATCATCTCACAATACGTACATATCTGCGTCATGTTGTACACCCAAAACTAATACAATGCTATATGTCAATTATGTCTCAATTTTTAAAAAGTTTATTTGGGTACCTCTTTTAAATAAAACATTAATAACAGCATTTTGCAGTTTTAGTTCTCACAGGCTTTTAGCTCATTTGATTCTCATGGCAATCCAATGAAAAAGGTATTATGTCAGACCTCAAAATGGATACTGCCCACTATGCTAGTTACAGTTTCATGTTCCTCTATTGGACAATGTGTCATCATGTTTCATTTGTCAACACATTTCTAAATATAACAGAAACCAAAACAATATAAAGTTTTTGAACAACAGAAGAGGACAAAGATAGGATATGAATTAAAAACTGAGCCTGTGATAAATTTGCTTTCAGTGAGAAAGATGTAGAAGAAGGAGGAGGAGGAAAAGGAGGAGGGGAGAAAGAAAAAGAAAATTTTTTCCAACTTTTGATACCAACGTTCAAACAATAAATGTGAGACTCACAGTGGTTTAGTGTTAATGTCAAAATATCTTATCTCCTATACCAAGTTTTCTGACCTAAATAAACAGAGATAGCATGTTCATGGATTAGAAAATTATCTTTTTAAAATGACAGTGCTGCCCAAATTCTCCCCAAGATTCAAAACAACCCTAATAAAATTTCCTACAGGCATTTTTGTAGAAACTGACAAGCTGATCCTAAGATTTATATGGAAATCCAAAGAATTTAGAATAGCCAAAGCAATTTTAACAAAGAACATAGTTGGAGGACTTAGTCACAAGTGTTTGCAAGTATGTGAAGGAACTGAAACTCTCATACACTGATGACCAGAGTATAAAATGGTACAACAATTTGGTGGTTTCTTCAAAATTAAATATATACCTACCATGCAACCCAGAGAATTCACTTCTAGGTATTTAACCAAAAGAAACGTATGTCTGATATGTCTGATAACATCACAAAGGAAACTGGTAGAAAAAGGAATACAATGGTGTTTTCCTTAATAACTTTTGATTGACTATACTTCAACAAGGCAGTAAATTGGCTAAAACCAGACTTAGCTATAACCTATCCAATGGTGTCAACTTTTTTTTTTTAAGTGCTAGCAGAAAAGGAGTTCATGAGAAATAAATTAAGAGGAAATAAAGGGCTTCCCTGGTGGCGCAGTGGTTGAGAGTCCGCCTGCCAATGCAGGGGACACAGGTTTGTGCCCTGGTCCGGGAAGATCCCACATGCCGCGGAGCGGCTGGGCCCGTGAGCCATGGCCGCTGAGCCTGCGCATCCGGAGCCTCTGCTCCACAACGGGAGAGGCCACAACAGTGAGAGGCCCGCATACCGCAAAAAAAAAAAAAAAAAAAAGAGGAAATAAAATCATGGGCACATTTTGCTAGTGATCAGACATTCACTGTCTAGGGCATAGCATGCCCTAGTCTGAGGATATGACCAGTTACATTCTAGTACCAAGCACAGTCCTAGCATGGAGATGTATGCACTGGAGGATCACATGGACCAATACAATTAAATATTCAAATCATACAACTACCTCCATTCACTATTTTTTTTTTTTGCCTACTGTTAGTCACTTATGGATAGTAACTGATTATCAGTGTACTACTAAAATGAAGATGAAGATCCATACTTTGACAGTTACTAACTCTCTACTCCACACTCTAATCTAGAAAAGGATACCAAGAAACTAACTTATTAATAGTTTAACATGACACAATTTCAGAAACAAAAGAAACATACTGAATTTTGACTCTCCTATTATTTTTCAGTTATGAGAACTGGAATACAGTTCTAAGATGAGCTTACAAAGCAGTAATTAAGAATGTTTTTTCTCAGGGACATACAAAAGGCACAAGAGGAGAGTATGCCATTAATACCCGTAGAGAGCACCAGAAATATTTTTTACATGACCTGATATCCTGGCAACATTATCTGAAAGCACAATGGGGATAGTAGAGTATCTTTAGCTATTCTGCCTTGGTAGTTAAAGTATCTCTGGTTATCTTACCTATTGATCTATTCACAATTATCAAAGGCAAAATGCCTAGGAATTGTATTAAAGAAGAAAATGAAAATGAAGTGATGTAGCATTTGAAAGGGAAGGCTGCTTCCAAAATAGAGAACATGAAAAGAAAAAGTAAATGGACAAGAAGACAAAGAAAATGAGATAAGGAAAGTGATGTTGGCAGAAAAAGACTATAAAAAACTTTCATGCAAAGCACAAATAGAATTTGATGAGAAAAAAGAATAAGCTGCAAATTCCTTTGGTTCAAAGGAAGTGGCACGGATGACTGATGTTAGCCCGTCAAACCGAATGTAGTAACCCAAATTTACAGTTAAAACTAACACCAAAAAGAGTCCTTTTAATTTATTATCACAATATAAACTATAATATAGGAAAATAGGAATAGGAAATAAAATAGTATAGGAAAATTTACTTAGAAATACGTTTTTTGTGGCTCATCCATAAACTGGGAGATTTAATTTAAAAATTCTTACACTATTATTTATAGGAACATTTAGTGGACAAAAACTTGATTTGTAAGGGACAAATATGTTTAAAATGCATACACTTGGGAAGTTGACGTCTTGCATCAGAGGCACTATGGTACACTCATAGCTGAGTGCACTCCAGAGATGTGCAGAGAATCTACTGCTTGGTGTAGTTAACCTTATCAGCTAACCAAGATAGTGACGCAAATGACCAAGAAGAACCTTCAACTTCCACCTGAAGTAAATCAAATTTTATATATAAGACATTTTCTATCCAAAAAGAAAAGTGTAGGGGACACACAGTTTTGAGGGCATTAGCCCGCTGTGATACCCCCCCTTTGCCTGGCAAAGCAATAAAGCTATTCTTTTCTACTTCACCGCCCCCCCACCAAAAGTGTACTATCTCCGGAAGCTAAAAATCTACTCAACAAATCAGGGTTAGGAACAACCTGAAACTAAAGGAACAGTCTATATGAACTGTAAAGGCATCATTAATGCTAAAATCCATTTAACTTATCAGATTTTATATTAAAATATCAAGAAAGCATTTCAAAAGGTAGGCCCAAAAAGGAGAAAGAAACAGACAAAATTAATCAAGGAGTTACATGGCATCAATATAAATCCACTGAAATAAGCATTTCTCTGATTTTGGGGGGAGGGCAATTAAAAAAAACAAATCATCCTTCCCCCTACCCTCATCCCTATCGCTTCACACCTCAACTGCTATAATTTTAAATCTGACAAAGCCAAGTGTTGGCAAGGGTATGAAGAAATGGGAACTCCCATACATTGCGGGTGAGAGTATTAATTGGTACATCTGCTCTGGAGAACAATCTGGCCACATCTAGTAAAGTTTGAGCTTATATCCAAGAGAAACTCTTTTATGTGTGTAATAGACAGAAGAAGACATAAAGATGTCTGTTGAACCTTGGTCCTGCAAAAAACTGGAAATAACCTAAGCTACCACTATCACCTCTTACTTAATTTTTACAACAGCCTCCTCCCTGATTTCTTTGTCCCTACCCCCAGATCTGAATCCATTCTGCAGCCAGAATATTTCTAAAATGAAAATCATATAACCTCCCTGTTTAAAACTTTTCAATAGCTTCTCATTGCACTCAGAACACTTCAAACTCCTCCACATGACTTACAAAGTTCATCAGATGGCTTCTGCTTACCTATCTAGCCTCATCTCTCACTACTCTCACAAAACCAACTCCCTCCCACTGTTCATGCACTCACCCCTTGAACAAACTACTTGTTAGATATCGGATATAAAATGCTCTCTCCTCTCTGGCCTATATATATGTTCTGTTTGGAATATTTTTCTCATGCCCACTATTTCCCCCCCTCCCCCAATTTCCTAGCTAATTCCTTGTCCATTACATCTCAATTTTAAAAAATATCCTGTATTCCAGGAAGTCTTACTTTATGCCTCTCTCTTCTCAAGTCCAAAATTAAGTTTTCTCCTATGTGCTCCCACAGTATCCTAAGTTATCTGCATCTAGGCATTCATCATACCATATCATAAGATAAGTATCCTAAGGGCAAAAGCAGTGTTATTCATTATCACATCCCTAGTACTTAACATAATGGTTATTATGTTAAGTAGATATTAAATAAACATTAAATAGTTAATATCTATTAAACAAATTGATGTTTTAAACTAGAGGTGAACTAAAAAACATAAGGCAGGACTTCCCTCGTGGCACAGTGGATAAGACTCCACACTCCCAATGCCGGGGGCCCAGGTTCAATCCCTGGTCAGGGAACTAGATCCCACATGCATGCTTCAACTAAGAGTTTGCATGCCACAACTAAGGAGCTGGTGAGCCACAACTAAGGAGCCTGCAAGCCACAACTAAGGAGCCTGTGAGCTGCAACTAAGGAGCCCACACACCACAACTAAGGAGCTGCTTACCGGAACTAAGACCTGGTGCAAACTAATTAATTAATTAATTAATTTAAAAAACCAAACAAAACAAAGTTGTGATCTTCAGAAGTGTTATAATGTACCATATTAGTAGAAACAGAAAATAAAATTTGCAAATTTGTACTTTTTTGGAAGTCCAACTTGATGAAATTACATTGCAGCTTAAAGGAAATTTTATTTAATATTATACCATGGTTAGTTTTTCCACTTGATACTTCACTGCAAATTTAGGAAAATGAGCAAGAAAAACACCTTAACAAGTAACTCATCCCACTATATTTTCTTAAGGAGAAAATCAATTTCAGTATGATGATAGAGGTAATATATTTTATTTCTCTAGTTGATAATGACAAGAAGGTAGTAATGGGGTAAGCCACACACTCACAGAAAAAGTGAGAGATTGCAAAAGTAAATTATCATGTGAAGTTAGATATTAGCAACACAAGTAAAACTGGAAAACTTCAAATTTTGCAGAAATTAAACAACATACTCTTTAACAACTAATGGATCAAAGAAGAAATCACAGGGAAAATTCGAAAATACTTAAAGACAAATGAAAATGAAAACACAAAATACCAAAACTTATGGGACACAATGAAAGCAGAGCTAAGGGAGAAATTTATAGTTATAACGCTTATATTAAAAAACAAGAAAGATCTCAAATCAACAACCTAAAAGCTAGAAAAACAAGGACAAACTTAACCCAAAGCTAGCAGAAGACAGGAAATATTAAAGGAGAAGTAAAAGAAAAACAATAGAGAAAATTCATGAAAACAAAAGATGGTTCTTTGAAAAGAATTTTGTCAACAAAATTGACAATCCTTTAGCTACATGGACTAAGAAAAAAAAGATTCAAATTACTAAAATCAGAAATAAAAGTGGGGATACTACTATTGATTCTACAGAAATACAAAGGATTATAAGAGAGTTCTATGAAAAACTGTACACCAACAAATTGAATAACCTAGATGAAATGGACAGATTCCTAAAAACACAAAACCTACCAAGACTTAGAAAAAAATAGAAAATCTGAATAGACATATAGCTAGTAAGGAGACAATCGGTAATCGAAAGTCTCCTGACAAAAGAAAAGCCCTGGACCTAATGGCTTCACCAGAGAATTCTACCAAACATTTAAAGAAGAACTAATACCAATCCTTCTCAAACTTTTCAAAAAGAGAGGAAAGAATACTTCCTATCTCATTCTATGAGGCCAGCATTATCCTTTATACCAAAGCCAGAAAAAGACACTACAAGAAAACTACAGACCAATATCACTTATGAACACTGATGTAAAAATCCTCAACAAAATACTAGCAAACAGAATTCAGCAGCATATAATATTAAAATGATTATACACCATGACCAAGTAGAACTTATTCCTGGAATGCAAGGATGTTTCAACATATGAATATCGATCAATGTAATGCACCACATTAACGGAATAAAGGAAAAAAATACGATCATCTCAATTCATGCAGAAAAAACAATTGACAAAATTCAGTATTCTTCCATGATAAAAAACACTCAACAAACTAGGAATAGAAGGAAACTACCTTAACATAATAAAAGATATATTTGAAAAATCCACTCAATGGTCAAAGACTGAAAGCTTTTCCTTTGAGATCAAGAACAAGAACAAGGATGCCCACTTTCGCCACTTCTATTCAACTTAGTACTTGGAAGTTCTAGCCAGGGCAACTAGGCAAGAACAAGCTCAAAGGTGCCCAAACTGGAAAGGAAGAAGTAAAATGATCTCTGTTCACAGATAACATTATCTTTTTTCTGCCACACTGCGCTGCTTGTGGGATCTGAGTTCCCCAACCAGGGATTGAACCTGCACCCTCGGCAGTGAAAGCATGGAGTCCTAAGCACTGGACCACCAGGGAATACCCAGCAGATAAAATTATCTTAGGTTAGAAAATCCTAAGGATTCCACAAAAAACTTGTTAGAACTAATAAATGAATTCAGCCAAGTAGCAGGATGCAAAGACAACACAGAAAAATCAGTTGCATTTCTATGTACCAATAATGAACAATCTAAAAGAAAATTACCAAAAGAAGTCTAAGCATAACATACTTAGGAATTAACTTAACCAAGGAGATGAAAGACATACAGTGAAAAACTACAAAAAAAACTGCTGAAAGACAACATAAATAAATGGAAAACACATCCCATGTTCATGGATTGGAAGACCATGATTCATGGATTGTTAAAATGTTAATACTACCCAAAGCAATCTACAGATTCAACACAATCTCTATCAAAATACTAAAAACAGAAACAGAAAAACCCATCCTAAAATTCATACGGAATCTCAAGGGACCCAGAATAACCAAAACAATCTTAAAAAAGAAGAACAAAACCAGAAGACTCACACCTCCTAATTTCAAAACTTACTACAAAGCTACAATAATCAAATAGTGTGTTATCAGCATAAAGACAGACTTACAGACTAATGGAATACAGAGGCAGAAGTAAACCTTTGTATATATGGTCAAATGATTTTTGACAAGCATGGCAAGACCATTTAATGGGGAAAGGATGGTCTTTTCAACAAATGGTGCTGGGAGAACCGAATATCCACATGCAAAAGAATGAAGTTGAACCCTTACCTAATACCACATGTAAAAATTAACTCAAAATAAATCAAGGACCTAAATATAAGACCTAAAACAATAAAACTCTTAGAAGAAAACATAGGACAAAAGCTTTATAACATTGGATTGGGCAATGATTTCTTGTCTATGACCCTAAAGGCACAGGCAAAAAAAGAAAAAATAAACAAATTGGACTGCGTAAAAATTTAAAAATTTGGATACAAAGCACAATATCAATGGAGTAAAAAGGCAACCCACAGAATAGGAGAAAATATTTGCAAATCATACATCTCATAAGGAATTAATATCCAGAATATATAGAGAACCTCTAAAACTCAACAATAAAGAATGAATAACCCAATTAAAAAATAGACAGGGCTTCCCTGGTGGCGCAGTGGTTGGGAGTCCACCTGCCAATACAGGGGACACGGGTTCATGCCCCGGTCCGGGAAGATCCCACATGCTGCGGAGCAGCTGGGCCCGTAAGCCATGTCCACTGAGCCTGCGCATCCGGAGCCTGTGCTCTGCAACAGGAGAGGCCACAGCAGTGAGAGGCCCGCGTACTGCCAAAAAAAAAAAAAAAAAAACCAGACAAAGGACTCGAATAGATATTTCTTCAAAGAAGATGTACAGGCGGCTGCTAATAAGTACATGAAAAGATGCTCAACATCACTGATAACTGGGGAAATGCAAAACTGCAATGAGATACCACCCACTAGAGTGGCTACTATCAGAAAAAAAAAAAAGAAAATAACAAGTGTTGGCAAGGATGTGGAGAAACTGGAACCCTTATGCACTGTTGGTGGGAATGTAAAATGGTATATCTACTATGGAAAAGAGTATGGTGGCTCCTCAAAAATTAAAAACAGAATTATCACATGACACAGCAATTCCACTTCTGGGTATATACTCAAAGAATAAAAGACATTGTCTTGAAGAGCTATTTGCACACCCATGTTCACAGCAGCATTATTCACAATAGCTGATGTGTGGAAGGAACCCAAGTGTCCATCAACAGATGAATGGATAAGCAAAATATGGTATATACACAATGGATTATTATTCAGCCTTAAAAATGAAGGAAGTTCCGACGTATACTACAGCCCTTGAGGACATTATACTAAGTGAAATAAGCCAGTCACAAAAACACAAACGCTGTATGATTCTACTTATATGAGGTACTTAAGTCAAAGTCATAGAGACAGAAAGTAGAATGATGGTTGCCAGGGGCTGAGTAAGTGGGAACTGGGGAGTTATTGTTTAACAAGTATAGCGCTTCAGTTTCACAAGATGAAAAGAGCTATGCAGATGGATGGTAATGATGGTTGCATAATAATGCAAATGTACTTAATACCATAAACTGCACATTTAAAATTGGTTAAGATGGTAAATTTTGTTTTATGTTTTTTTCACAATAAATTTAAGCAAATTATCATGAAATCAGCTGTAACTTAAAAAAAGAGGGTTTTGCCGAAAATAGGTCAGAAAGCAGGATGCTTCACACTGTAGAACACTAAAAATCAGTACATACTCAACATGTCTTGGTTTTAAATTATTGAATATATTACTTTGATTATCAATTTCCTTATAACTTAATGCACAAATACTGGGTATTCTAAAGACAGACATTTGGAAAACTGGTTGTTTCTTTTTCTTACATGCTAAAATTGCCTACTTAAGTTAGTCTCTATAATTATAAGCTTTCACAGTAACAAGCTAGCAGCTTATCCACAACTATTCAGTCCTAGACAAAGGGTTGTTTTGTCCTCAAAGGCTGTGAAACAAAGTGAAGTTAAAAATCTTAAAATACGGAAGTCTTTTTATATTAACATTGCCCTAATGGACTGAACGGAGAAGCCAAGTGATAGGATTTTTATAGACTACAGTAATTCTTACCTGGAAGATCACCCTTTGAGATGGTATCTGTATCCAAATTGTAGGTATCCTGGAGACGCAACAGAGCTTTGGCTGCCCCAACCTGATCTTCATCATTAGGGAAGTACTGTCTCTGAATGGTTAGGTTAGAGATAAAACCTTAAAATAGGGGGGAAAAAAAAAGAGTCTAGACACGGGTATGAAATGTACAGTGTGGGAAATATAGTCAATAACTATGTAATATCTTTGTATGGTGATGACATATCAGAACTAGACTTATCACGGTGATCATTTTGAAATATATAGAAATACAGGATCAATATTTTGTATAACAGGAACATAGTGTTGCAGGTCAATTGTATTTCAAAAACAAACTCATACAAAAAGATATCAGATATATGGTTATCAGAGGCAGGAGGTGGGTGTGCAGGGTAACTGGAGGGAGGCTGTCAAAAGGTATAAAGTTCCAGTTATAAGTAAGTACTAGGGATGTAATGTACAACACAATAAAAATAATTAACACTGCTGTATGTTATATATGAAAGTTGTTAAGAGAGTACATCTTAAGAGTTCTCATCACAAGGAAAAGCATTTTTTTCTATTTTTTAAATTTTGTATCTATATGAGGTGATGGATGATCACTAAATTTACTGTGATAATCATTCCATGATGTGTGTAAGTGAAATCATTGTGCTGTACACTTTATACGGTACTGTATGTCAATTATATCTCAATAAAATTGGAAGAAAAAAGACTTTAGAACCTCACAGACTTCCATTTTCCAATATAGTCTTAAAAGGATTTTTCAAAATCTATTTTATTATAATTTTCCACCATACCATGTGTAACAAGAAAAAGTTAAATATACTGAACAAGACTTGACATACCTCTAAGTTGTTCATCTTCCCAAACCATTTTTAATGTTGCTTAAGTAATCTGAGGTCATTGCATAAATTATATTTGTATTAATAGGTAAAGATCAACTAACATAATAGAGTTTTTAATTATACAACACAGCCTCCACTAAGCTTGAAAAGTGAACATTTAAAGATTTGAAAACGATGTTCACTCGCAACCAATTATAATTTCAGATAACAGTAAGTAAAATGTACACTCTTAAAGTTATGTTTTCTTCTTCCATGTGCCACATATCACATAAATGTGTAAATATATAAAGTTTGGTGGAATTCTTTAAGGAGAAGGAAGAGACATTTATTATATATGTAAGAGTATCAGGTAAGCTAGATTATTAAAATATATTTAGATCTGTTTAATTATTAAATATAGTGTTCATCATCATGGTTTGCACTCTATAAATCCTAATATTAATTTTAAAAGGTTTTACATAAAATACAGCAAAAATAAAACTAAGAAACTAATCACTGGTAACTATGTAACTCCTAAGGAGAAGAGATGCTAAATACTCCTTAAGAAATCAATACAACAAAAAGTGATTTAAAATTTTAATAACATGTGTCATCATTTGCAAATCAAAATTAGGTACAAGACTTCCCTCCATTCTCCTTTACTTATAATCAACTATGCATACTTTGATCATCAAAAGGCCAGGCATTTTTATGTTAATTGAAATGTACAGATGAACAACTAGATGGAAGAGGCCTAAGTCCATATTAAAGCATTAGTTTTAAGACCAATTCCTAGTCACAATATCCACATGCAATTTTACAAGCAAGTTTTACAGAAGACTGGAACGATTTTATGCCCCAAACCAAAATCTATGAAGTAACTTAAATCCTCTCTAATAAAAAGAAAAAACGTATATCTACTATAGCATTATGGGATGACTGCCACAGATTAAAACGCCTAAGTCTTAAGGTTTACTTTATAAAAAAACTTAGTTCATACTTGAGATTTTTTTTTTTAGATTTTTTTAAAAAAATAATAAACAAATGTGTGTGCATATGTATATATGTATACAAACGCATACATATATGATCTTAAAAATGTTCTCATGGGGCTTCCCTGGAGGCGCAGTGGTTGAGAGTCCGCCTGCTGATGCAGGGGACACGAGTTCGTGCCCCATTCCGGGAAGATCCCACATGCCGCGGAGCGGCTGGGCCCGTGAGCCATGGCCGCTGGGCCTGCGCGTCCAGAGCTTGTGCTCCGCAACGGGAGAGGCCACCGCGGTGAGAGGCCCGCGTACCGCAAAAAAAAAAAAAAAAAAAATGTTCTCATGGTGTTATATGACAACAAATAATCACAGGTACTATTTCCTTCTCATCTCAAAGAAGTATTCACAAGTGCTTGCCTTAATTTTTCTTTTCAAGGTTTCCTGTCCTATGCGTAATAGTTTAGTTTACTGCTCACAAATACTTGAAAGCACCCTTGGAGTGCTTTACTACACAGTTGGCTCAGTTCTCTGTCTCTCTTTTTTTTGCCACCTTCAATCATTCAACAAATAAACACTATGTACTAAAGCATAATACCTCTACTTCATTGAACTCCAGCCTTAGTTTTCTGTGTCTGTTACTAAAATATCTAAAAGATCTCAATACTTCAACTACAATTTTATTGTTTCAATTAGAAAGACATTCATTATTACTGTTTGCAGCCTCAATTTTTAAATTTATTGTCTATGTTAAACAAAACAATCCTAAGCTTCAAAGTACTATGTAAAACACAGCTAACATTTTTCCTTATTAGCATCACTCCCAGTACATTAAAAATTGATTAGAAGATAAAGACTTACCCATAAAATTTTTTAAATCTGAAGGTAATCCTAAAATGAAACAATTACCCTCAGAAATGAAGCTGTATGCCAAATCATTGATTCACTTTTTTAGATTTCAAAGCAAAAAGGACCACGTTAAATGAAGAGCAGAAATTACATTTTAACAATAAAGTTCTATCTTTCTTTATTTCCAGTTTTTATTCATGTTTTTTTTAAATCAAGAATTCAGGATGTAGACTAAATTAACTCTAGTCAAATCAAATACATCTCAGCAATAATTCAGTTACAAGGCTGAACACCTGATGTTCTGGGAACTGAATTTATCACTTCTTCTGGCATGTCTACAGGTGGTAGCAAAAAAGCCTTACTTTTTTTTTTGGCTCATTAGTCTTACCATCTGACTTACCATCCGACATATCCTTAAGGACCAGATTCTCCAACTCACTCCACTCAGTGTTCAGACGTTTCATTAACTTAAATGCATTTACAGGGTGTCCAACAAATCCTTCTGGATCTTTTGTTGCTGTGCTGGTTAGCTGATCTAACTTCTCTGCCCATCTAAAAATGTAAGACATAAGTGGAATCTACATAAAGTATATACACACTCAATGAGGAAGAAGACTAGTAAAGCACTCAAAAAAGATTAGAGGGTTTTGAGTTAAAACTATACTTAAAATCCTTTTAAAAGTAAAATTACAAAGGATTTTTAAAAAGCAAGATTCTCTTACAGATAAAATCTAACTTGGCAAAATCAAAATATAACTACAAGACTTTTTGTTTTAGTTTTGTTTCTCCCAAATGGTTACAGTAAATGTAACCTATCTTAGTAAAAGTTGTGATTGGATCCCTCTAGTAAGAATCTAAAAATTTATTTCCCTACAGGTCCTTAAAGCCAAATAATTGATTATTACAAAGTAAGCCCAATCCAATTTCAGTTACATGTTCATTTAAATCAAACTTACAGCAAAATTTTATATTCAGTATCTAGAAACTGTATTTTAAAACAAAAATACTGAATACTTAGCTACTCATTAAACAAAGGCTAGGAACTCTCAGGTCAGAATTAAATATGAACCTGAGTCAATTAAAAATAAATTAGGGGACTTCCCTGGTGGCGCAGTGGTTAAGAATCCGCCTGTCAATGCAGGGTACATGGGTTCCAGCCCTGGTCTGGGAAGATTTCCACATGCCGCGGAGCAACTAAGCCCATGCACCAAAACTACTGAGCCTGCACTCTAGAGCCCGCAAGCCACAACTACTGAGCCCACGTGCCACAGCTACTGAAGCCCGCACGCCTAGAGCCTGTGCTCTGCAACAAGAGAAGCCACTGCAATGAAAAGCCCACGCACGCAACAAACAGTAGTTCCCACTCGCCACAACAAGAGAAAGCCCGCACACAGCAACAAAGATCCAACGCAGCCATAAATAAATAAATAAATAAATTTAAATAAATAAATTAGCATTTAAGGAAAAACTATATCAATTAAATAATACTATACTTATCACTGTAATCTCTAGAATGGAACCATAGGACTGAAGGATAAATAGCAGTGGAAAATTGCTCCAGAAGGTGGCTTGATTAGGGAGGTTAGAAGAGGATAGAAGATATTAGCAACCATTGAAAAAAATTGTCAGTCAATGACCCATACCCATTTATATTCTTATCTCAATCCATATTCTTCAACTGAAGTCTTAGCCTGGGCCTAACTTCTGTTTTCTGTGCTCCTACTTTAGCCATTTCAACTGGCCTTTTAAGACTGACAGAGGGCTTTCACTTTCACTCAAAGAATGTTTTAGCTCTACCAAGAAAACATGAAGGTGGAATCAGAGTCATAGTAAGTAAAACACTTTGCTTACTTTTTTATTTGTTCTAATTTGTCCTCTTCTGCCTTAATATAGTCTTTCAGGGAAGTCACCAGATCTTTTTCAGTACGGATCAAATCAGTCATCTGACCTAGAAGGAGAAAAAGGGAAGAAAGTAATCAAATACCCATACTGGTCAAAACAAGTATTTTTGAATAATTTAAGAATGATTGAGAATGCTTCATTCTGAGAGGACTTACCTGGCATGAATCAGATATGTTGGAGAGAGCATCATTTTTTTTTCTTTTTTTCCTTTTTTAAAAACCAGATAAATAAAAATAAAGCCGGAAACTCTTCTAATCATGTGTTCCAATTTAAATTTTCAAGCTACTTAATTCTGCAAGCTTGGACCATATCGACAAATTGTCTGTCATCTAAAAATTTATTTTTTAATTTCAAAACCTTACTTTCCAAGGATCAATGTTTCTTCTTCCCTACCTCCCCTCTCACCTTTTTGTGGTTTTGAAACTACCTAGAACTAAATTTTTATTCAATAAACAAAGACCACACTAACAAAAAGTATACTTCTCAACTGCAATTCAAATATCCATATTTAGTTATTCATAAGGGGAAAACAGAACTCATCATTTTACATCCCAAAATGAGGTTTCATAACTATAGTACTTGTTTGTGTTTTATTTAGCTCCACAATCATGTGAGGGTAGAACTGGTCAACAAGATGACAGAAAACTTCTCTTTTAAGACATATGAAGTATGTATATAGGAAAACATAAAAGACTAAGTATATACATTAAATGATTTGCTGGGTGGACTCATTACCAGAGAATTTTCTTTGGTATGCTTTTCTAAATTTTCATAAATTTCTAATCTGAAAATGTATTCCTTTTGTAATCAGAGAAAATAATTTAAAGAAAACAATTGAATTTAAAAATGAGAGAGACTTTTAGAGGGGCAGGGACTGAAGTAATGTTTCAGTCTCTGGGAACACAAATGTATTGGTTTTTACTGATCTAAAAAACACTAAAACATGTAAATTTTTAAATGCAAAAACAACAAAAAATAATTAAGACTTACCAATTGAAGTAAAAAAGCCTGGATCAGCCAAAGACTGGGGAAGTAGAAACCCTACAACTAAAATACACCAGATCATCTTCAGAGGCTTACTTTTACAGGATCGCACACCTATAAGAGAAATATGGCCATTATTTTTAAAAAGGAGGACTTCCCTGGTGGCGCAGTGCTTAAGAATCCGCCTGCCAATGCAGGGGACATGGGTTTGAGCCCTGGTCTGGGAAGATCCCGCATGCCGCAGAGCAACTAAGCCCATGCACCACAACTACTGACCCTGTGCTCTAGAGCCCACGAGCCACAGCTACTGAAGCTCACATGCCTAGAGCCCGTGCTCCGCAACAAGAGAAGCCACCGCAGTGAGAAGCCCACGCACTGCAATGAAGAGTAGCCCCCGCTCGCCACAACTAGAGAAAGGCTGCGCGCAGCAACAAAGACCCGACTCAGCCAGAAATAAATTTAAAATAAAATAAAATAAAATGTTAGAATATGCTTAAAGGGAAAAAAGGTTTCAGAGCTTTCTGATTAATCCTCTAAATTGCTAACTTGTTCCATCTTTTCCCTGCAATGGCCTTAAATTTTAAAATAAGTTCAATTAAAAGTTGCAGATATTGGGGTGATGAAAACGTTCTAAAATATACGGTGGTGATCAACTGTTGAAGAACACTGTGAAAGTACTAAAAAGTACGCAAGCATGAACATGGGTGAATAGTGTGGTATATGAATTATATCTCCATAAAGCTGTTTTATTTTTTAAAAGTTGTACAGAATTAAAAAAAAAAAAAAACAACCAACCCTGTCGATTTAAGCTAGCAATTTCTCTCAAAGGGCCCAATGCTGAGCTTTTTCTCTTATCTACTGTGTTCTATGTAAAAAATCCTTAGCCCAGTACAAAGTTGTGGCATTTTTTTCTAAAACCTGGCAGCAAAGCCCTTCTGTCTTTTTTGCTTTGTCCCCCGTAGGGCTGTCTTTTCTGGAATGGATTCTTCATGGCAGATGCAGATTATCAACTAACCAGTAGAAAGTTTTTCACCCTGCTTTCCCAAAGGCCCTGTTAGCACTCTTCTCTTGCTCCTTCTCCACAACATACATGGACTTTAAGTCCTTCTCCTTTATTACCTTACAGGAAAATAAATTACAACTGCAGTACCATTCGCCCCAATAACAGACACCCACTGGTTATTCTGACTTGTCACCCTATTCCTCTTTGGTACAGGCACCTCTGACTCTTCCCAAGTGACTTCTCCTAAAGCAACAGGTTCAAGTCCACATTGGAAAACTCCCTATTACACACATACACACACAAAATACTTTTCCTTAACTTGAATCACTAAAAATAGGTCACCACAGAAACTGACACTGACCTCCTGGAAGTACTCCTAAGTCTCCTCCCTCAAGTCTGCAAACTTCCAGTTACTTCCAGAACCACACAGTAGTGAAATACACTGTTCTCTTGGCTGCTTTACAGTAACTATTTGGGAAGGCTTCTAGCATGCAGCAGATGCAGACACATCCTCTCCTGGGTTCCTGCCAAAGCACAAGACTTTTTCAAAATCCTGGGCTGTCTGAACAGTCTAGAATTTTCTCACTGTTTAAACAGATTTCTGCCATAATTTCTTCATAAATAAATGTTATTTCCAGCAAATACAAATGCTTTTGCTGTACTAACAGAAGGCTAATCAGAAATGTTGTCTAAACGTTTAACTCTGATAAGAAAGTTTACATTTGTCAGATAAGAGCTTATCATTTTTTTCACTGCTAAAATATATTTTGTCCCTAAAGTTTCTGTCAACTTTTATCATCCTTAAACCTCACAATGAATCAAGAACCATTAGCCTACAGAAATTACAAAAAAGAAGCTTGAAAACTGCTTTATTCTAGATGTAATAAAGAGTTATAATCAACAACAAAAAAAACAACAAAAGGAAAAGTTATTGGATCTCTGAAAGGAGAGAAGAATTTTTAAACTTAAAAATGATAAGACAACCTATCAAAAGCCAGATGGAATTATATACACAAAATAATTTAGGTTTATGTATGTTTTTTAAAAATTAACTACAAACTAGGAAACTAAAGAAAACAGAGCTCATTTAAGGAACTCCTACAAATCAGTAAGAAAACTACTAAGATGTTAGTAGATAAGTGGAGTAATAAACCAGAAAGCCACAAAAGAGAAACTATAGTTAACTAAACCCCCAAAAAACAAAAACAAAAACTCACTCATTGGTGAGTGACACAAAAAATTGAAATAAGATAGCCAGTTTTTGCCTATCAAATGAACAATTAAACAAATTTAACAACTTAATTTAAAATATCTAATGATAGTGTTATATGTCAAGAAACTTAAAGTGAACATATTCCTTACTTGTAAATTTAAATGAAAAACAAGGAGACGAAGGGAAGATGGCGGAAGAGTAAGACGCGGAGATCACCTTCTTCCCCACAGATACACCAGAAATACATCTACACGTGGAACAACTCATACAGAGCACCTACTGAACGCTGGCAGAAGACCTCAGACCTCCCAAAAGGCAAGAAACTCCCCACGTACCTGGGTACGGCAAAAGAAAAAAGAATAAACAGAGACAAAAGGATAGGGACGGGACTTGCACCAGTGGGAGGGAGCTGTGAAGGAGGAAAGGTTTCCACACACTAGGAAGCCCCTTTGCGGGCGGAGACTGCGGGTAGCGGAGGGAAAAAGCATCGGGGCCGCGGAGGAGAGCACAGCAACAGGGGTGCGGAGGGGAAAGCGGAGAGATTCTCGCACGGAGGATCAGTGCCGACCGGCACTCACCAGCCCGAGAGGCTTGTCTGTTCACCCGCAGGGGCGGCGGGGCTGGGAGCTGAGGCTCGGGCTTCGGTCGGAGCGCAGGGAGAGGACTGGGGTTGGCGGTGTGAACACAGCCTGCAGGGGGTCAGTGCACCACGGCTAGCCGGGAGGGAGTCCAGGAAAAAGTCTGGACCTGCCTGCTTAAAGGAGCTCCAGAGAAGGGTGCGAGCCGCGGCTAAAAGCGCGGACCCCAGAGACGGGCATGAGACGCTAAGGCTGCTGCTGCCGCCACCAACAAGCCTGTATGCAAGCACAGGTCACTGTCCACACCCCCTTCCAGGGAGCCTGTGCAGCTTGCCGCTGCCAGGGTCCCGGGATCCAGGGACAACTTCCCCGGGAGAACGCACGGCGCGCCTCAGGAGGGTGTAACGTCACGCTGGCCTCTGCCGCCGCAGGCTCGCCCCGCACTCCGTGCCCCTCCCTCCCCGCCCCCCACCCCCCACCCCCCGGCCTGAGTGAGCCAGAGTCCCCGAAGCAGCTGCTCCTTTAACCCCGTCCTGTCTGAGTGAAGAACAGACACCCTCCGGCGACCTACACGCAGAGGCGGGGCCAAATCCAAAGCTGAGCCCCTGGGAGCTGTGAGAACAGAGATGAGAAAGGGAAATAAATCTCTCCCAGCAGCCTCAGAAGCAGCGGATTAAAGCTCCACAATCAACTTGATGAACCCTGTATCTGTGGAATACATGAATAGACAACGAATCATCCCAAATTGAGGAGGTGGGCTTTGAGAGCAAGATTTATGATTTTTTCCCCTTTTCCTTTTTTGTGAGTGTGTATGTGTATGCTTCTGTGTGAGATTTTGTCTGTATAGCTTTGCTTCCACCATTTGTCCTAGGGTTCTATCCGTCCGTTTAAATTTTTTTCTTAATAATTATTTTTATTTTAATAACTTTATTAGATTTTATCTTATTTTATTTTACTTTATCTTCTTTCTTTTTTTCCTTCCTCCCTCCTTCCCTCCCTCCTTCCTTCCTTTCTTTCTCTTTCTACTTCTACTAATTCTTTCTTTCTACTTTTTCTCCCTTTTATTCTGAGCCATGTGGATGAAAGGCTCTTGGTGCTGCAGCCAGGAGTAAGTGCTGTGCCTCTGAGGTGGGAGAGCCAACTTCAGGACACTGGTCCACAAGAGACCTCCCAGCTCCACATAGTATCAAATGGCGAAAATCTCCCAGAGATCTCCATCTCAATACCAGCACCCAGCTTCACTCAACGACCAGCAAGCTACAGTGCTGGACACCCTATGCCAAACAACTAGCAAGACAGGAACACAAACCCACCCATTAGCAGAGAGGCTGCCTAAAATCATAATAAGTCCACAGACACCCCAAAACACACCACCAGACGTGGACCTGCCCACCAGAAAGACAAGGTCCAGCCTCATCCACCAGAACACAGGCACTAGTCCCCTCCACCAGGAAGCCTACACAACCCACTGAACCAACCTTAGCCACTGGGGACAGACACCAAAAACAACGGGAACTATGAACCTGCAGCCTGCAAAAAGGAGACTCAAATACAGTAAGATAAGCAAAATGAGAAGACAGAAAAACACAAGCAGATGAAGGAGAAAGATTAAAACCCACCAGACCTAACAAATGAAGAGGAAACAGGCAGTCTACCTGAAAAAGAATTCAGAATAATGATAGTAAAGATGATCCAAAATCGTGGAAATAGAATAGACAAAATGCAAGAAACATTTAACAAGGACCTAGAAGAACTAAAGATGAAACAAACAACTATGAACAACACAATAAATGAGATTAAAAATACTCTAGAAGGGATCAATAGCAGAATAACTGAGGCAGAAGAACGGATAAGTGACCTGGAAGATAAAATAGTGAAGATAACTACTGCAGAGCAGAAGAAAGAAAAAAGAATGAAAAGAACTGAGGACAGTCTCAGAGACCTCTGGGACAACATTAAACACACCAACATTCGAATTATAGGGGTTCCAGAAGAAGAAGAGAAAAAGAAAGGGACTGAGAAAATATTTGAAGAGATTATAGTTGAAAACTTCGCTAATATGGAAAAGGAAATAATCAAGTCCAGGAAGCACAGAGAGTCCCACACAGGATAAATCCAAGGACAAATATGCCAAGACACATATTAATCAACTGTCAAAAATTAAATACAAAGAAAACATATTAAAAGCAGCAAGGGAAAAACAACAAATAACACACAAGGGAATCCCCAGCAGAAACTCTACAAGCCAGAAGGGACTGGCAGGACATATTTAAAGTGATGAAGAAGATAAACCGGCAACCAAGATTACTCCACCCAGTAAGGATCTCATTCAGATTTGATGGAGAAATTAAAACCTTTACAGACAAGCAAAAGCTGAGAGAGTTCAGCACCACCAAACCAGCTTTACAACAAATGCTAAAGGAACTTCTCTAGGCAAGAAACACAAGAGAAGGAAAAGTCCTACAATAACGAACCCAAAACAATTAAGAAAATGGGAATAGGAACATACATATCGATAATTACCTTAAATGTAAATGGACTAAATGCTCCCACCAAAAGACACAGATTGGCTGAATGGATACAAAAACGAGACCCATATATATGCTGTCTACAAGAGACCCACTTCAGACCTAGAGACACATACAGACTGTAAGTAAGGGGATGGAAAAAGATATTCCATGCAAATGGAAACCAAAAGAAAGCTAGAGTAGCAATTCTCATATCAGACAAAATAGACTTTAAAATAGACTCTTACAAGAGACAAAGAAGGACACTACATAATGATCAAGGGATCGATCCAAGAAGAAGATATAACAATTGTAAATATTTCTGCACCCAACATAGGAGCACCTCAATACATAAGGCAAATACTAACAGCCATAAAAGGGGAAATCGACAGTAACACATTCAGAGTAGGGGACTTTAACACCCCACTTTCACCAATGGACAGATCATCCAAAATGAAAATAAATAAGGAAACACAAGCTTTAAATGATACATTACACAAGATGGACTTAATTGATATTTATAGGACATTCCATCCAAAAACAACAGAATACACATTTTTCTCAACTGCTCATGGAACATTCTCCAGGATAGATCATATCTTGGGTCACAAATCAAGCCTTGGTAATTTTAAGAAAATCGAAATTGTATCAAGTATCTTTTCTGACCACAATGCTATGAGACTAGATATCAATTACGGGAAAAGATATGTAAAAAATGCAAACACATGGAGGCTAAACAATATACTACTTAATAACGAAGTGATCACTGAAGAAATCAAAGAGGAAATCAAAAAATACCTAGAAACAAATGACAATGCAGACACGACGACCCAAAACCTATGGGATGCAGCAAAAGCAGTTCTAAGAGGGAATTTTATAGCAATACAATCCTACCTTAAGAAACAGGAAACATCTAGAATAAACAACCTAAACTTGCACCTAAAGAAATTAGAGAAAGAAGAACAAAAAAACCCCAAAGTTAGCAGAAGGAAAGAAATCATAAAAATCAGATCAGAAATAAATGAAAAAGAAATGAAGGAAATGAGAGCAAAGATCAATAAAAGTAAAAGCTCATTCTTTGAGAAGATAAACAAAATTGATAACCCATTAAGCCAGACTCATTAAGAAAAAAAGGGAGAAGACTCAAATCAATAGAATTAGAAATGAAAAAGGAGAAGTAACAACTACACTGCAGAAATACAAAAGATCATGAGAGATTACTACAAGCAACTCTATGCCAATAAAATGGACAACCTGGAAGAAATGGACAAATTCTTAGAAATGCACAACGTGCCAAGACTGAATCAGGAAGAAATAGAAAATATGAACAGACCAATCACAAGCAATGAAATTGAAACTGTGATTAAAAATCTTCTAACAAACAAAAGCCCAGGACCAGATGGCTTCACAGGCGAATGCTATCAAACATTTAGAGAAGAGCTAACACCTATCCTTCTCAAACTCTTCCAAAATATAGCAGAGGGAGGAACACTCCCAAACTCATTCTACAAGGCCACCATCACAGTGATACCAAAACCAGACAAGGATGTCACAAAGAAAGAAAACTACAGGCCAATATCACTGATGAACATAGATGCAAAAATCCTCAACAAAATACTAGCAAACAGAATTCAACAGCACATTAAAAGGATCATACACCATGATCAAGTGGGGTTTATTCCAGGAATGCTAAGATTCTTCAATATATGCAAATCAATCAATGTGATAAACCATATTAACAAATTGAAGGAGAAAAACCATATGATCATCTCAGTAGATGCAGAGAATGCTTTCAACAAAATTAAACACCCATTTGTGATAAAAACCCTGCACAAAGTAGGCACAAAGGGCACTTTCCTCAACATAATAAAGGCCATATATGACAAACCCACAGCCAACATCGTCCTCAATGGTGAAAAACTGAAAGCATTTTCACTAAGATCAGGAACAAGACAAGGTTGCCCACTCTCACCACTCTTATTCAACATAGTTTTGGAAGCTTTAGCCACAGCAATCAGAGAAGAAAAGGAAATAAAAGGAATCCAAATCGGAAAAGAAGAAGTAAAGCTGTCACTGTTTGCAGATGACATGATATTATACATAGAGAATCCTAAAGATGCTACCAGAAAACTACTAGAGCTAATCAATGAATTTGGTAAAGTAGCAGGATACAAAATTAATGCACAGAAATCTCTTGCATTCCTATACACTAATGACAAAAAGTCTGAAAGTGAAATCAAGAAAACACTCCATTTACCATTGCAAGAAAAAGAATAAAATATCTAGGAATAAACCTACCTAAGGAGACAAAAGACCTGCATGCAGAAAATTATAAGACACTGATGAAAGAAATTAAAGATGATACAAGTAGATGGAGAGATATACCATGTTCGTGGATTGGAAGAATCAACATTGTGAAAATGCCTCTACTACCCAAAGCAGTCTACAGATTCAATGCAATCCCTATCAAAATACCACTGGCATTTTTCACAGAACTAGAACAAAAGATTTCACAATTTGTATGGAAACACAAAAGACCCTGAATAGCGAAAGCAATCTTGAGAATGAAAAACGGAGCTGGAGGAATCAGGCTCCCTGACTTCAGACTATACTACAAAGCTACAGTAATCAAGACAGTATGGTACTGGCACAAAAAACAGAAATACAGATCAATGGAACAGGATAGAAAGCCCAGAGATAAACCCACGCACCTATGGTCAACTTATCTTTGATAAAGGAGGCAGGAATGTACAGTGTAGAAAGGACAGCCTCTTCAATAAGTGGTGCTGGGAAAACTGGAAAGGTATATGTAAAAGTATGAGATTAGATCACTCCCTAACACCATACACAAAAGTAAGCTCAAAATGGATTAAAGACCTAAATGTAAGGCCAGAATATACCCTGAGATAACCATAATTCAAAAAGAGTCATGTACCAAAATGTTCATTGCAGCTCTATTTACAATAGCCCGGAGATGGAAACAACCTAAGCATCCATCATCGGATGAATGGATAAAGAAGATGTGGCACATATATACAATGGAATATTACTCAGCCATAAAAAGAAACGAAATTGAGCTATTTGTAATGAGGTGGATAGACCTAGAGTCTGTCATACAGAGTGAAGTAAGTCAGAAAGAGAAAGACAAATACCGTATGCTAACACACATATATGGAATTTAAGAAAAAAAAATGTCATGAAGAACCTAGGGGTAAGACAGGAATTAAGACACAGACCTACTAGAGAATGGACTTGAGGATATGGGCAGGGGGAAGGGTAAGCTATGACAAAGCGAGAAAGAGGCATGGACATGTATACACTACCAAACGTAAGGTAGATAGCTAGTGGGAAGCAGCTGCATAGCACAGGGAGATCAGCTCGGTGCTTTGTGACCGCCTGGAGGGGTGGGATAGGGAGGGTGGGAGGGAGGGAGTCGCAAGAGGGAAGAGATATGGGAACATATGTATATGTATAACTGATTCACTTTGTTATAAAGCAGAAACTAACACACCATTGTAAAGCAATTATACTCCAATAAAGATGTAAAAAAATAAATAAAAATAAATAAATGAAAAACAAGATTTAAAAATTAACATCAACTCTCAATCATTGCTGGTGGGATTGCAAAATGGTACAGCCACTTTGGAAGACAGTTTGGCAGTTTCTTAAAAAATTAAAAATACTCTTATGATATGATCCAGCAATCATGCTCCTTAGTATTTACCCAATGGAGTTGAATATTTATGTCCCCACAAAAACCTGCACATGTATATTTATAGCAGCTTATTTTATAATAGCCAAAACTTGGAAGCAACCAAGATTTCCTTTAGTAGGTGAATAGATACACTGTGATACATCTAGACAACAGAAAATTCAATGCTAAAAAGAAATGAGCTATCAAGCCATTAGAAAAATAAACATGGAGGAAAGAAATGTGTATTACTAAGTGAAAGAAGTCAATCTGAAAAGGCTACTATATACTGCATGACTCCAACTATATGACACTCTGGAAGAAATAAAACTATGAAGAGAGTAAAAAGATCAGTGGTTAATGGAAGGAGGGCGGATGAACAGATGAAGCATAGAGGAATTTTAGGGCAGTGAAAATATTCTACAATATCATAACGATGAATACGTGTCATTATACATTAGTTCAAATTCATAGAACTTACAACACCAAGAGTAAAGGGGTAATGTTAAACTATGGACTTTGGGCAATTACAATGTGTCAATGTAGATTCATCAATTTTAACAAATATGCCATTCTGGTGAGGGACTATGCATGTGTGGGGGCAGGGAGTACATGGGACATCTCTGTACGATCCTCACAATTTTGCTGTAAAAAAAAAGAACTCCTGAAAAAAAATAAACATCATACAACCCTGCTGGAATCTGTATTGAATGAGATTGTTTCTACTACATTCTGACAGAAAGTTATAAATAAATACTAATCAAAACAAAGAGGAGGGCTTCCTTGGTGGCGCAGTGGTTGAGAGTCCGCCTGCCGATGCAGGGGACACGGGTTTGTGCCCCAGTCCAGGAAGATCCCACGTGCTGCAGAACAGCTAGGCCCGTGAGCCACGGCCGCTGAGCCTGCGCGTCCGGGCCTGTGCTCCGCAGCGAGAGAGGCCACAACAGTGACAGGCCCGCGTACCGCAAAAAAAAAAACAAAAACAAAGAGGGACTTCCCTGGTGATTCACTGGTTGAGAATCCACCTGCCAATACAGGGGACACGGGGTTCAATCTCTGGGCTGGGAATATCCCACATGCCGCAGAACAACTAAGCCCATGCGCCACAACTACTGAGCCTGCGCTCTAGAACCTGCAAGCCACAACTACTGAAGCCCGCACACTCTAGGGCCCACTTGTTGCAACTACTGAAGCCCGCGCCCAGAGTCCATGCTCAGCAACAAGAGAAGCCACCGCAATGAGAAGCTCACACACCACAACGAAGAGCAGGCCCCACTTGCCACAACTAGAGAAAGCCCGCACACAGCGATGAAGACCCAACGCAGCCAAAAAAAAAAAAGGAAGAAAAAGAAAAAAATTAACATTAGAGGGCAGACAGCAGAAGCAAGAAGAACTACAATCCTGCAGCCTGTGGAACAAAAACCACATTCACAGAAAGATAGACAAGATGAAAAGGCAGAGGGCTATGTACCAGATGAAGAAACAAGATAACACCCCAGAAAAACAACTAAATGAAGTGGAGATAGGCAACCTTCCAGAAAAAGAATAATCATACTGAAGATGATCCAGGACCTCGGAAAAAGAATGGAGGCAAAGATTGAGAAGATGCAAGAAATGTTTAACAAAGACCTAGAAGAATTAAAGAACAAACAAACAGAAATGAACAATACAATAACTGAAATGAAAACTACACTAGAAGGAATCAATAGCAGAATAACTGAGGCAGAAGAACGGATAAGTGACCTGGAAGACAGCATGGTGGAATTCACTGCCATGGAACAGAATAAAGAAAAAAGAATGAAAAGAAATAAACACAGCCTAAGAGACCTCTGGGACAACATTAAATGCAACAACATTTGCATTACAGGCGTCCCAGAAGGAGGAGAGAGAGAAAGGACCCGAGAAAATATTTGAAGAGATTAGAGTCAAAAACTTCCCTAACATGGGAAAGGATGTAGCCAACCAAGTCCAGGAAGTCCAGAGAGTCCCATATAGGATAAACCCAAGAAGAAACACGCTGAGACACACAGTAATCAAACTGGCAAAAATTAAAGACGAAGGAATATTACTAAAAGCAGCAAGGGAAAAATGACAAATAACATACAAGGGAACTCCCATAAGGTTAAAAGCTGATTTCTCAGCAGAAACTCTACAAGCCAGAAGGCAGTGGCATGATATACTTAAAGTGCTGAAAGGGAAGAACCTACAACCAAGATTACTCTACATGGCAAGGATCTCATTCAGATTCGATGGAGAAATCAAAAGCTTTACAGACAAGCAAAGCTAAGAAAATTCAGCACCATCAAAGCAGCTCTCCAACAAATGCTAAAGGAACTTCTCTAAATGGGAATCACAAGAGAAGAAAAGGACCTACAAAAATAAACCCAAAGCAATTAGGAAAATGGTAATAGGAACATACATATCGATAATTATCTTAAACATGAATGGATTAAATGCTCCATATAAAAGACACAGGCTTGCTGAATAGATACAAAAACAAGACCCATATATCTGCAGTCTACAAGAGACCCACTTCAGACCTAGGGACACATTCAGTCTGAAACTGAGGGGATGGAAAAAGATATTCCATTCCTTAAAATAAAGAATGTTACAAGAGACAAAGAAGGACACTACATAATGATCAAGGGATCAATCCAAGAAAAAGATATAACAATTATAAATATATATGCACCCAACATAGGAGCACCTCAATACATAAGGCAACTGCTAACAGCTATAAAAGAGGATATCGACAGTAACACAATAACAGTGGGGGACTTTAACACGTCACTTACACCAATGGACAGATCATCCAAGCAGAAAATAAATAAGGAAACAGAAGCTTTAAACGACACAACAGACCAGATAGATTTAACTGATATTTATAGGACATTCCATACAAAAACAGCAGATTACACTTTCTTCTCAAGTGTGCACGGAACATTTTCCAGAATAGATCACATCTTGAGTCACAAATCAAGCCTCAGTAAATTTAAGAAAACTGAAATCATATCAAGCATCTTTTCTGACCACAACACTATGAGATTAGAAATCAATTACGGGAAAAAAACGTAAAAAACACTAACACATGGAGGCTAAACAATACATTACTAAATAACCAAGAGATCACTGAAGAAATCAAAGAGGAAATCAAAAAATACCCAGAGACAAATGATAATGGAAACACGACGATCCAAAACCTATGGGATGCAGCAAAAGCAGTTCTAAGAGGGTAGTTTATAGCTATACAAGCCTACCTCAAGAAACAAGAAAATAATCTCATATAAACAATCTAATCGTCCACCTAAAGAAACTAGAGAAAGAAGAACGTACAAAACCCAAACTTAGCAGAAGGAAAGAAATCATAAAGATCAGAGCAGAAATAAACGAAATAGAAACAAAGAAAACAATAGCACAGATCAATAAAACTAAAAGCTGGTTCTTTGAGAAGATAAACAAAACTGATAAACCATTAGCCACACTCATCAAGAAAAAGAGGGAGAGGACTCAAATCAATAAAATTAGAAATGAAAAAGAAGTTACAATGGACACCGCACAAATACAAAGCATCCTAAGAGACTACTACAAGCAACTCTATGCCAATAATATGGACAACCTGGAAGAAATGGACAAATTCTTAGAAAGGTATAACCTTCCAAGACTGAACCAGGAAGAAATAGAAAATATGAACAGACCAATCACAAGGAATGAAATTGAAACTGTGATTAAAAATCTTCCAACAAACTAAAGTCCAGGAACAGATGGCTTCACAGGTGAATGCTATCACACATTTAGAGAAGAGCTAACACCCATCGTTCTTAAACTCTTCCAAGAAATTGCAGAGGGAGGAACACTCCCAAACTCATTCTATGAGGCCACCATCACCCTGACACCAAAACCAGACAAAGATACTAAAAAAAAAAGAAAATTATAGACCAATATCACTGATGAATATAGATACAAAAATCCTCAACAAAATACTAGCAAACGGAATCCAACAACACATTAAAAGGATCCTACACCATGATCAAGTGGGATTTATCCCAGTGATGCAAGGATTCTTCAATATACGCAAATCAATCAATGCAATACACCATATTAAATTGAAGAAGAAAAACCATATGATCATCTCAATAGATGCAGAAAAAGCTTTTGACAAAATTCAACAATATATGATAGGAACTCTCCAGAAAGTGGGCATAGAGGGAACCTACCTCAACATAATAATGGCCATATACGACAAACCCACAGCAAACATCATTCTCAATGGTGAAAAACTGAAAGCATTTCCTCTAAGATCAGGAACAAGACAGGGATGTCCACTCTTGCCACTATTATTCAACATAGTTTTGGAAGTCCTAGCCACAACAATCAGAGAAGAAAAAGAAATAAAAGGAATACAAATTGGAAAAGAAGAAGTAAAACTGTCACTGTTTGCAGATGACATGATACTATACATAGAGAATCCTAAAGATGCCTCCAGAAAACTAGAGCTAATCAATGAATTTGGTAAAGTTGCAGGATACAAAATTAATGCACAGAAATCTCTTGCATTACTATACATAAATGATGAAAAATCTGAAAGAGAAATTAAGGAAACACTCCCATTTACCACTGCAACAAAAAGAATAAAATACCTAGGAATAAACCTACCTAGGGGGACAAAAGACCTGTATGCAGAAAACTATAAGACACTGATGAAAGAAATTAAAGATTATACCAACATATGGAGAGACATACCATGTTCTTGGATTGGAAGAATCAATATTGTGAAAATAACTATACTACCCAAAACAATCTACAGATTCAATGCAATCCCTATCAAATTACCAATGGCATTTTTTTTACAGAACTAGAACAAAAAATCCTAAAATTTGTATGGAAACACAAAAGACCCTGAATAGCCAAAGCAGTCTTGAGGGAAAAAAACAGAGCTGGAGGAATCAGACTCCCTGACTTTAAACTATATTACAAAGCTACAGTAATCAAGACAATATGGTACTGGCACAAAAACAGAAACATAGATCAATGGAACAGGATAGAAAGCCCAGAGATAAACCCATGCACCTATGGTCAACTAATCTATGACAAAGGAGGCAAGGATATACAATGGAGAAAAGACAGTCTCTTCAATAAGTGGTGCTGGGAAAACTGGACAGCTACATGTAAAAGAATGAAATTAGAACACTCCCGAACACCATACACAATAATAAACTCAAAATGGATTAGAGACCTAAATGTAAGACTGGACACCATAAAACTCTTAGAGGAAAATGTAGGAAGAACACTCTTTGACATCAACGACAGCAAGATCTTTTCTGATCCACCTCCTAGAGTAATGGAAATAAAAACAAAAATAAACAAATGGGACCTAATGAAACTTAAAAGCCTTTGCAAAGCAAAGGAAACTACAAACAAGACGAAAAGATGACCCTCAGAATGGGAAAAAATATTTGCAAACGAATCAACGGACAAAGGATTAATCTCCAAAATATATAAACAGCTCATGCAGCTCAATATTAAAAAAACAAACAACCCAATCAAAAAATGGGCAGAAGACCTAAATAGACATTTCTCCAAAGAGGACATACAGATGGCCGAGAAGCACGTGAAAAGCTGCTCAACATCACTAATTATTAGAGAAATGCAAATCAAAACTACAATGAGGTATCACCTCACACCAGTTAGAATGGGCATCATCAGAAAATCTACAAACAACAAATGCTGGAGAGGGTGTGGAGAAAAGGGAACCCTCTTGCACTGTTGGTGGGAATATAAATTGATACAGCCACTATGGAGAACAGTATGGAGGTTCTTAAAAAACTAAAAATAGAATTACCATATGACCCAGCAATCCCACTACTGGGCATATACCCAGAGAAAACCATAATTCAAAAAGACACATGCACCTCAATGTTCACTGTAGCACTATTTACAATAGCCAGGTCATGGAAGCAACCTAAATGCCCACAGACAGACGAATTGATAAAGAAGATGTGGTACATATATACAATGGAATATTACTCAGCCATAAAAAGGAACGAAATTGGGTCATTTGTAGAGACGTGGATGCATCTAGATACAGACTGAAGTGAGTCAGACAGAGAAAAACAAATATCGCATATTAACGCATATATGTGGAACCTAGAAAAATGGTACAGATGAACCGGTTTGCAGGGCAGAAACTGAGACACAGATGTAGAGAACAAACGTATGGACACCAAGGGGGGAAAGTGGTAGGGGTGGTGGTGGTGGTGTGATAAATTGGGAGACTGGGATTGACATGTATATACTGATGTGTATAAAATGGATGACTAATAAGAACCTGATGTATAAAAAAATAAATAAAATTCAAAAAAAATTAACATTATAATGTGATCATAACTATGCAAGAAAACATGCAGAGGAAATTCACCAAAATGTAGTTGTCTCTGGAGAGCAGAACATTAGGTGATTTTTTCCTATTTCTCTGCATTTTCCAGATGTCATAGGGTATATTTACTTTTATACTCAATGTTTTTTTTTCTCATCATGTAATAGGTTATTTTTTTTTATTGAAATATAGTTGGTTTACAATGTTGTGCCAATCTCTTCTGTACAGCAAAGTGACTCACTTGTATGTAGACTCTCTTTTTTTAATATTCTTTTCCATTATGGTATATTACAGAATATTGAATATAGTTCCCTATGCTATACAGTGGGACTTTGTTGTTTATCCATCCTATATATAATAGTTTACATCTGCTAATCCCAAACTCCCAGTCCTTCCCTCCCCCAGCCCCCTACCCCTTGGCAACCACAAGTCTGCTCTCTATGTCTGTGTTCTGTTTTGTAGATAGGCTCATTTGTGTCATATTATAGATTCCACATATGAGTGACATCATATGGTATTTGTCTTTCTCTTTTTGACTTCACATCACTTAGTATGATAATCCCTAGTTGCATCCATGTTGCTGCAATGGCATTATTTCGTTGTTTTTTTTCTTTAAGCAGAAATTCCTTCCTTCCTCCCTCCCTTCCTTCCTTTCTTTTTGGCTGCACTGGGTCTCTGTTGCTGTGTGCGGGCTTTCTCTAGTTGCGGCGAGTGGGGGCTATTCTTTGTCACAGTGCATGGGCTTCTCATTGCGGTGGCTTCTCTTGTTGCAGAGCATGGGCTCTAGGCATGTGGGCTCAGTAGTTGTGGCTCATGGGCTCTAAAGCGCAGGCTCAGTAGTTGTGGCGCACGGGCTTAGTTGCTCCATGGCATGTGGGATCTTCCCGGACCAGGGCTCTAACCCACATCCCCTGAATTGGCAGGCAGATTGTTAACCACTGAGCCACCAGGGAAATCCTATTTCTTTCTTTTTTATGGCTGAGTAGTATTCCATTGTATATATGTACCAATCTTCTTTATCCATTCATCTGTTAATGGACATTTAGGTTGTTTCCATGTCTTAGCTATTGTGAACAGTGCTGCTATGAACACAGGGGTGCATGTATCTTTTTTAATTATAGTTTTGTCCAGGTATATGCCCAGGAGTGGGACTGCTGGATCATATGGTAATTCTACAATATTTTTAGTTTTCTGAGGAACCTCCACACTGTTCTCCATAGTGGCTGCACCAACTTACATTCCCACCAACAGTGTAGGAGGGTTCCCTTTTCTCCACACCCTCTCCAGCATCTGTTATTTGTAGACCTTTTTTTAAAAAAATGTATTTGTTTTTTATTTATTTTTCGCTGTGTTGGGTCTTTGTTGCTGCATGCAGGCTTTTTCTAGTTGTGGCAAGTGGGGGCTACTCTTTGTTGCGGTGCACAGGCTTCTCAACGCGGTGGCTTCTCTTGTTGCAGAGCACAGGCTCTAGGTACGTGGGCTTCACTAGTTGTGGCACGTGGGCTCAGTAGTTGTGGCTCACAGGCTTTAGAGTGCAGGCTCAGTAGTTGTGGCGCATGGGCTTAGTTGCTCCGCAACATGTGGGATCTTCCCAGATCAGGGCTCGAACCCATGTCCCCTGCATTAGCAGGCGGATTCTTAACCACTGCACCACCAGGGAAGCCCTGTAGACATTTTAATGATGGCCATTCTGACCGGTGTGAGGTGGTACCTCACTGTAGTTTGGATTTGCATTTCTCTAATTATATTTACTTTTATAATGACAAAAATTAACTCTATACAAAATAATAAACCTAAAACATCAACTTCCATATTATGGCACTATAAGCCTTTAATGAAGTGCTTAACTACACTCTAACACAATAAAGTGGCTAACACGTTTGAGCATGTCCCATTTTCTAACTCTATAAACCTCTAGATTTCTCTGCTTCAAAGATTGTTAAGCTTATTTGAAAGCAACCCAGATATCAAGTAGTGAGCTACTGTACATTGTCAGAGTAGCATACTTTTCTATTCTCCTTCCTCCCAGAAATAGACATATGACCCAGGCTAAGGCAGTCATTGACTCTCATTCCCACCAACATAACTGTTGAGGAGTGGGCTTGTGAAATGGTAAAAAGCAGCTCTTTCTGAATTGCTAAGTTCAGAGGATGTGAATCTGGAACTGCCTGTGACCATCTTTCCCACTTGACAAGGATAGATAGTAACCTAATCTATAAACAGGACAAAGTTATACAGAGACAAACAGCTTTACAAGCTCCACAGTCCTGATTCTTACAATTACTGCTTTGAATCTGTGAGCTATCCCAATAATCCTCCAACTCAGCTAAGGGAGCCTGTAAATTCCCTTTTTCTGAAACTAGTTCATGTTGGATTTCTGTCACTTACAATAGAAAGTTCAGACCCTCACAGCATTACTCCAAATTACCATGGCAACGTAAGCTGGTTAATAAAAATGAACGTAGCCTACATAGCAGTGGTTCTAAACTTTAGCTGTATCAGATCACCTAAAGGTTGAGGTACCTAGATCATTTATGCAAGTTCTCAGGTGACGCTGCTGCTGCTACTGCTCTGGGAACCACACTTTGAGAACCACAGGATACAACCATCCCTTGAAACCACACAAAAGGCGCTCTCTGCCTTTAAAATATATTTTACTTCAAATTATTTTTTGGAACATGTCATTGAGTTTCTAATTAATCTAGGGAAAGCTTCCTCTAATCTGCTTTTTTTTTTGCAGTTCGCGGGCCTCTCACTGTTGTGGCCTCTCCCGTTGCGGAGCACAGGCTCTGGACGCACAGGCCCAGTGGCCATGGCTCACGGGCGCAGCCGCTTCGCGGCATGTGGGATCTTCCCGGACCAGGGCACGAACCCATGTCCCCTGCATCGGCAGGCGGACTCTCAACCACTGCGCCACCAGGGAAGCCCTGATCTGTTTTAATACTATGTCTAATCCACATTCTTTTCAGAAACCTTAAGTGACATGTTAATAGGCAAGCATATCTTTATCAATCACAGGTTTTTAAAACATAATGGTTTCTCTACTTATGATGTCTCACTTCCATTTATTACCACCTTCATTCAGTTACCAGCTTGCAAAGCAAATCATTATATGCAACTAAGAGTAAAGCATCCCAAAAGACATTAGGGTTTTATTAAAAATAGTGAGATATACTGTGCAGTAGAAGCTAACACAACACTGTAAAGCAACTATATTCCAATAAAAATTAATTTAAAAAAAAGTAAGATACTTTCTTTCTAAACCCTCAAACAAGCTTGAAATAGAATTTAAATGGGTTAAAGAGGATGCAATCTCCTTTAAAAGAAAGGTAAATCTCAGATCCCTGAGAGGACCTGATGAAAGGAAGGGAGGGAGGGGAGGAAAGGGGAAAGAAAACAAAGCCAAAGAAGAGTCAAAGATACAAAGACAAATTTATACTGATAAAAAATTTAGTGCTAAAACAGTATGGATAAATTACTGATAATATTTTGGTTCTTGGTTAGATGGTAGGTTCATGAGTGTTTTTTATCTAATTTTTATAACGCATGTATATTACATGTAATGTTTGATATACATGAATGTAATATTTTTAAAACTGTAAGGAAACAACAACAACAACCTGGGAAACATATTCTCAGGTAGACCTGGACAAAAATAAATTGCAAAGTGTACTATTTATCTAAAACTTTCCTACAGTCCTTCTCTTCCAGGAAAGTCCAGTCCCACATACTCACAGATCAATCAAACCTGGGAACAGATTTTAAAACAGTTCTGCTACATTCTAAATGTTTACGACTTCGAGTTATCAGGATTCACTGAATTGTATGTTCAAGTTATTCAGTGGATTACTAGAACAGGGCATCTGGCAAATAATTCTATTAGCCAAATTTTGGTCTAACATTTTCCTTCCAAGAAAAAAGTTGCAACATTTAAAAGTTTGTCTTGGGCTTCCCTGGTGGCGCAGTAGTTGAGAGTCCACCTGCCAATGCAGGGGACACGGGTTCATGCCCCAGTCCGGGAAGACCCTACATGCAGCAGAGCGGCTAGGCCCGTGAGCCATGGCCAGTGAGCCTGCGCGTCCAGAGCCTGTGCTCCGCAACAGGAGAGGCCACAACAGTGAGAGGCCCGCATATCGCAAAAAAAAAGTTTGTCTTTCCCAGACAAATCACTCAAAAATTAATAAGGTGGACTAAAAAATGCTTGTTATTCTAATCTAAACTTTCTCTGACACAAAAAATTTTCCACAGGGCTCCTTCTAACAGTCAGTCTTTCCACACCTTCCACAACTGTTCCAAACTTTCTTTTAGAGGGCTCCAGCTTTAAGTTTATTTTTCCTCATACAAATTCCATATTCAACTGTTGGTTTTCCTGACGTCTGTGTTAGACTCTAATCTTTCTGACAGTTTTTGGTCAACACAAAAGACCAACACACATTCAGGCTTCTAATTCAGGCCACTGCAATGTAGTATATACATTAAGACAGCATGTCTCTACCATATAAGCAGGATGGATTTTCCAAGACAACTAAGAGTGATTACTAATAGAACTAGTTATGTTTCTGTTCTTCCCTATTATCCCTCTGTAAATTGCCATTTGTTTTAACTCTATGAATTCTAGTCATACTTCTGCTCCCAAAGAGAGTGAGATGCATCTCTAGTACACACTTAAAATACGATGGACGAGTGCTTTAATGGTATGAGCAACCTTTTGATCAAAAACTCAGAAATCAGGGCTTCCCTGGTGGCGCAGTGGTTGGGAATCCGCCTGCCAATGCAGGGGACACGGGTTCGATCCCTGGTCCAGGAAGATCCTACATGTCACGGAGCTACTAAGCCCGTGCACCACAACTACTGACCCTGTGCTCTAGAGCCCGCGAGCCACAACTACTGAGCCTGTGTGCTGCAACTACTGAAGCCCGTGTGCCTAGAGCCCATGCTCCACAAAAAGAGAAGCCACCACAGTAAGAAGCTGTGCATTGCAATGAAGAGTAGCCCCCGCTCGCCACAACTAGAGAAAGCCAGTGTGCAGCAATGAAGACCCAACACAGCGAAAAATAAATAAATTTTTAAAAAAAGAGTTGTTATTAAAAACAACAACAAAAAATACCTCAGAAATCATACTAGCCTCTTTGCCACAACTTTCTGTAACTGAGCAGTGAACCCAGTCTTTGGCATCATTCCAATGGAAAAACAGTTCAGGATTTAGTTGAAAAGAACCTCTAAATCAAGATATTGCCCTTAACAGAAAGTGCTACACAGGTTTTCTTTTGGAGATTCTTCCAAAGCTCAAAGTCTTCCCTGTCAGAAGTAATCTGAAGATAAGATGTATTCAAAAACACATACCCGTTTTTCCCTATATGGCACTTCAACCACCCCTACTCTTTCTTCTGGAAACTGCCCCCTTCTACCTTTTTTTACTCCCCCAGTCTATCTTTAATTCATCCCCATAGTTTTACCAGTCATGTTATATAGCATGATACTTCTCCCTGACTGAGTAGCCATTCAAAGTTCTTTGCTGGAAAATTTAAAAATGAAACTGAGAAAGAAGTGGCAGGCACTCTTTGAATGCCTCAACTATTTTATAAATAAAGCTCAGGAGAAGTTAGGGACCAATGAATGAAGCTTATCTGGAAAGGTTTTAAAATGAAGCAAATAACGCAGAGAAGACAGACAAGAGACAGAAAAAAACATTCTCCAGTTATTCTTGAAGTTTAATCACACTCCTGACCTCTGTTGTTAAGACAACTCCCTATCCCCACAATACTTAAATATATTCCATTATGGGCTAATATGAGTTGGATTTCTGTTTAAGCCAGAGTCCTAATTAATATAGTTTCTCTCATAAACCCTGTTGTTAATATTTTTAGAGGCAAACTAAATAACAAGGTAAATAATTCTCATATATTTACCCCTCTCTATTCCCTAGCACCAGAAAGTGATATTTTTCAATTATCTTTTAAATGTTTTTCTTAACTTTGGAGGTCCAATACATGCTACTTCTATATCTGAGATACAAAGTTTAAGAATAAATATGATTTTAATCAATTTTAAAAAAAAGATTTAAGTTGGATTCACAATTGAAGTTAAACTCAATGTTTAAAGTTTCTGTTTCAACTAGGAAAGTCAAGTTTCCCTAAACGAGAAACATTTTAAAAATAAATGTAGGCTGAGGGGAAGATTTGAGAAAGAAATGAATCTTATTTATAATTAAAATGGTGCCCTTCTTCACTGACTTTTAAACTGTGTATTTTAAACTGTATAGTATACCTCTCAACTATTCCAAACACTTTAGTTAGTAATGCATACATTTCCCAATACAGGATAAAAGTTCAGGATTCTTGTTCCCAGGGTAGAAAAAAAATTTACCATAAGTGATACTAAGAGTCCCGCAATTTAGTAAAATTCATCAATAATGTCCACTTTTATTTGTGGCCCCTTTAACTGGAAGCAGAATAAGCAAAAAGGTAAGGTATCAAATATGAGGCCAAACTTGACCACCAGCCAGTAATACAAAATCAGCAGGGACTTCCTGGTGATCCAGTGGTTAAGACTCTGTGCTTCCACTGCAGGGGGCACAGGTTTGATCCCTGGTCAGGGAACTAAGATCCCGCATGCTGCGCAGCGTGGCCAAAAAAAAAAAAGCAGTACTTCAGATGAAAGTACCTTGGATGATGCCTGACACATCGAAGACACTTAAGACATGTTACTTTTGAATGTGGGGCAAGAGCTCAAGAATAGCTGGATATGTTGCCAAGGGTGTCTCAAGGGACGTGGAAAAAGAAAAGACTTGGAGAGTTGTGGGAAGCCCAGGCAACCTCAACCCTGGGCTAAGGCAGTGAGAAGGACCAAGCAGCCCAATCTACTAGCAAACAAATGCACAGTCTTTATAATTTAGGAATTTGAGTGGGAGAAGAAAGTGGACAGAGGCAGTGGAAGGGAAGAAGGAAAAGAAGTAAACATTAAATTATACATGTTTTCCTTGTTACTTATAAATGCTGGTATTTCCAAATATTAACATAGTCTATACATTTCTCATTTGAATAATCTACAGTATTTTCTCTTGGTTGTATAAACTGGTTATATTAATGAAACTATGTATTTCATAACATGGATATCAATAAATATTGGTTAGAATATTAAAAAACAGCAGTAATATAAAAAGCAGCTATTCTTTAGAGACTTAAACTGTTTTTTTTTTTTCCAATGTATTTATTATTTTTGGCTGCACTGGGTCTTCGTCGCTGCGCGCGGGCTTTCTCTAGTCACCGCACACGGGGGCTACTCTTCGTTGCAGTGCGTGGGCTTCTCATTGCGGTGGCTTCTCTTGTTGCAGAGCACGTGCTCTAGGTGCACGGGCTTCTGTAGTTGTGGCACGTGGGCTCAGTAGTTGTGGCTTGCAGGCTCTAGAGTGCAGGCTCAGTAGTTATGGCACATGGGCTTAGCTGCTCCACAGCATGTGGGATCTTCCCAGACCAGGGCTCGAACCCGTGTCCCCTACATTGGCAGGCGGATTCTTAACCACTGTGCCACCACGGATAGAGACTTAAACTCTTAAAACTAGGTTTGTTTTCTAATTTGGAGAGTGCTAAACATAAATATGGGAAAGTTTAAAGCCTAATTTCTAAGTTTAAAGAATATACTTGGATATATATGTAAAAAGTTTAAAACTTTATATAGCAATTAAAAGAACTCAAAAAATGTTAACAACTATCTGAGAGTTGGGATCACAGTCAATTCTCTTCGCTGAACTTCTGCATTTTAATAAACATTTTTAATAGAAAATTTGTATTTCTACAAATAAATAAGTGAGCTAAAAAACGAAGTCAAAGTAGCAGTGAAGTGAAGAGACAAATTCAAATCATAGACAGAGATAGCAAAATCCAAACGATCAACCACACCTCTACTAGTTGGCATAATACCACCATCAATCCCTTTTGCTCCAAAACAAATTGCATCTATTTTTGATTTTCAGAGGAAGTCCTGAAAAGGCAACTGTAGTGTCTTCACCACCCTTAGGATACAAGTGGAAAATAAAATCTTGTACAATATACATTTTAGATTTTTTAAGCTTAAGTAAGGAATATGTGGTGAAGCAAACTATTCCAAAAGCATAGCTTTCAATGAAACTTCATTAAAGACTGAATTTTTAAAGCAAGCTATACTACTTGAAAAATTATCATTTAGAAAGAAAGAGCATTCCCTTTAGAAAAGGACCTGCTCATACAAACAAGAACCAATCACAGGAAGCAACAGAAAAATTATCTCATTTGCAACAGCAACAAATATGTTAATTACCTGGGAATAAACTTAAGAAAACTTTAAATTGACCCTAAAATTAACTCAAAATATAGCAAAGATTATTTTGAAATTTAAAACTATAAACCTCTTAGGAAAAAAAGAGGTGTAAATCTTCATAACCCTGATTAGGCAATTAGACATAACACCTAGACAACAATTTCTTAGATATAACACCTAAAGCACAAGAAGCCAAGGAAAAAATTAAATTGGACTTCATCAAAATTTAAAACTTTTGTTCTTCAGGAAAGTGAAAATACAAGCCACAGAATGGGAAAAAAATTATAAATCATATCTCTAACAAAAGTTTAATACCCAGAATATATACAGAACTCTTAGAACCCAACAGTAAAAATAATTTAAAATACTCCATTTTTTAAATGGGAAAAGGATTTGAAGAGACATTTCTCCAAAGAAGATACAAATGGCCAATAAATACATGAAAAAACACTCAACATCATTAGTCATTATGGAAATGCAAATTAAATATCACAATGAGATATCACTTCACAGCCCCTAGTATAGGTATAGTAAAAAAGAAAATAAGTGTTGACAAGGATGTGAAGGAACTGGAACACTCATACACTGCTGATGGGAATGTAAAATGGTGTACCTACTTCGGAAAACAGCTTTTCAGTTCCTGAAAATATAGAGTTACCATATGACCCAACAATTCCACTCCTAAGTCTATACCCAAAACAAATGAAAGCACATATCCACAGAAATATTTGTATATGAATGTTCATAGCAGCAGCATTAATAATAGCCAAAAAGGTGGAAGCAACCCAAATGTGCATCAAATGATGAATAAAATATGATATATTCATACAATGGAATGTTATTTGGTCATAAAAAGAAATGAAGTACTGATACATGCTATAACGCAAATGAACCTAGAAAACATTACATTAAGTGAAAAAATCTACAGACATAAAAAGTACATTAGTGGTTGCCTAGGGCTGGGGGAGGGGGAGGAGAGTGATTGCTAATGGTTCTGACGTTTCTTTTTGGAGTGATAAAAAAAAAAAGTACTAAAATTGATTGTTATGATGTTTACACCAACTCTGTGCATGTATTAAAAGCACTTTAAGAGGTAAATTGTGTGGTATGTGAATTGTACCTCAATAAAGCTGTTTTAAAAAAAGAAATCAACAAATTCTCATTTCACTAGGTAAATCCAGGAGTAGGGATGCTGGGTTGTATGGTAAGCATATGTTTACCTTTATAAAGAACTGCCAAATGTTAAAGTCACTATACCATTTGCACTGCCATCAGCAATGGATGAAAGCTCCAACTGCTCCACATTCTTATCAGCATTTGGTATTGTTGTTATTTTTCCTTTTTTCCTTCATTCTTCTTAATGTCTTAATTAATTTTCTCACTTAAGTGTATACTGGTATCTCAGTGTGGTTTTAATTTGCAATTCTGCAATTACTAATGATGTTTAATATCTTTTGGTATATTTATTTGCTGTCCATAGGTCTTTTTGGTAAAGTTTCTACTTAAATCTTCTGTCAAATTTTTATTAGGTTGTTCACTTACTACTGAATTTTGTGAGTTCTTTATATATTCTGGATACAAGTCTTTTGTCAGATATGTGATAGGGGAATATTAACTCCCAGTCTGTGACTTGTCTTTTTACTCTCATAACACGGTTTCAAACAGCAGGAGTTCTTAATTTTGATGAAGTTGAATTTATCAATTTATTCATTTATGGATCATGCTTTTGGTATCTAATTTTTTGGTGATTAAAAAAAAAATCTTTGCCTGATCCAAGGTCAAAAAGATTTTGTCTTATATTTTCTTCAAGTTATTTTCTAGCTTTAGGTCAGATCTCGAGGTCTACGAACGACTTTGAACTAGTTTTTGCACAGATGGTGAGGAATTTTTGCACTGAGGCTATAATAAAGAAAAATATTCTATTTTGACATTTGAGTGCTCATTGCCTTAAAGCCCCACACTTCCCTCTCCCTTTTGCCCCACATCTGGATAAGTCAGTAAGAAAGCCCAGCCATTGCCTCCTTGGGCGTCAGTGGGAAGCTAAAACCATGTAAATCCCACACATGGGAACTATCACACTCCTTCTGGCCACAATAAAAATTAAACCCAACCGCCCTTCTTCACTTTTGCTTCATTCTGGACTAAACCTAAGACCTCTCTGTGAGGAATCCTTTTTCAGTTGACTGTGTGAGTAAACTTTATTTCATATTTCATATCCACTGGTGCCTTTGTGTCATCTGTCCCAAGATTTATATAAATTTCTGGGCAAGACAGTTTTTGCATATGAACGTCTAACTATTCCAGATTATCCTTTCTCTATTGAATTGCTTTAATACCCTTGTCAAAAACGAACTGACCATTTTGTGTCTCTGAATTCTCTGTTTTGTTCCATTGATCTATCTTTTCTCTATCTTTACCCTTGAGTACTGCAGTAATTAAGTTGAAATCAGGAGTTTCCCAACTTTTTTGTTCTTTTTCAACATTATTTTACCTTTTTCTAGTTCCTTTGTTTTTCCATATCAATTTTAGAATCAGCTTGTTACTTTCTGTAATAAACCCTGCTGGGATTTGGACTGGAATTGCATTGAATCTATAGACCAGCTTGGACGAATGGTTGTCTTAACAATATTGTATTCCAATCCATGAATATGGAATATCTCTCCAGTTATTTAGGTCTTCTTTGGTTTCTTCCACCAGTGTCTTATAATTTTCATTATACAAATCTTGCACATGTCTTGTAAAGCTAATACTAAATATTTCATAGGTTTTGGTGCTATTGAGATAGTACTTTTAAATTTTAATTTCTAATTGTTCATTGTTACTATAGAGAAATACAACTGATTGTTATATATTGACCTTCTGTCCTTCCACCTTGCAGAATTCACTTATTAGGGCTGGAGCTTTCTGAACAATCTTTCCGATTTTCTGCATAGACATTCTGTCCATGATTAGAGACAGTTCGTGCTCTTTGAAACACACTGTTAAAACAATGAAGACAAGCCACAATCTGGGAAGAAATATTTCCCTATAACATATGTTACTATTCCATTACTAGATATTTATGCAAGAGAAAAGAAAGTATATATTCCTCCGAAGACTTGTATGTGAATTGCGAATGCTCATCACAACTTTGTTTATGATAATTAAAAGCTGGAAACAACCCAAATGTCCATCAATTAGTACATGGGAAAAAAAAAAGTTTTGTGGTATATCCATACAATATACTACTACTCAACAATAAAAAGGAACAAACACATAACAACGTGGATGAATTCCAAAATAATTATGCTGAGTTTAAGAAGCCGGACACCCTCCTCCCCCCTGCAAAAAGTACATACTATATGAGTCCACTTACAGAAAACTCTCAAAAATACAAACAAATCTTAAGTGTCATAAAAAGATCAATGGTTACCTGGGGATGAGGAAAGGGCAGGAAGGAGCAGGAGGGAGGGATTACAAAGAGTCATGAGGAAACTCTTGAAGGTGTTGAAAATGTTCCTTATCTTGACAGTGTTGACAATCTCATGGGTATATACTTTTGTCAAAACTTACCAAGTGCACACTGTAAATGTGTGCAGTTTACTGTATATCAATTATACCTCGATAAAGTTGTTACAGTATACCAATTACTTTATTAGTAATCACCCTTATTATGTCATATGTTAGTGTCTTTATTTACCTATAAAACATTATCACTTGGTAGCTATGATACTGTTCACAAATATACTGTTCACAAATTATTTAAGATGTTTTTATTCAAACAGTAAATTGAGATCTATTCTCAAAATACCTTTGAGGTTTAAAGACTGGTAAATTTGAGAGTATGCAAATTTGAGAACGTCTTCAAGCAACTTTTGAATATGAATAAAATCTTGTCTGTGTTTAAAAAAAGGGGGGAGGTTGTTGGAACAAGAGGGCAAGAACAAAGGCCATATGTATACAGCAAGTAATGCTTTGAGGACCTAAATTCAACAACTAGGTTTAAGAAGCACTAAAATAATTATTTATTGATCATTGTTTGAAAGAATCAGACCTGAAAATCCAGTTAATATAAGATTAGAGTGTAAGAGAAGTCTTGAGCCTACATAAAACCAGTTAATCAATATTTACTAAACACTCTCAAATAAAACAATTAAGCATATAAATCTATGTAGCTGTCCTCTATTCTGTATGTTAATTCAAACATGTTATCATGATTCTTCCAGCGCAATGTTCAGAACATAGTAACAGATGCTAATACTTAATGATCACCACATTGAATCAAGGAAAACACCTTTTTCTCTCATTCTCTAAAACTAAACATACTTTGTACACAAATTTCCCTTTGTAACACAAATTCTTAAAATTTTTCAGAAAACAGTTCATGGTTGAAAAGCTTGAGAAATTATAAGGGCAACAGTGAGAGGTACTGAGGTGAAAAACCTTAAAAAATATAGACTCAGAAAAACAGAAAATAGCTTAAAATAGACATCTGAAAATTAGTGATTAATACTTCACAAGTTTCCATTTCTATTACTTACTCCCCAGAAACTTTACAAAAGCATCTTCTCCCAAAATTTTTACAACACACTTATAGAATCCATTTCTTCACTGCTATAGACATAACAGAAGATTCTTCCATTTGATGCTTCATCTCAATGTTCACTGTTGACTACTAATTTTGACTACTAATTCTTGGGCAAATTACTTGACTTGGAATCTCCGTTTCTTTATTTGTAAAATGGGGATGATATAAAATCACCTCACAGAATTATTTTAAAGATTAAATTATATAATATTATGAAACAACATTTTATAAATTGTAAAGTGCTTTAGTTTTTATCAGGTTGATTAAAAAACCTTCTCAGAGCCCAATCCCAAAGTTTACTGTAGCTAAACAGGTAGATAAAATAAAGCACTAAATTACAGCCTTTTCTTCACACTACTTATAATGAAGAAATAGCTCAAATGCCCAACAAGAAAGGCTGAGTATATTACTTTGATATATTATAATATCACTATTTAAGTGAAAAATATGTAAACCAAAACATGGACATATTTATATAAAACACTAAGCAGGAAGTGGAAGAAGTCCAAGATAGTGCTCATTCACTGATGACAACTATGTAAGAAGCATGAATCTCTATACTGTATTTTTTGCCAATACACAACCAAATATACTAATAGTCATACTGACCATCCAAAGCAACATCAGGAAAAGGAATGTTTTTCATTATATCAAGTTCAAAACTGCTGGAGTAACCTTAATGAAGTCCTTTGAGCGTCATTAGTTTTTATTGAGGCACAATATTTGGCTAGAAGAAAATTAATGAGAGGATACCTTTAATTTATACAAATAAATTTCACTGAGTAGAAACACAAATGAAACTTTAACTAATGAAGCTTTCACAAATACACATACACACTTTATTTGGCTTGTCTCTTACACATTCATTTTATACACACACACACACACACCCATTATGTAATTATAAGATTCAAGATCTCACTGTCAGAAGAGCAATAAAGTGTAATGCCAAGGGCCTGTTCAATTTACTTTTTCTTTACCTTAAAGTATTTTCCACTTTCAGAGTACAGCCAAAGGTATGTTACAACATATAAGGGGTTGGGGTGAGGCCAGTATGATGTACCATTGCCTAGGCAATTTAGCAATTCAACAATTCTCCAACCAACTTACTTTTGTTAAAACCCTTTTAGCAAGTTTATTAAGGTCATCTATATAGTCAAGTCCAGTCAGACTTACAAGCCCAGCTCAATTTTCAAAAATATTCAAGAAACCCTGCCTCAAGATACCTAGATGTCCTTACTCCACACCTTTTACTTTTTGGTTCTTGTAGGGTTAGGGTTTTGCAGTTTATAGATGCACTTGTGGAGGGAGAGAGTATCTGAAAAATGGTAATTAAAATTCCACACAGATGTGTATACTTGTATTTTCAGACCCAGGGTCCACACCTTCTATCAGATTCTCAATGGATTTCATGTCCTCAAAATAGGTTGAGAACTACTACTATGTATCTCATAGGGACACTTTTCAAATCTAAGAGATGTAATTACATCCCTCCCAGTTAATAACTGCTAAGTAAAATAAGGCATTCCTTCCACAGAAGTGAAGGCTCACAAGCTTTATGGCTGCATCCCTGGAATAAAAGCAGGAGCTTGAACATATTTGCCCTATGAAAGATACTGCTTGTCAGTATACAACCCACTCAGCACTATTAGAAAAGGTTAACATCTCCTTACCAAAAAGCCAAGATTCCCCTGCAACAACCTGGACTACCCTGGTAATACAAAGCTTTCTTTTTTCAATAGTCTTTTACACTGTCTAAATTTTTCTGCAATAAATTAAAGTTGTACACATTTTTTCATCTTCTTTTGTTACTACTTTAGTTACCAAAATACAAAATGGCCAATAAAATTATCCGTTTACCAAAATCCTTGATTTTCAGTACTTCAAAATAAAACTCATTTTAAGATATCAAAGCATTATTCACCTAAAGACACAGAGTAGTCCTTTTCCTAGTAACTTTTCCTAGTAACTATGTTAAATCTATAAGAATCATTTGTGGGCTTCCCTGGTGGCGCAGTGGTTAAGAATCTGCCTGCCACTGCAGAAGAAACGGGTTTGAGCCCTGGTCTGGAAAGATCCCACATGCCGCGGAGCAACAAAGCCCGTGAGCCACAACTAATGAAACCCGCGCGCCTAGAGCCCGTGCTCCACAGCAAGTGAAGCCACCGCAATGAGAAGCCCACGCACCGCAACGAAGAGCAGCCCCCGCTCGCCGCAACTAGAGAAAAGCCCGCGCACAGCAACGAAGACCCAAGGCAGCCAAAAATAAATAAAATAAAATAGATTAAAAAATAAAAGAGTCATTTGCCATCGGCCATCTAAAATATTGGCAGGACTTAAAGCATAATGTACCAAAACCAAAACTGACATGACTTTCAAAGGTAAATGATGAAACCTATGCTTCCCACAGAAAGAAAAGGTAAAATTTGAAGTTCATCGTTAAGATTTAGAAATCATATTCACAGGCTAAAAGTCAAAGTTAAAGAAAAATCGCTGAATGTCTAAATTTTAAATCAAGGCAAAAAACCTTATTCACGGTTGTTCACTTTCAGCTTCTTAAATATTTCCTCCTTAACGTATCCATTTTTTCCATAGACACTTGATCAGAAAAATCCCTTCTAAATGTTTTATAAATTAAATTCCAGTGTTCCTGCTATGAGGACTGAATATTTCATCAGATTAGGAAAAGACTAGCCTCATTCATAAGCTACATCTAAATCTAAAAAGGGAAATACGTTTCTTCCCCGAACCTATAAAAAAAAAAAAGGCAAAAGTTGATGAAAGAACACTGCTGCCACGTCTTTTCCCTTCCCCCACTCAGTAGTGGCTATTTCATCCCTTCAGAGTGCATTCCAAGGGAAAGTCCATAGCTCTCAGAGAAACCAGAAACAGTTAAGTCGAAATTGGCAAACCGCTTTGGCCTTTTCGATCAATTCCTAAAAGGAGATCTAGTTTCTTCTTCATCCCTTTCTTAAAGCAAACAGTGCAAAATTCCAAGTCTTCACCACTCTACCCAGAACGCCTAAATTGTTAGTGTCTAAAAACTGACTGTATTTAATACAATCGATTATTTAGGAGAAATGGTCCCATACTTATGGAACCATTCTTCCTCCCCCTTAAAACATACAGCTGGGGTCCATCCACGTAATTCAAAGTTCTCACACAGCCAAAGAATTCCATTTACTGATGTGGACTTTTAAAAGCAGCAAACTTGGCGGAGAGAAAGAGAGGGGGAGGGGAGAAGCTCATGTGCCTTTAAAAAATTTATGTGGCAGAAGAAGGAAGGAAGAAGACTAGCTTCCCAGTTGACTGGAGGATCTGACAGCCGACTTCCTCAACCCAGCCGCCCGAAACTCGCCGCCCGGGGCTACCTCCAGCTGCTCCGGCAGCACCGCTGCGCGCAACAGATGAGTAAAGCCTGAACTTCCGCGGGTAGGTCCTCTTCCCAGACCCCACGACTCTTCGGCAGGATAAAAATGCCCGAACGCTTCCCCGTCAGCTATAAGCTTTAAAAACCGCTCTCCATTGCCACACGCTAACCATCTGCTGCTGTGGAGGCCGAAAACCCTCGCGTACTCCTTAGCTTTTTAGGCAGGACCAGGTAGGAGAGGAGCTCGGAAAACTCAACAGGGTGATTCCTCCTCAGGAAGGAATATTCAAGAAAGTGCTGGTCCCCGGGGCGGAGACTGATGCTGCCGCAGCCCCAACAGTCGGGGGCGCCAACCTGGGAGGCGGTGGGAAGAGGAGCACGGAGGAGGGCAGAAGGGCCTCTGGGGCACCCAGGAGACGCGGGGCGCAGGGCGAGGGGCCGAGTCTCCAGGGGAGACGGTACTGAGCCAGTAGTAGTAAACTGGGGGAGCCTCCCCCTGCCCCCGAGCCATACCACGAGAGGGGGCAGGGACCAGACCACCAGAGCCACCCGAGAAGGACCACGGCTGCCCAAGGATTTAAGCCTCAGTCCCCAAGGTCGGAGGAGCGTCTCACCTGGGAAGTGGCACGGGAGGGCTGCGCGTTCTTCAGTCCCCGGTCGCCTGCGCTCGGCCGGCTACCTAATCCTTTCCCTCAGCCCGCTGGCGGCGCGACTGGGCAGCAGAGGGAGCCAGTTAGCCCTTTTATAACCTCCAGGCTGCGACGGCTGCGCTGAGGAGGAGGCGTCTGCAACCCTCGCTACGTGAGCTCGATCACACCAGCGTCCCGGCGTCTGCGCAGGCGCCCAGCCCGGGCCCTCTCCGCCCCTACCCGCGGCCCACGCCCCACGCCCAGGACTCCCCAGCAGCTGGTGGAGTCTGAGGCCCAGAGGAGGGGCCGGCGGTCGCGCCTGGGATGTAACGCGCCTGCGCGGGGTTCTCGCCAAGCCGCCGTCACCGTGGTTACCTCGGATTTGCCCCGCTTCTTTCAACAGGTTGTTTAGCGCCTGAATTTCGGGATCAGCCCCAGTCAGGCCTGAACGACGAAACCACCAGCAAGGAAATAGCTTAAATTTGAGAAGAGGAACATGGAAGCGTAGGAAATAAAGCAGAAAAGAAGGATCGGGTGGAAAATAACACTACATCCTGTATTGATATCTCAGCTGTCTTGGCCCTGAGGCTTTTTGCTTTACTAACCTCCCTCTCTCACCTACACTCTTTTTATGTGAATCTTGCTCTATCGCCCATTTTTATATTTTAACAGTAGATAATAGACTGCGCACTCCAGAGATTTTCTGGGTTCAATTTACGGCTCAGTCCCGTAAAACTTTGGGCATTAACCTCTCCGTATGTCAGTTTCCTCATCTGCAAAATGAAAATGACGGTAGGTGCCTCACAGTACCTACCTCATTGTTGTGAGAATTAAATGAGATAATGTATGTAAAGCGCTTAGCCCATGCCTAGCACACAGAAAGGGCTTGGTAAGCATTAGATGGTGTTGTAGCATATAAGGAACCCAGTGTTGTGTTTAGTCTAATATTTGCCTTAGTCATTATAATCCTGAAAGAAGAAAACCTTACTATCAGGGAGCAGACAATGTAGGAGATATTTTTTCCCTTGTCAGTGAAGGGGAAGAAAGACTTCTCTAAGACTTGTCAGTCATTAAAATGTTATAAGTCATAATTCTAGTTATTACTTTAAAATGTATATCTCAGAAGTAACTAAATTTCCTTGTCAATTGCATTATTATGAACTTTCATCGAATCTTTAACCGTGGTCATTTTTAAGTCTTTTGTCATTTACAGACAGTTCTGGGTGTACTCTGATGCTTTTGCAAAAATGTTCCTATAAAAGCGTTTCATCTTCAAGGAATTCATGGAAAAGACTCTGACAAGCACAGGTTTCTGGTAACTGACTATCCTGCTGAACTGAATGAATAAGCATTTTCAGAACTCTAATGGAAAACTGATGCATTCATAAAAGTGCTAACAAAAGATCAATATAAAAAAATTAATTACATGGGACTGAGTGAACTGATGAGGATGATTATAATTTTTGTGACTTTCTGTTTGAATAATAAAAAAAAAAAAATCCCACAAGGACTCAGAGGCAAAAAATATACAAATCAATTTTCACTGCAAAGTAAAGGAGCTGTTACAGTGGAGGATTACTGGACTGAATGTCAATATTATGACATAGTGTGAGTGTCTTTCGTGTTTGGTAATTGCAGTCATTGTTGCTTTTGTTGTTGTCATCCATTTACAATGCTTGGTGTCAGTTTATTTATCTCTTGTAAAAATAAAATACAGTGTGTGTGTGTGAAAAAAAATTGTTTCTAAAGTTTTCCATGAATGCTAAAAAGCACAGCAATAATTAAAATTTAACTCTTATCTAGGAGGTGGAGTTGATTATACAGATACGGAAATAGTCATAGAGAGGGTACTTGCGGAAGAGTAGGCAACCAGAAATTAAATACAGTGATAAATATAGTGAACCGCTAATCAGCAGTTCTCAGAGTGTGGTCAGGGGGTTCACAGGGCAAAATTATTTCATACTAAAAATTTATTTGCCTTTTTCACTCTAAAGATATTGCATGCATAAGAATGAGAATCTTCTATTAGGCCAGATATTAAAGAGATTTGCAGAAATGTAAAATAATGCCACTCTTCTCACTAAATTATTTTTGCTCTGGAAAATAGTTATTTTTCATTAAAAACTATGTTATTTAACATGTAACAGATTTATTATTGTTTTTAAATGAATAAATAAATATTTTACATGTTTGTTTTAACTCCTAATACAGTAAATTTTGCTAGGTATTATCCACGTAAAAGCTTTTTGGAGTCCTCAATGCTTTTTAGGAGTGTGAAATGGTTATGAGACCAAAGGGTTTGAGAACCACTAGTCTAAACAAATAGCAGGGAGCCCTTGACACAAACGAGGCAAAGATCTCTTCTTTAAATCTTGGTCTCAAGTGGAGCTATAATCAACGTATCCATTGGCCCTATATAGAGCAGACTCTGAAAATTGCATTTTACCCTGTAAATAAAATGGCTCCAGACCTTGAGGCAGATTTACTGTGAAGCTAAGAAAGCTTCATTTTCAGGGGCCTTCATTTGCACTAGCCCTTTCCAAGACCCTGGAAGGGGCCCTAACAATACGCTCACACGTTCATATGCTTTTGTAAAATTTGTGAAAGTAAAAATTTTAATGGCAATCTTTAGACTTCTAATTCTTTCCTCACTGATTTTCCCTACATCACACTTCCCCTCGTCTAGTGGTGTTGGAGTGGCTAGATGGCATTTTTATAATTTAACTGTAGGGAACTTGAGTTAGAATACATTTGGCTTGAGTTTAGTGGGATATATTTTTGTAATTCACAGTCATTCCTAGGTATAGTTAAGATATTTTCAGCTGTCCCAGTGTAGGAGTGGCATCCAAGAATGTACTACCACCCATTGTACTGACCCACCCAGCACTGTAAAACAAAGGTACAGGGCCAGACACCATATAGCTATTTGAATGTGTCCTGTGTTCTAGCATCAAAAATATATGGAGAGGGCTTCCCTGGTGGCGCAGTGGTTGAGAGTCCGCCTGCGGATGCAAGGGACACGGGTTCATGCCACGGTCCAGGAAGATCCCACATGCCGCGGAGCAGCTGGGCCCATGAGCCACGGCCGCTGAGCCTGCGCGTCCGGAGCCTGTGCTCCGCAACGGGAGAGGCCACAACAGTGAGAGGCCCACGTACCACAAAAACAACAAAAAAAATATGGATAGTGGTGGAGAAGCTAAGTTGAAACTTTGGGAGCCTAAAGCTAATCTGTGAGAAATTCTTCCAAATTATTGGATGTATACATTTTAAAATTAAAGATTTAGTGCTTATCAATGCTTAGCCAATAAAAGTAAGTCTTTTTTGTGAGAATTTAATGAGGCTATCCACAACAAGCTGATTAGAATGTCATCAGTTTAAAGAAAACTGATGTGCCCTGAACTCTATTAAGTCATACAAATAAAATTATTTGAAATTTTCCGAAATGTGACAACAATCCTAAAACTTTACGTGACATTATCAGTCATGAGTTGTGAAGCTGAAAGAAACTTCTAACCTATCCCTATCAATATCATTTGGTTGCCCAAAAAGGACACTTCGTATCAAATCTACATATGACTACTCAACACTATCATCCCTGCTTAGTTAGAATGAAAACAGCAAATACCTTGGGGAGTAGAAAAAGAATGACATGACTCCCCTCTGAATGGTCAAACATTAGAGTGGAGGTAAACCACCATTCAATCTCTTCTTTTACATCTGAAAAATTAATCAATCAATAAATATTTCTTTAAGAAATATTGAAAGTCCTATATTCTTAGGAAAAGCCTATTATGTAGCCGCAGTAACAACTAATGAGCAGAAGTCATTCTAAACTCAATTAATAGATAAATGGCTGTTCAACCCTATGAACAATCTTCTGAAAAACGAGCCAGTCAGGGACAGCCTCCCACTTTTTAAAGTTAGCCAAAACAGCAACAGCTTTACTCTAGTGAGCACATCTCTGAAATTCAGCCAATTGTCAACAGTCTCTCCAGCAGAGTAATCATGCTTCCACAGCAGATGTCAACCCACTTTCACCTTTGAAAGTCAGCCAATCCCTGAACTCTGTCTTTCACAAAAACAAGATAAGATCAGCAGAGGGACAGTCAAACAAGCATAGTGCTTTTCTACACATAGAAAGTAATAAATCAACGTTTTATTTCACATTTTGAATGATGGTTTCTTCCCTTGACATTGAGCACTTCTGTTGTGTGCCCAACAAAAAAGGCAGCGAAAACAGAAGACATAGACCCTTTTATTGAAGGCACTCATACATATGAAACAATTAGAAATTATTGGAGAGAGTGAATAAGTGTTGAATGTGTTGTGAGGATTATAAAATACTACATACTTGGAGACACTGCTTTGGGAAAGCAAGTGTTCTCCTTACTTGCTGCAAGTAATATTAATAAATCCTTCCTTCTCTGGAAATTAGTTAATTAATTAATTAAAATAAAATAAACTTGATAGTGAGAAGAGTGAATAAAGCTAAATTTGATGAAATAGGTAATGGTGGATAGGTTTTTTACCAGGGGATTAAGATGATGGAGGCAATATTTTAGAAGTATTATGCTATGTGAATTAGAAGAAAGTGGCATCTAGATTAGTAGTTCACGATTCATTGAATAAATATTTATGGAAGGCTTACCACTGTGTCCAAGACACTGCCTACTGGGCTGTGGAAGGTCAAACTTTAATTAGACATTCTCTGCTTTTAAAGCATTTATAAACTTATTGGATAGAGTTAAAACCTACACTTGTGGCAGTGGGAATTCATTCACCCAATAAATACTTTCCTATATGACCCAAATAATGCTAAATGCCGGGTATGTCTCCTGCTGTCACAGAACTTGGAGTCCTTTTACGGAAACCGACAATACACTTAAATAAATAAATAAGTAAATAAACAAATGTGACAAAGGAAGATGACAAGATGCTATGAAAAAGCATAATAGGAAGGACATAATTCAGATTCATAACAGAGGGAAAGTGTCTCTGAAGAACTGACATAAACTGAGACCTGTGTTAGCCAGCCGAAGTGTGTGAATAAGAACAATCTAAAGAGAGAGAAGAGCATGTGTGAGAATCGTGTGACAGGAAAAGACCTGGTGCATTTGAGAAGCTAAAAGAAATTCAGTGTGATTGTAGTGCAATAAGTAAGGGAGGAACTGGTGTGATCGGTATGTGAAGGCTCAACCAGCTGCGACTGCTTAGTACTGTAACAAGTACGATGGAAAGGCACTGAGGTATTTTAAACAGTGAAGTAAAATTACATTATTTATCGTTAACAAAGTAAAAACACAATGTAAAAAAATATGAGTCTTCCATGTCACTTGACATAGGATGGGTCTTAGAACTAGGAGTGATAGGGACTTACTCTTTAATCATGAGTCAGGACATGAAAGTCAAGAGATGAGGTATTATAGAATGTAGCTGAGACTAGAAACCATTCCAGTCACTAATGTCCTGTCACTGTGGCACTGAGGAAAGTGGCTGCAATGGCGTAGCCAGACCACCTCCATCATGTGGCCTCAATAGGGACACTCACTGTAGCAGGCAGAATAATGGCCCCTCAATGGCCACATCTGAATCCCTAGAACCTGTGAATATGTTACCTTACATGGCAAAAGAAATTTTCAGGTATAATTAAATTGAGGACCTTTATATGGGGAGATTAGCCTGGGTTATCCAGGTGGGCCCAATCTAATTAAATGGATTTTTTTAAAGCTAAGAACTTTTCCTGGCTCTGATCAGAGAAAGATGTGAGGATGGAAGCAAAGTGAGATATTTGATATGTCGCTGATGTGAAGATGGAGAGAGGGGCTCCATAAGCCAAGGAACATGGGGAGCCTCTAGAAAGTGGAAAAGGCAAAGAACTGGATTCTCCTCTAGAGCCTCCAGAAAGGAATGCAGCCCTGACAATACTTTTGGTTTTAGCCCAATGAGACCACTGTCAGAGTTCTGACCTACAGAACTGTAAGATAATAAATTTGTATTGTTTAAGCCATCGGGTTTGTGGTAATTTGTGATAGCAGCAATAAGAAACTGATAAACTTATGTATATGATCACGACTGAAACAGTGGCTGAAGACTCTGACATTTCTCAAGGGTCTGAATAAATTTCCCACTGTTCTCTCCTAGAGGTGAATGTAGTTATTAGGACAGACCCTTTACACCAGATAAGCATTCTTGAAATCATGGGAATTGTCTGAGGAAGAGGACTCCAGAGAGGAAGAAAGATCTTCTCTCAATAAGCACAATAGGAGCATTAAGACCTCTAATTTTAATATTAAAAGGCATGTGAACTCCTCATCTTGTACCCTCATAAGGCAGGACATATGAGTTACATAAAAACTGTGCCAGGGTCTTTAGTTTGGAAAACTGGACAAATAGTGGTAACAACAACCAAAATAAGGAAGTTGGGAAAGTGAGCTGAATTTGTAGAGAAACTAAAGAATTTGATGCTAAATCTTAATGGATTTGAAGTGGCAGAGACCATCATAGGCTACAGACTTACTCTGCCAATTACTAACCAGTTTGTCAATATTAAGCAGATTTCCACATCACTACAGGAACTGATATAAGGGCTAAAATTCTGACTTTCTATCTACTTGCAGTTCTAATTTAAAATTAATCTGTGATTTCTTTACATTTAGTTCTGCTCACCTTGAGTCAACCATACATTAACTGCACGTATCTTTCTGCTACTAGTTGGGAAGGTAAAGTTACCTCCCCATGGCGTTCATTAGTGTTGTTCACCAAATAATTCTAGGGCTTTTCTCTTCCCAGACAGAAAGGTCTGCTCTTCACTGTCTTTGAAGTTAGTTGTGGCTAACTTGCTTTGGCCAATGAAAGCAACATGTTTGAAAGTCAGAATGTGTTTCACCATGTTCCCTTCCCACTGTTGCAGTTACCCTGGAAGCCTGTATCAAGATGAAATCTTCATCAGTCCAGGTCTCTGAGTTCCTACAATGAACAGAGCCCTAAACTCTCCACTGGTTTGACAGTCTCCACTGGATATGCAGCTTGAGTGAAAAATAAACTTCTATAATGTAAACTTACTAAAGGTTAGAGTTGTTTGTAACTGTAGCATTACCTAGCCTCTCTTAACCTATCAATACATACTGCTTAAACAAGCCAGCCAAACTTTTCCTTTACAAAACCTATTACTAGAATTGTATTTATTAATTATATTTTTACCTGGAATGGACACTGTGGGATGCCTACCTAGTATTCATTCCTCCCTTTACCAACCTTATTAAGACTTCCCAAATTGTCCAGCCTTTCAGTTTCAGTGTGACTTGTACTTCTGCTTAGGATGTAAAAAACTGAAAGGAATTTTGCTTCCACGTTTACAATGGGAAAAAAGGCAGATAATCTACAAAATCATAAATGTTCTTGAGCATATCATACAGCTGAGGTTGCACAGCAACCAAGTAACCTGAGTTCCAAGGAGAAATGGAACACAAAGTTTAGCCCTTTGCAGAGTAAGAAAAAACTCAGGAAAACTTTTAACAAACTGTTGAAATCCAAGTATTGTCAGTTGGGAGCCTCAGGCACAAGGGGAGATTGTACTCGCTAGTTCTTCCCACAAGCTTAGTGGTGCTCAGATGAAAGACTGGGAACAGGGCAGGAGATCATAGAGCTCCACTGGATGGTACAGGAGTAAAGGAGGAAATTGCAGGCAGCTAGGAATTGGACATAAAACCTCCCCCCAAACATTTTTCCTCAGGCTCTTCTATCTTACAAAGCAAAAGCCTTAAGCCACTGCATAAGTGGCAGCAAACCCTTTGGCTCCCAGGGCACAGGTTGAAGATTCCTTGTGGGTGGAGAAACTATAAGACAACCCTCTATTCTTGGGGGAGAGGCAGGAAACCCTCTTGGACCCTGGGACCGACACTGATAACAAGTTGAGTTCTACTACTGCTGAGGAAAAAGCAGGAAACTCTTGTCCAAGACCAACCATAGATAAAAGGCTGAGGTGGCTGCCTTTCAAGAGAGACTGAAAAAGTCCCACCTCCCAAGGCCCAGGGCACACAGGGCCTGCCTAAGACTGAGACTGGACCAGGACAACAGAATCTCCACACACACACACACACAGTCTAATGCTGAGAGTGGAGAGAAAGAGGGCTAAGGCATAAGAATGCAGGGACAATTGGAAGCAGGAACACAGAAAAACGCTCTGGCACATGAGCCCCACACTAAGTAAGCACAAGGGCACAGCACCTTCCTCCTAAAGGAATGTGAAATCTGTGCTGTAATGAAAGTAACTATAGCAACAACAAAGCCTCAGCCCAGGTCAACTCCTAAATTAGATTGAGACGCCCCCCTCACCCCCCCACATTAAGAACCTGACAGAAGAGGTATGTTCATTGCAACGTGTGGGCACGACTTAACCGGAAAACAGTACTGCGCTACACACAATGTCCAGCATTCATTGGAAACCCATTAGACACAGGAAACAAAGAAACAAATTTAAAAACCCACTTTCAGGAGATAAAGCAGTCAACAGAAATGGACGTAGATATAAGCCAGATGTTGGAACTATCAGATAAGGACTTCAAACTAACTAGCAAAAAAAAAAAAAAAAGTGAACAGCATGCCTGAACAAATGGGAAATTTCAGTAGAAAGATGAAAACTACAACAAATAGTCCAATGAATTGAGGCCTAACTTGAATTTTGCTCCCTCATTCATTTATTTCTTCAACAACTAGTATTATTTTAATCCTCCCCAAAATTTTAAATTAAAAAATAAAAAAAGAATTAATCAAATGAAATGCTAGGGGAAAAAAATCCCATGATATTCAGAGACGAATAATTCTTTTGATGAAATCATTGGTTACTTGACACAGCTGAGAAAAGAAGATCAAGTCATCCAAACCAACATGTCAACAGAAAAAAAAAAAGTGAAAAGCAAATAGAACAGAATATCCAAAACAATATCAAACAATCCAACGTTTATGTAGCCGGAGTCCCAGAAGAAGAAAGACAAAATGGGGCTTTAGAAATGTTTGCAGAGATGATGGCAGAAAACATTCCAAAAATGATAAAATATATCAAACTGCAGATCCAAGAAACTTTTCTCCAAAATCCGGGGTGGCCCCACCCTAATAAATCTGATTCACATCAGTAATATGACAATCTGTCTTGCCACAGTGACTGGTCTAGGGATGGGCACTTAACCCAAGTCCCAATCAATTCAAGACATTCCTTTGACCTCAGGAATCGTTTGGTTAGGGGCTCAGACAGTGGGGATTATAACCTAAACTGACCCAAACAGAGTGAAGACCAATACTTTTGCTTCAAGGCTGAGGGTGGACATACTCTCTGGATAGAAACAAGAAAGTAAATTGCCCTAAGATCTGGCAGCCATTCTTCAACCATGATGGAAGCCAGCTTGAGGACAAAGACAGCACACGAAGTAGGTCAGAGGTGAGAGAAGCTGAGTAAAACTTTAATCGAGTGGTATCTGAGCCCTGAACTACAGTTGGGTGCTTTAGCTATGCAAGCTAATAAGTTTCCTTAGTGTTTAAGCAAATTAAATTTGTATTTTCTCAAATCTCAGTTGCAAGTAACCAAACACATCTTAACTGATGTAGTACCCTACATGATTATGAGTCATTGTGGAGAAGGCTCCAACTCAGCTGTTAACTGTTCTCTGGTTTTGAGCCAAATTTCTAATTCCCAAAGGAAATGTAGTTGTTTTCCAAGAGGAAAACAATGATGTCAGGAGAGTACTGCCTTCTGCCAAGCAACGGCTGTAACTGGAGGCCTATTTTAATTACTTATTCATTCATTCAACAATTATTTACTGAGCACCTACAATAGGCCAGGCATTGTATCAGGTATTGGAAATATATTGGTGATTAAGGAAGAGTTATTTATTTTGTTTGTGAAACTTACGAATAGCATGAAAGCTGTATCAGACTCCATTTGCTCCTCTGTTTCCATTTCCTGGTATCTTTCCTTAGCAATGTATAACTCATTGAATATAAATAGCTTGAGTCCTAAATATTAAATATTTTCAAATGCTATAGTTTGCAGGGGAATATCCAACAGCTATTCTGTCAAGGATAGGAAATGGATACAAATTTTAAAAATATTTCACTGAAAAAAATAAGTTGTATTTCAGAAGAATGCTTCCGTGTATAAACAAACAGCATCTGACTTGGCTGTCAGAAAGATTTGTAGGGCTTGGCCAGTCCATGCATTTCTTTGACCCAAAGAACTTGTCAAGAGCTCAAACAAACCAGACAAGAGTGCCAGAAATCTTTACTTGGTGAAGCAAGACTCAAGAGTTTAGGACTCAGAATTCATTCAGTCACAGAATTATAGTATTTGTCAGAAGAAACACTTTTATTTTGGAAGGAACACTGGTAGAGTCAGTGAGCCCAGGTTCTTGTGCACCATTAACAGTTCAGCAAGATGTCCCTCAGTGAATCCCTTTAACTTTTATGCTGAAATTTCTTCATCCACCAAATGGCCATAATAAAATTTGCCTTATCAACCACACAAAGACATTATGAGAATCAACTGAGATAGCTGTTTTGAAAGTTTCTTGGGAAAGTATGAAGTACTGTATTAATATGAGTAACCATCAGTGCATGCTGTATAGTATAAAATTTTGTGAGGTTTTGCTTCGTTATTGTTTTTTAATCATAGAACCAACTTGGTGTGTTTTTTACCTGTTTCAATGACTTTAAAAAAATTATGAAATGGAACAATTAGTCCTAATCTTAATAAGTATAAGGGGTAAAGACAAGGATGCTTACTTACAGCATCTATAAGCAGTCTATGGTTAATGTTAGTTCTTAAGCCAATCCTGAAGTTAAAGAACACTGCTTCCTATCCTATACCAATTTAAGGAATGCTTTCAATAGAGCTACTGTGGCAGATTGATTGCACTAAGAGTCCCGATTCTTCCCTACTTCCTATATCCCAATTCTTCCCTACTTCCCTACTTCCTATATAGTAAAAAATTTTACCTAGCCCAAAATGAGGTCTGGCTTTTGCCATTTTCTGGGAGGTAATCTCATGTCTGATAGGAGTGTCTGCTTCCCTGAGGGCCTTAGGTCACAGGGAATAGTCTAACAGTGTGATTTAGAGTAGGGGGTGGCCACACCACAAAGACCAACAATGTGATTTAGGGTGGGGGCCTTGGGTGACGGATCCCCAGTAAAACTCTGGACACCAACACTCGGGTGAGTCTCCCTGGTTAGCAACATCCTATATGTATTGTCACATACTGTTGCTGGAAAAATAATGCATCCTGAATCTATGAGGAGAGCACAATGGAAGCTCCACGTTTAGTACTTCCCTAGACTTCACCTTATACGCTTCTCCCCTTGGCTGATTTTAATCTGTATTCTTATCCTGTAATAAGCCATAACCACGAGTATAATGGCTTTCAGTGAGTTTTGTGAGTCCTTCTATCAAAATTGAGAATGGTTTTCGAAACCCCTTGAACTTGCAGTTGGTATTGGAAGTGAGAGTGATCTCTTGGAGACTGTTCCCTATAACTCTGTAGTTGACCTAAACCCCTAACAACAACTTTTGCCATGAAATCTTGTAATACCGTCCTATTTTAACTCTGGGCCTGACCATATAATATGCTTTGACTGTCATGCAGGCAGAGACTCGCATATTTCCACTTCTGCTTTTACCCTCTGCCATCACTCTCAAAAGAATATCCCCATGCTAGCTTGCTAGAAAATGAGAGACACATGGAGCACAGCCAACTCACCCCCAATGTCCCAGCCAAGAACATTCTAGATTATCCAACAGTGCACCACCCCTAGACACGTAAATGAGCCTGATCAGGATCCGCAGAAGCACCTAGCCAATCACTCCAGGTATGTGAGTAATAAACCCTTGTTTTATGCCTCTATGATTTTGTGGTTGTTTGCTATGAAGCATTATTGTGACAATAGATAACTGCTAACAACTACCTCCTAAGCTTCCATTGTGATATAGGAATACAGAACATATGGATACTGTCAATCAGGGGAAATCTCCAAATTCTTTTCACCCAATATTGAAAACTTAATGACCATCTATTTGGATAATCCTTACATTATAAAATATTAGAGCTTTAGGGATATCTCTAACTAAGGCCTGTAAAAGTGAAATAATCACTAGATTAGGTAACAGAAAAAATTACTTTGGAAATATAACCACACACAGTGTACACTTTGTCTTATACTTAGAACCCCTCTGGATATTGGGGTAAAGATGACACTATACAAGACACTAGAGAAATGAAAGTTAGCTATAGTTATAACCCACTATTGAAAGCCTTTTGCTGAACCTTTTAACTGATGATGAAAATGACAATTTTCTATCTTTTTCTTTTTTAACTTTGCCAACTTTCTGATAGAATTGCTAGTGACTCAGTAAAATGCCCCAGAAGTAGTTGTAAAAATTTAAAAAGAAAATTTTTTTAAATGAAAGAATTAAAGCAAAGAGAGTAAGAGCTCAATTAACAGGAAATAGAAACACACAGTCTAGTGACTGCATTATACTAACAAAATCATGTATTCAAATTAATTTTTACCTTGGTATACCCTAATTGTCCTGTTTCATCTTGTCTTCCAGCTGAATATGGCCTTTAGTCTTGGTTCTATTCCCTGCTGTGTGCTAAACATTACTCCATATTTGGGGAGGTGGAAGAGAAGGAAACCTATTGTACTTTGCTCTTGAAGAGAAGCATAAGGACCTCCCAGTGTATATGACACCACTGGCTATGCAGACACACAGGGCTCTTTGCCAGTGGCTCATTTTATTTCAGGGGCCCTCATGAAACCATGAGGTTTCTAACAGGTTTCTAACCTGTTTGCTAAAATCTATTTCTTGTCTCACATGAAATGAGACAATATCCAGCTGTAAGCCTGCTTACAGAATGAACCTGCAATTTCTCTCCAAGTTTGCTCAGGTTCCCCTACATCCTAATATCCATTCCTATAACTGGTCAAACACTGAGTAAATGGGCTGTTGTCTCACATGCTTACACACACACAGACACAGACACTCACACATACCCCATACACACATGTACAAGCATAATTAATTTTTTCGGACAGAGACAGCATGTTATTCACCATTGTGTCCCCAATTCTAGCATGATGCTTGCCACATGATAGCTTTTCAATAAGAATATGTTCAATGAATTAATAAATACATATCTCTAAAATACATTGTTACTACTGAGCTCATGTGCCTCAACGAGAGAGCTTGTGTGCCGCACACTACAGAGGCCATGCGCCCTCGAGCCCGCACACCACAACTAGAGAAAGAAAACCTACATGCCACAACTAGAGAGAGAAAACCCACATGCCACAACTAGAGAGAGAAAACCTGCATGCCACAACTAGAGAGAAGCCCACATGCCACAGCGAAGAGCCTGCATGCCACAACAAAAAATCCCGCATGCCTCAAGTAAGAACTGACGCAGCCAAAAAAGAAAAATGAAAGTAAATAAATAAAAATTAAAAATAAAGAGAATTTTCATAAAACAATAAATAAAATACATTGTTACTTTCACCACCAAAAACTAGACTGGGATTCAATGACTTGAGGCTCAATTTGTGCCCTTAAAAGAGTATATGGCATATGCTAACACATATATACAGAATATAAAAAAAAATCGTTCTGATGAACCTAGGGGCAGGACAGGAATAAAGACGCAGACGTAGAGAATGGACTTGAGGACATGGGGAGGGGGAAGGGAAAACTGGGATGAAGTGAGAGAGTAGCATGGACATATATACACTACCAAATGTAAAACAGATAGCTAGTGGGAAGCAGCCGCATAGCACAGGGAGATCAGCTCGGTACTTTGTGACCACCTAGAGGGGTGGGATAGGGAGGGTGGGAGGGAGATGCAAGAGGGAGGAGATATGGGGATATATGGGGATATATGTATATGTATAGCTGATTCACTTTGTTATACAGCAGAAAGTAACACAGCATTGTAAAGCAATTATACTACAATAAAGATGTTAAAAAAAAAAAAGAGTATATGGGGACTTCCCTGGTGGCCCAGTGGTTAAGACTCCATAGTCCCAATGCAGGGGGCCCAGGTTCCATCCCTGGTCAGGGAACTAGATCCCGCATGGTGCATGTGAGAGCCCGCATGCCGCAACTAAAGATCCTGCATGCCGCAACTAAATATCCCACATGCCACAACTAAGGTTCCCACTTGCCGTAACTAAGGATCCCGCATGCAGCAACAAGGATCCTGCATGCGGCAATGAAGATCCCATGTGCCTCAACTAAGACCTGGTGCAGCCAAATAAATAAATAAATAAATTTAAAAAGAGTATATGGTATTGTTATTATGTGAGTAAATAAAGCCATTGCTTTGAACTTAAGCATGCCCTAGGAAAGAAAATTTTTACCTTATGACCTAAAAAATCTATGAAGATTACAGCTACCTACACCATATTTGTTGTATTTACTAAACATGTACTATAATTGTTTAACATAATTAATGATTTGGTTGAATATTTTTAACAGCTTTATTGAGCTATAATTCAAATAACATAACTTACCATTTAAAGTGTGCAATTCAGTGATCTTTAGTGGGTTCACAGAATTGTGCAACCATCACCACAATCAAATTTACAACATTTTATCATTCCAAAACAACAACAACAACGACAAACCTCTGTTTCCACTAGCAGTCACTCCCCATTCTCCTCCAACATTTCCCCCATCCCCACCCCTAGGCAACCTCTAAGCTACTTTCTACCTCTATAGATTTGCCCATTCTAAACGTTTTATATAAATGCAGTATGTGATCTTTTGAGAATGGATTCTTTCACTTAGCATAATGTTTCGTGCTTCATCCATGTTGTAGCATGTATCAGTACTTCATTCCTTTATATTGCCAAATAAAATACTGTTTATGGATATACTACATTTTGTTTATCCCTTCATCAGTTGATGGACATTTGGATTGTTTCTACTTTGGGGCTATTTTGAATGATACTGCTATAAGAATTCGTGTACAAGTTTTTGTGTGGACATATGTTTTCAGTTGTCTTGAATATATACCCAGGAGTGGAACTGGTGGGTCATTTGGTAACTCTATGTTTAACTGTTTGAGGAACAGCCAACCTGTTTACCAAAGCAGCTACACCACTTACAATCCTGTAAGCAGTATATGAGGATTTTCTCCATGTGGCCACTTCAGTGGGTATGAAGTGCTATCTCATTGTAATTTTGATTTGCATTTCCCTGATGGCTAATGATGTTGAGCATCTTTTCATGTACTTATTGGTCATTTTTGTATCTTCTTCGGAGAAATGTCTATTCATATCCTTTGCTCATTTTAAAATCCAGTTATTCATCTTTTTATTACTGAGTCATAAGTATTCTTTACAAATTCTGGTTACAAGTCCTTTATCAAATGTATGACTGGCAATACATTTTTTCCCTATTCTGTAGGTTGTCTTTTCAAGTTCTTGGTGGTACTGTTTGCAGCACAAAAGTTTTAAATTTTGGTGAAGTCCTATTCTCTCTTTTGTTGCTTGTGCAAACAAGCTACCTGTGATTTGACAGGGATGCATTGAATCTGTAGATCAATTAGGGGAATATTGTCATCTCAACAAAATTAAGTCTTCCAATTTATGAACATGAGATTATTTCCATCATTCCAATATTTTCCAATATTTTTATTGAGCTTCCCTGCCCCACACCCAGTCAGATATAACCCAAGCCTATAGTACATTACGGTAGTCAAAGACACAAGGTCTGTCTGGAGTCAGATAGGCTTGGGTTAAAATCCAGCTCTTCTACTTACTAGCTGTGTAAATAAGGACAAGTTATGTAACTTTTCTAAGCCTCTGTTTTCTCATCTGTAAAGTGCAAATAATAATATGTATCTTTTAGGATGTGAGGATTAATGATAAATATGTGAAACACTTTGCCTAGTGCCTGAATACAGTAAATGCTTAATTAATCTTAGCTATTTGTCTCAGTCTGTTTGGGCTGCTATAACAGAATACCACAGACTAGGTGGCTTACAAAAAAAACAGAAACTTATTTCTCACAGTTCTGGAGCTGGAATTCCAAGATCAGGGTGCTAGCATGGTCAGGTCCTTGGAAGGCCGTCTTCCAAGTTGCAGATTACTCGCTGTGTCCTCATGTGGTAAAAGGGGCAAGGGAGCTCTCTCAGGCCTATTATGTGAGGGCATTCATCTCATTCCTAATGGCTCTATCCACATGACATAATCACCTCCCAAAGTCCTCACTGCCTAATAGTATCACACTGGGCATTAGGGTTTTGACATATGAATTTTGGGGGGGAATGGAAACATTCAGACCATAGCACTATTTTTTATTATTATAGCACTTAACACTTAATTGATCAAAAATACAGTTATTTTGATTTAAAAAAATTATTAGAGCCCTAACTTTCTCTAAGCATTCTTCCCCATTTGTTTGGAATTCTCTGACTTTATATCTTATTTCCCTCAAATTATCTGTGCCTTCCTTAAGGCTAATGAATCAATCTAATAAAAACCTTGGGTTCATGTGCTAATAGTAAGATCCAAAAGAAATAATTGGTCAACTACCCAGAACTACTACTCTTCCTTCCCACGTAACCTAGGTATATATTAACAATGACTTCAGGATTTAATAACTCTTATCCCCTACAGTCTAATCACACACAAAGTGATTCTTTTAAAATGTAGGTCAAGGGACTTCCCTGGTGGCGCAGTAGTTAAGCATCCACCTGCCAATGAAGGGGACACGGGTTCAATCCCTGGTCTGGAAAGATCCCACATGCCGTGGAGCAACTAAGCCTGTGTGCCACAACTACTGAGCCTGTGCTCTAGAGCCCGCCAGCTACAACTACTGAGCCCATGCACTGCAACTACTGAAGCCCACACGCCTAGAGCCCGTGCTCTGCAACAAGAGAAGCCACCGCAATGAGAAGCCCACGAACTGCAACAAAGACCCAATTCAGCCAAAATAAATAAATAACTTTTAAAAAAAGCTAAAAAAAAAATTTAAAAATAAAATGTAGGTCAAATCATCTCACTCTCCTGCTCAAACTGTTCTGTAACATCACATCTTCTCAGAGTAAAACCCGAAAGCATTACAATGGCTCTATAAGAATTGTAAGACTTACAAGGCCCTACGTGATCCGGTGCTTGGCTACTCTTTAACCTCATCTCTGACCACCATGCTTTGTCCTAGCCTTTCCTCACACCTGCCAGGAACACTTCCACCTTAGGGCTTTGGCATCTGCTGATTTTTTTCTGTCTACAAATCTCTTCCCATAGATATCCACTTGGCCTCCTTCCTCACCTCCTTTAGGGTCTTTACTCAAATATCACCTTAACAATGAGGCTGACCACCCTATATAAAATAGCACTTATAACCACCTGACACATTGTATATTTACTTATTTGTTTCTTCCTCTAGAATGTAAGTTACATGGGGACAGAAATTTTCATGTGTTTTGTTCCCTGCTGTATCCTGTGCGCATAACAGTTCCAAGCACATATTGTACTTATTAAATATATATTGAAAGAATGGCCTTCAAAACTGTCTTCCATGTAAACAAATAACTTTAGTAGTAAGAAGAAAAAGGAACAGCACCAGAGTAGTTTTGTTGAGAGACTGCTTTCAGTCAGATGGAATCTTCTTGCCCTGGTTCATCAAGGGACGCATTCTGCCAAAAGCTCAAACACATCTAGACACAGTCCTGTCCTTTCAAACTGGCAGAATTTCATGAAATCTTAGAGCTAGCTCTAAACTTAGCAGACATAGATAGAATTAGAGATCCAGAAAGGTTGAAAGGTATCTGAATTCCCATCTCAATACTCCTCTCCACATGACCCACCCCAAATATGCCTTCGTGTAGGAGGATGGGTTTAAAGACTATTTTTTGTTATTGAAAAATGGATCTAATGCTAGAACTACCGCAGTAATTCTCCTGGTTATGAATTTAGATCTTAGGAGATTGTGCTTTTGACAACCACGGTTAACTTTGCAGTTGGAGGGCATAGCAGCATGCCTGGGGATTGAACTACATTTCCCAGAGTGCATCTCTAGGAGGATTCTGGGAAGTGCGGCAGAGGGAGCAATCATCCACTGAGGAAAGAGAGTCCAACATTTGGAGTTTGCTGGTTCTGCTGATTGTTGAGGCCTAGGCAGGCATCCCCAAGAGAATTCAGAGTAAGTACAGCGGAAGAGAAACCTATTCAGGTTCTAAGTGGAAGAAGAATTTTATGGGGAGACATAATGAGAACTTGAAAAATGTTCTCTGTCAGACTCCCTTCCTTCTTGCAGAAACCCGGCAATGACCACAGTTTTGTATCATAACTTGTGGAGCTATCAGATTAACTACAGCTAATAATTTTCTGATACTTTTTAGGAGAGTTGTTTAAAAATGGAATTTGTTAATTTCTCTGCATTGTGCCTGAATTATTTTGAATTAAGGGAGGAAAAATTATGTTTTAGAAAGCAAACTATAGAGCTGGTCAGTGAGACCTTGAAATCTGTTTCCCAGTAGCTCCTCAGTTTTGCATATTTCCCATCCCACTGAGATCCACAATCATGAAAAATCAGACTCCCTGAAAAGAACTCTCTCAAACACTACTGAACCTGCCTCTTCGTAGAAGCAACCAGAGAGATTCGAGATGGGCTTTTTTTGTCATGCTGTAGTGCTTTATAAATTAATCTTTCTTCTGTTAAGATGAACAGGATGCAAAGCATATGCGAATCATTTATTACAGGAGTTCAGAGAAATTCTTCCTCTTAAGGGATTTTCCTCATCATTATTTAATAGTTTTTTGGTCAAAATAATATTACCTTTCTTCTCTGTCAGTCTTGTTTATGTTTTGTTTTGTGTTTCTTTTGGCCACGAGGCATGTGGAATCTTGGCTCCCTGACCGGGGATTGGACCTGCACCCCCTGCCTTGGAAGGCAAAGTCTTAACCACTGGACCATCAGGGAAGTCCCTGCCAGTCTTGTTTAAAAACTTACTTTTAAAAGTACTTTTTAAAAATTGTACTTTCTAAAAATTTAAATAGTACATGAATGCTGGAAGGTGATTTCCCATGTATTTCTCATCAAAACATGAGCTTTGGAACCAGATAGCCCTGAGTTTCCATCTATTGCTCCCTAGATCGTCATCTCAGATGGTTAAACTCTCAAAGCTTTATCTTCCTCTCTTGTAAAATAGAATAAATTCATTCATTCATTCATTCATTCATATATATTGTGTTTTATACTGTGATAGGGACTATGCAAGATGCTGTAGATAGGGAAGATGCAATCCCAACTCTTAAGGATTTTACTTCTAACAGATCTGAGAATTAGGTATGTCAAAACCTGACATAGTTATAACACACTTTAGATCCCTTTTCTCTCCTTTCTTCCCCTGTGAGAAGTGAGACAGAAACCAAGCTCCCCAACAAGTTAGGTGACAGCCCCAGGTCACAAATTCAGTCAGTGGGAAAGCCAGGAACAAAAGTCTGAGTCTCTCCGTGCTTACTTCCCTGTCCCTTTCTTGTTTTGGAGGAGACATGAATTTGCACTGAAAACAAAATAGAAGGCAGGCCTGAGCTTGTCATCTAAAGTAAAATAATGGTGCTAATATTTTCTTCCAAGAGTAATATTGTGAATAGTGCATTTTGATCCCCAGTGTGCCATCAGGCATAAAGTACAATAATAGTTGACAATTCAAACAAAAACAACTATCCTGTTCCTAATGGGGAATTTGAACAGGTGGATGTGTGTTTCATATGTAGCATATTTACCAGTTGTTGATCAGCATGTTTACCAAGTCTGAGCCCTTGGGTCAATACATTTTGAATAATATATCACACCGAAGACCCCTAAAGGTGAAAATCACAAACCATTTCAGAAAAGCAGTAGCAAATTTTTCCTGCATGAGGTTTCTAATAATATATGGCCATAAGAAATTATATTTTTATCCTAAAAGTAATCTCACATAGCTTCTTGACTGTTTTAACAAGCCTCTTTTTTTGTGCTGAGGTTCAGTCTGAATGGCAGCTTCCCAGAGAAAAGCAATACATATAGCTGTGGTTCCTACAATGCATTTCAGTGATCATATTGTGAAAAATGCTGTAAATGTACTATGCTATTTTAAAAATTAGAATGGTCAAAAGTAGAGTAAAACCACAATAAATAAATGAGCACAGGACATCAAACAGACACTTTACAAAAGGGGCGCTAGAACTATTAAATCTGAAAACACTTTGAATCTCAATAGTGATCAAAGAAATATAAAAGTTCTTTTTTTTTTTAACCAAATGCTATCAAATTTTGTTAAGTGTGGCAATGTGTAGAAAGAGCCATATAATTTTAAAACAAATTTTGTCCCAGTAGTTCTATGTAGGGGAACTTATCTTAAAGAGGTAACCTGAAAATATCAGCACAGAAGTATTTAGCAGTATTTTATTTCTGGTAATTTAAAATCAGAGCCACCTAAATGTCTAAAATTAGGGGAATATTTAGAAAAATAAGGATGGGAGTCTACTTGGTATAATATTATGCAGTCAAAAAAATCAATAAGTAAAGCTTATACAAAAATATGGAAAACTGCTTATGACATGTTTCATGAAAGCAACTTGAAAAAATGTTTACTGATTATAAATGTGTAAAGGTTGTATGTGCAAAAGGCTAGTATATAAATTATAAGTTATATTAATGGGGTGATATTATGGGCACTCTTACAATTCTGTTTTCTAGATGTCCTATAATACAGTTATATTAACTTGATAATTTAAATGATCTATTTGAAAGAGAAAAATATGGTTAAAGCTGAATTTTAAGGAAATCATTTTCTCTTCTTTGACTTTTAAGTAGTCTACACTGCTTTTATATAAGATGTGTATAAAAAATAAACAAGGGACCATTTAGAAAAGGTATTAGACTTAATCTTTACTGGGTTTATGACTGTACCAATGAAGGTACAATTCTCAGTTGAAATATATTTGGTTTTCCTCTTGATTATCCATTTTTTTTAAGCTACATTAGGAACTTTACTATGTCTTCTACAAGCTCGGTGACCACCAACATATGAGTCAGCAGGGCATGATAATCCACAATTGGCTAAGGTCAGGCAGCAAAGCACAGTGGGCCACACAGATTAGTTGGTAGTCATAACTACAAACAACTCTTACAGTCTCACCAAAGGAATTCAAGGAACTCACCAAAGAAATTCCCTACGGTTCTCAGGGAATGAGATGAAGTGCTACTGTGAACAAGGGCCTGGAAAAAGCCTCACAGTGCAGTTAGTCCTGGGAACTACTGTTTTATTACATGCTATCTTACTGTACAAGAAATATGAACACATGGTTAAAAATTTTTTTTAAGTACAGATATGTAAAAATTACAAGTACCCTTTTCAATCCCTGTGTCCATCCCACTCTTTCAAATTAGTCACCGTTAACACTTTGGTATGTGGACTTCTAGTCATTTTAAAAATATAAATAAATACATATCCAATTAATTATATTGGTATGTATATATCCTTTTCTTTATAAATTAATTAGATCATGCTAAACTAACCAAATACTACTTGCTTTTCTTTTTTTTTTTTTTTTTTTTTCGGTACGCGGGCCTCTCACTGTTGTGGCTTCTCCCGTCGTGGAGCACAGGCTCTGGACGCGCAGGCTCAGCGGCCATGGCTCATGGGCCCAGCCGCTCCGCGGCACGTGGGATCTTCCCAGACCGGGGCACAAACCCGTGTCCCCCACATCAGTAGGCGGACTCTCAACCACTGTGCCACCAAGGAAGCCCTTGCTTTTCTTATTTAATAATATATTCTGAATATCTTTCCCAGTTACTACATATATTTTTTCTACTGTTATCTGTTTATTTTTAATAGCTGTGTATTATTCCATTTTATCACAATTTTCAGTTAACATTCCTGTACATATCCTTTTCTTCCTAGGATAAATTCCTAGAAGTGGAATTGCTAGGGGAAAGGGATGCTTATTTTCACGTTTTGATAGATATTTCCAAATTGCCATCCAAAAATATCGTATCAATTTACACTCTCAGAGTTGTATATGAGACAGAAACGTTGACTTTAAATTCATTTCCTCCAGTATATCACAGAAGTCTTTGGGTCATTAAAATAAGGATTATACTTTTAATACTCTCCTAGAGTGCTTTATAACCCACATTTCACATACCGCCTTCTGTGAAAGCTATATATTTATTTTCTCTCTCCTGCTAGAGTCCCTTGAGGAATGTTTATCCTATACATTATTGTGTCCCTTAAGAGAGCTTGCATAAAGTCAGTACTCAATAAATATTTTGTTGAATGTCACTTACTAAATATATTTTACCCTTGGTTAGGACATAGATTATAGCCAAAACTGTCCAAGTATTAGTCATCAGTGATTCATAACTATGCAACCAGGAAGTAGGCCTAAACTTCAGACATTCCTTGGTGGTTTAGTGTTAAAGCTTGCTTCCCTTGGGCACAGTTAAAAGGGTAGTTGGTTATTTAACTGTACTGATTTTCTTGTTTCAGTGGAACTTCTTTGACTTTTTTATTGCTAGTGTGAACTGTACTTTTCAGGGAGAATAAAACACTTACTGTTATACAATTTAAAAGAAATCACCTTCTGCAGAATGGATTCTTAAGATATAGAATTATTTTTCCTCTCACAGTGAGATCTAAAAAGTATCTTAGATCCATGTGGGTTTGCATAGCTGCCTTTTGAAATGTTTTCCTAAATGCCTGTAATTTTATATTTTTCTTATCTACAGGATTCTTCTTACTTCATTTTCAAAAGGACTTTGCTTTTCATGTATTCTGAGAAACTTGACTCCATTACTCTGGAGACACTCCTAGGCTTACTTGGTCTATTAGGGTAATGCTAGCTGCTGTAAAAAAAAAACTTCAAAATTTCAGTGGCTTAATATGGTAGAAGCTTGGGCTTCCCTGGTGGCACAGTGGTTGAGAGTCCGCCTGCCGATGCAGGGGACACGGGTTCGTGCCCCGGTCCGGGAAGATCCCACATGCTGCGGAGCAGCTGGGCCCGTGAGCCATGGCCACTGAGCCTGCGCGTCCGGAGCCTGTGCTCCACAACAGGAGAGGCCACAACAGTGAGAGGCCCGTGTACAGCCAAAAAAAAAAAAAAAAAAAAATATATATATATATATATATATATATATGGTAGAAGCTTACTTCTCTTTCGTAAGTAGTCTAAGGTGGGGACTCTTTGGTTGGTGGGTGGCTTTTCTCCATGTAGTGATTCAGGGATCTAGGCTCTTCCATCTAATGGCTCTGCCATTCCAGAGTCTTCCAAACAGACGGGGATAGAGGATGAAGAAGGCATACCACTACTTAACTGTGTCAGCCTAGAAGAGACACACATCACTTCTAGTCAAATTCCATTGTTAAGACCTAGTTTTGGTCCTACCAAAGGACCAAAGGAGGAGAGAAATGTAGGCCTTGGCTTGGCACCTACCACCCAGAAAGAATTCCATATGTGGAAGGAGGAGCACATATTTTTTCATGTATAGTTAGCTGATTCTCACAACAACCTATTAGGTAGGCAGAACAGGTTTCAATTTTGTAGATTAGGAAAGGCACTGAAAAGTTGAAATCCCACAGCTAGTTAGCAGTATAAATGCAATTTAGAAGCCAGATCATCTGACTCCCATTCAGTTTATCTTTCCTTGGTATTAAATAGTGATCCTATTCTGGCTTAAAGTATAACCCTCTTGGTGATTCATTACTTTAAATTGCATGCTATGATCTCTCTCTTTTTTTTCTAAACTCCTCTTTCCCCTAAGGACCTGACAATGTCCCTGTATTGTGGAATTACTCGCAGGAGAAGATCTTTTTGGTGCTATAGGCTGCTGTCAACCTATGTCACTAAGACACGGTGAGTTTTGACCAAACAGCTCTAATTATTATATCTTTGGTCCATTAAATTATAAAATATAAGTATCTCAAAATCCTATATTGGGGATTACGGATGTATGATTAAGATTTACGTATAAAGATGTTCAATGCAAATTATTTATAACTAGAGAATTTCTAAACAATTAAATTTCCAATATCTAAAATGTCTGACATACTTAAATATAAGTTCTTTTTTTAAGATAAGAACTTTGGGGACTTCCCTGGCGGGTGGTTAAGACTTCACCTTACAATGCAGGGCGTGTGAGTTAGATCCCTGGCTGGGGAGCTAAGATCTCACATGCCTTGGGGCCAAAAAACCAAAACATAAAAAAAAAAAAAACAGAAGCAATATTGTAACAAATTCAATGAAGACTTAAAAAAAAAAAGGTAAGAACTTTGTCTTTTCCCCTATGGTACCCCTAGTGCATAAAACCCTAGTATCTGGCACATAGTAGGCACTGAAATATTGTTGAATGGATGAATGAACAGTAAGGGAAAAATTAATTAAATCATGATATACCCATATGATAGAATTAAAAACTATATTGAATAATAGTTCATTAAGTTTCCTGAAAATAAGGTAGATAACTCCAGTCCTGCATACCACCTGCATACCTCCCCATCCCCTCGCAACTCCCTCCCCCAAGAACTAAACCACAGTGAAAGGCAGACTAGAAAAAAAAAAAATCTACACCAGTACAGGAAGGTGATAAAGGACTTCTTTGTCCCCAGCCTGGGCAAATATAAAATCTGTGAATTTGAAATCAGTAGCCTGCTCTCATTCAGTTTTGGGGTTTAAATTTGCACCATCTATGTGGTATGGTCCCAAACCCCCAAACTAAGAAAAGACTTTAAGTAGTATTTGTAGACTTGCAGATGTAAAACCCCTCTGGAGGGATACACTCACTACCAGGGCTTCCCACACTGAAAGCTCTGCCATACATGAGGGCCCAGTTCAATATTTAAAGGCACATAAACGCACACAATCTTACATGAGCAAGAGTTAGAAGACAACAAAATTGCAATACTTGTTTTAGATATTGTTGGACATTTGGGTTATTTACAGTTCTCAGGCTGAGACTCTAAGAACAATAACAGAATTACTGAAGTCTAAAAAATGAGTGTTAAAGTGATTAAATGTATTGAAAATGAATTAAAAATCATAAGAAAACTAAAATTCTATCAGTAAAGAATATGGTGTGAAAAATGTTAATATGCTTACAAAAAAAAGCTACAAAGTAGTAGATCAGTTCTAAAAGTACTTATTGCATATGTATAGATGCATAATATTAATAAATACTTTGGAGAATTCCAAGGTATAAACAATGATCATCTGTGAGTGGTGGGATTCCTTTTTTAAAAAATTTAATTAATTAATTAATTAGGCTGTGTTGGGTCTTTGTTGCTGTGCGCAGGCTTCTCATTGCAGCGACTTCTCTTGTTGCGGAGCACGGGCTCTAGGCACACGGGCTTCAGTAGTTGTGGCACACGGGCTCAAGTTGTGGCTCATGGGCTCTAGAATGTAGGCTCAGTAGTTGTGGCGCATGGGCTTAGTTGTTCCGTGGCATGTGGGATCTTCCCAGACCAGGGCTCGAACCCGTGTCCCCTGCATTGGCAGGCAGATTCTTAACCACTGCGCCATAGGGGAGTCCCTTTTTTCTTATTATGAAAGTTAAAAAATAGTCATTCTATAGAAATCAGAAAATACAGTTACCAATTTTTTTAAAAAAGAGAAATCATCCAGAATCCCACCACTCAGGGACTTCCTTGGTGACGCAGTGGTTAAGAATCCGCCTGCGAATGCAGGGAACATGGGTTCGAGCCCTGGTCCGGGAAGATCCCACATGCCACGGAGCAACTAAGCCCATGAGCCACAACTACTGAAGCCTGTGCACCTAGAGCCCCTGCTGCACAAAAGAAGCCACCGCAATGAGAAGCCCGCGCACCGCAACGAAGAGTAGCCCCCGCTCGCTGCAACTAGAGAAAGCCCGCGCGCAGCAACGAAGACCCAACGCAGCCAAAAATAAATAAATAAATAAATTTGTTTTTTTAAAAAACCCTGCTCCTATGTTATGGGGGTATAAATTAATAAGAAATAAACAGTTTAAGTTTGATAATTTTAGTGTGTTATGGTTTCCAAACTATTATACTTAAATTAGGTGAAAAATGCATTTGTAAGTTATTTATTTATTATTGAGGTATAGTTGATTTACAATATTCTTAGTTCCAGGTGATTAACACAACGATTCAAAATTTTTATAGATTATATTGCATTAAAAGTTATTATAGAGTCTCTGGGAGGGCTCACGCCAAGGAGTACTTCCCAGAACTTCTGCTGCCAGTGTCCTTGTCCTCACTGTGAGCCACAGCCACCCCCCACCTCTGCAGGAGACCCTCCAACACTAGCAGAGCCTTGGACCCTGAACCTTCAGAGACATGTCTGGTGCCCCTCATTGTCCTATGTTTTTAGAATGAAGAAGTTTAATTTCCGAAAAGTTTTGGATGGCTTAACTGCCTCCTCCCCTGGCAGTAGTAGCAGCAGTGGCAGTAACAGTGGTGGCAGGGCTGGAAGTGGTTCCATGCATCCAGGAGGGACTGCAGGGGTTCTCAGAGAGGAGATTCAGGAAACCTTGACTTCAGACTATTTCCAGATATGTAAGCTTGTGCAAGTGAAAGCATGCAAGTGAAAGCTTGGAGTCCTAACCACTGGACCACCAGGGAAGTCCCACAATTGATAGTTCTGTTGTTAGTAGTAATACTAGTATTGTAGCTTTGAAACTATTTTACGCATAATATACATTATATATGTATATGTTATGTATATGCATAAGCAAATACGCAATCATGTTAATGTCATTAAAACCAAGATTTTCAGTGTGAAAGCAAAGGGATACGAATATAATAACTGATGATTTAATTGTTCACTTAAATTGGAAATATCCATATGAATGCAAGATTTAGTTTTCTTTCTGAAATTCACATATTTCCTAGCTTTATTTACTGAGAGGGCATAGAAATAATGACAGTCTGGTAGTGGTAGAACCGAGCATCCCCAGTGCTGATCATAGTCTCTGAAAGCCATTTCCCAACAAAAGGAAGAAGGGCTCCTTGAAAATAATGGCTGATTCTAGGTCTGGGGCGGGAAATGTACCAGATGAGCTTGATACCTCTTGCTATGCCAGAAAGCAGGAATTCTTTCAATACCACTGGTGTTGTGTGGATACAGGGGTCAACTTCAAGGAGTTCACATTGGCCAAATTTGGGACAATTTGAGCCTTGAATACTGCAATGTATAAAGCATAATGTATACAGGCATACCTCATTTTACTGTGCTTTGCTTCATTGCGCTTTGCAGATACTGTGCTTTTTACAAATTGAAAGTTTGTGGCAACCCTGCGTCAAGTAATCCTCTTGGAACAATTTTTCCAACAGCATTTGCTCATTCCATGTCTCTGTGTCACGTTTAGGTAATTCTCACAATAATTCAAACTTTTTCATTATAATTATATTTGTTGTGATCTGTGATCTGTGATCTTTGATGTTACTATTGTAATTGTTTTGGGGCATCACGAACCTGTGCCCATTTTTTTTTTTTTTTTTTGCGGTACGCGGGCCTCTCACTGTTGTGGCCTCTCCCGTTGTGGAGCACAGGCTCCAGACGTGCAGGCTCAGCGGCCATGGCTCACGGGCCCAGCCGCTCCATGGCATGTGTGATCTTCCTGGACCGGGGCACGAACCCGTATCCCCTGCATCGGCAGGTGGACTCTCAACCACTGCACCACCAGGGAAGCCCCATTTTTTTTTTTAACATCTTTATTGAAGTATGATTGCTTAATGGTGTGTTGGTTTCTGCTGTGTGGCAGGGTGAATCAGCTGTACATATACATGTGTCCCCGTGTCTCTTCCTTCTTGTGTCTCCCTCCCTCCCATCCTCCCTATCCCATCCCTCTAGGTGGTCACAAAGCACAGAGCTGATCTCCCTGTGCTATGCGGCTGCTTCCCACTAGCTATCTATTTTACGTTTGGTAGTGTATATATGTCCATGCCACTCTCTCACTTTCTCCCAGCTTACCCTTCCCCCTCCCCGTGTCCTCGAGTCCATTCTCTAGTAGGTCTGCGTCTTTGTTTCTGTCCTGCCCCCTAGATTCTTCATGACCGTTTTTTTTTTTTTAGATTCCATATATATGTATTGGCATGCGGTGTTTGTTTTTCTCTTTCTGACTTGCTTCGCTGTGTGGCAGACTCTGGGTCTGTCCACCTCACTGCAGGTGGCTCAATTTTGTTTCTTTTTATGGCTGGGTAGTGTTCCATTGTATATATGTGCCACATCTTTTTTATCCATTCATCTGTCGATGGACACTTGTCTTGCTTCCATGTCCTGGCTATTGTGGATGGAGCTGCAATGAACATTGTGGTACATGACTCTTTTTGAATTATGGTTTTCTCAGGATATATGTCCAGTGGTGGGATTGCTAGGTCGTATGCTAGTTCTATTTTTAGTTTTTTGAGGAGCCTCCATGCTGTTCTCCATGGTGGCTGTATCAATTTACATTCCCACCAACGGTGCAGGAGGGTTCCCTTTTCTCCACACTCTCTCCAGCATTTGTTGTTTGTAGATTTTTTGATGATGGCCATTCTGACGGGTGTGAGGTGATGCCTCATTGTGGTTTTTATTTGCATTTCTCTAATTGATGATGCTGAGTATTCTTTCATGTGTTTGTTTTGCCTGGTCTCTTGAAATCACTTCCTAACTGATTTTGTCACCTCTTGTTTTACCCTATTCCAATTCATTTTGTTATAATAATGGTTATTTCTGAATTATAATGTAATTATGTCATTTTTTCCTGCTAAAAATTCTATGTTGGTTTCCCTAGAGCAGTGGTGATCTAGAAACAAAAGTCTTATGTAAAATCCCAATAAAATAACACCTATTAAAACAAATAAATATGGTACTTTATTGGTATACATTAAAAAAAGTTATTATAAAATATTGGCTATATTCCCTGTGCTGTACAATATATCCTTCTAGCGCATTTATTTTTTTACTGAAGTATAGTTGATTTACAATGTTTCAGATGTACAGCAAGAAAATGCATTTCTAAAACAAGTGTTCCAATCAAGAAGAATGCAAGGAACTTTTTGGATCTCAGTCCCAGTTCCAGTGAGGCCCCAGGTTTAAGACCTTAACCTGGATGCTTTTGTAGATGTTTTGCTTTTTAGGATCTTTAGGGCAAAGCACAGGTTGTATCACTGCTACTGTTCTTTTACAAAGTTAGCATTTTGTTCTACTGTTTATATTTGGTAACTTCTGAGTGGCACATAGCTCTCCTTTGACATACATTGAGACTTTGTCCCAGGAGGTTGCAGTCACTCACAATAAGTATAAAAATATCATGAGTATTCAAATCTCAGAAAACTGTTTCTTTTGTCTTCTGTTTACAAAGCGCTCACTGCAATTGCTTTTATCATACAGTCAAAAATAGGTTCCTATAGATGCCACTAGGGCATGTTTATCATTTTACTTTGTAGTTTCATGTGGAGCTAACTCTACTGGTGTTACAAAAGCTCCCAGATCCTACAGAAAATATCTCTAAACTGTGTTTCCTACTTAAGTGACAAAATATGCCATATACCTGAGAGTCTGTTGTAGGGCTTTCAGCAGTCAAAATCATTATCCTTGGGAGTTCCCTGGTTGCCTAGTGGTTAGGACCATAGGCTTTCACTGCTGGAGCTTGGGTTCAGTCCCTGGTAGGGTAACTGAGATCCTGCAGGCTGAGCGGCAAGGCCAAAAAAAAATCATTATCCCTAAGGCCGCAGAAGGAGAATCCACATTCAGTCCTCCCTGAATCACGCAGTTCCTGCCCTGATTTCCAAGTCTCTTGAAAGGATAGACTTAGGCCGTCCTTAATGAAGGTACAGAACTTGCTCTATTACGTTTTTTTTTTTAGAGAAACTAATTACAGGATGTTCTCTTTTTCTACATTTTAATTTTGGCTATTGAAAATATTACACTTTGGGGCCTCCCTGGTGGCGCAGTGGTTGGGAGTCTGCCTGCCGATGCAGGGGACATGGATTCGTGCCCGAGTCCGGGAGGATCCCACATGCCGCGGAGCGGCTGGGCCTGCGTGTCCGGAGCCTGTGCTCGGCAGCGGGAGAGGGCACAACGGTGAGAGACCCGCGTAACGCAAAAAAAAAAAAAGAAAAGAAAAGAAAAGAAATTATTACACTTATTAAATAAGTGTATGTCAAATATGGCTTCACTTTCATCAATGATCCCTTCAGTAGAGATAAGAAGCTAACGGCATCCACCAGGGGGAATAGATGTTTGAAACAAGAGTGCATTGAAGATAAATTTGCTCTTTATCATCCCTAGATTGAATAAGGGTTTCTGAAGGTATACTGTTTGTTCCTTGTCTGCAATAATAAAGTCTGCTCCCATCTCTAGGTGCTCTGTGGTTGATGTTTTATCACTGAACTTGTTTTCCTTTCACTCCACTGCATGTAAATTCTTGCCTCAGAGCATAATATTGGCAAAGTACCTTGAGGTTCAATTCAGTAAATATTTATTACCCTTGAAGTTCCATTCAATAAATACTTATTGAAATGAGCCATTCAATATGCTAATTACCCATGATACAGAACTAAGGCAGACCCTGCCCTTAAGAAGATCATAGTCATTTTTGATAAAGGAGGTAAGAATATACAATGGAGAAAAGTCAGCCTCTTCAATAAGTGGTGCTGGGAAAACTGGACAGCTACATGTAAAAGAATGAAATTAGAACACTCCCTAACACCATACACAAAAATAAACTCAAAATAGATTAAAGACCTAAATGTAAGGCCAGACACTATAAAACTCTTAGAGGAAAACTTAGGCAGAACACTCTATGACATTAATCACAGCAAGATCCTTTTTGACCCAACTCCTAGAGAAATGTAAATAAAACCAAAAATAAACAAATGGGACCTAATGAAACTTAAAAGCTTTTGCACAGCAAGGGAAACCATGAACAAGACCAAAAGACAACCCTCAGAATGGGAGAAAATATTTGCAAATGAAGTAACTGACAAAGGATTAATCTCCAAAATTTACAAGCAGCTCATGCAGCTCAATATCAAAAAAACAAACAACCCAATCCAAAAATGGGCAGAAGACCTAAATAGACATTTCTCCAAAGAAGATATACAGATTGCCAACAAACACATGAAAGGATGCTCAACATCACTAATCATTAGAGAAATGCAAATCAAAACCACAATGAGGTATCACCTCATACAAGTCAGAATGGCCATCATCAAAAAATCTACAAACAATAAATGCTGGAGAGGGTGTGGAGAAAAGGGAACCCTCTTGCACTGTTGGTAGGAATGTAAATTGATACAGCCACTATGGAGAACAGTACAGAGGTTCCTTAAAAAACTACAAATAGAACTACCATATGACCCAGCAATCCCACTACTGGGCATATACCCTGAGAAAACCATAAATCAAAAAGAGTCATGTACCAAAATGTTCATTGCAGCTCTATTTACAATAGCCAGGAGATGGAAGCAACCTAAGTGTCCATCATCGGATGAATGGATAAAGAAGATGTGGCACATATATACAATGGAATATTACTCAGCCATAAAAGGGAACGAAATTGAGTTATTTGTAGTGAGGTGGATGGACCTAGAGTCTGTCATACAGAGTGAAGTAAGTCAGAAAGAGAAAAACAAATAACGTACGCTAACACATATATATGGAATCTAAGGAAAAAAAAAACGGTCATGAAGAACCTAGGGGTAAGACGGGAATAAAGACACAGCCCTACTAGAGCATGAACTTGAGGATATGGGGAGGGGGAAGGGTAAGCTGTGACAAAGTGAGAGAGTGGCATGGACATATATACACTACCAAACGTAAAATAGATAGCTAGTGGGAAGCAGCCGCATAGCACAGGGAGATCAGCTTGGTGCTTTGTGACCACCTAGAGGGGTGGGATAGGGAGGGAGGGAGATGCAAGAGGGAAGAGATATGGGGATATATGTATAGCTGATTCACTTTGTTATAAAGCAGAAACTAACACACCATTGTAAAGCAATTATTGTAAAGCAATTATACTCCAATAAAGATGTTAAAAAAAAAAAAGATCATAGTCTTTCAGGGGAGACACAGATTAACAAATAGCACCATGTAAGTGCAACCACAGAAGTATGGGCAAGGTATACAGTAGGACAAAGGAGGGAATGACCCCCTGTAGCCACCTCAAATCCTTTTTTAAAGAAATTTAGGATGTAAATAAATAAAAGGAATAACCGTGGTAGGAGACCAGTGCAGGAACAGAATTCTCAAAGATGAATGCTGTAAAAGAAACTAAGTATGGTTTTGTAATGCTCTGATTATTTCCAAAACACAGGTATTTATCTAAGCTGAAGGAAGATGATGATGCATGTAAAAAAGCCCAGCAGACAGGAGCATTTTACCGCTTTCATAACCTGGCTCCTTTGGTTCAGAAATCAGAACATCAATACCTGGCCCCGCCAGCATAGCCTACTAGGTAAGCCCTGAGTAGACTAGTAAAGTAGACCAGGCTGTGGCCGCTAAGCAGAACTCGGTCCATATCAAATCCCTGAGAAGAATCCTCCGAGTTTAGAGTCCAGATTTTTCAAACTTCTTCTGCCAATTAATTATTTAACGTATAAACCTGAATCGCCCAATCGAATATTTTTTGGTGATGGTTTGAACCACTATAGCCTTAAACCAAGGGTCAGGAAAACTGCTGTCCAAATTGGAACCCATGTCTGTTTTTTAAATACATTTTTATTGGAACACAGCCTCACTCATTCATTTACATATTGTTTATGACTGCTTTTGCACTACAATGGTAAAACAGAGTATTGTGACAGAGACCGTATGGCTCACAGAACTTGACATATTTTGCCAACCCCTGCCTTGGACCAGCAATTTCCAGCCTCCAAGAAGCTGTTCACTGTTACAGTTTAAGATTTGCATCATGACTTAATTTCTCCTTAGAAGGGTCAAAACTAAACGTGAACTAAAATTGTTTTGAGAACTCTTTGAAGGTATATAACTAGAGATATCTAAGCCATTGGGATTTGGCATTCAAGATGCTACCTTGAGTTTTATATGATGCCACTATGCAGAAACTTCTAAATACATTGCCAGGGTCAGATGTTGGAATACTTAGATAGGTAGTTTCTAGCAGTGCATAAGTATATGAGGATGTTTATCAGAAGGCACTGAACATTATTTATAGATTAGCAATGTAATCTTGTATTATGAACAAATAAATATGAGCCCTTCATGCACAGGAGGATAGATTTTCTCCCTATACAGCACTTGTCTTTACAGACCAGGGTCTCAGATGAGTAGTCTACCCTGGCCCAAAAAAGCAGCATGATTTGAAGAGTAAACTATAGACCTGCTTTGGTCTCTCTACCATTTTAAGTTTGACACTTATTTTTTTTTCAGTGCTTTAATAAGTCAACTATCATGTATCTTTAAAACTAGGGGATATGCTCCTTTCATGATACAATCATAGAGTAATACAGTGTTACACAGAAAGAGTTCCTTTAAACTCTTCAGACTGCTGATGAGAAAATGGAGGCCTTGAGAGGTTAAGTGATTAGGCCAAGATGATATAGCTAATTAGCTGCAGGGCAGTGACTAGAAGCCAGCTGTACCTACTTCAAGTTGAAGTAGATGGTTTCCAATAAGTCTAGTATGGCTCTGATGGTTTAATTAAAACCCTTGTTTTCTTCCCTTCTCCTTCTGTGTTTCTTCGAGTTGGAAAGACTCCTGGGTAAGTTTGGGCAGGACATGCAAACAACAGAATATTCCATGCTAACTGGATGCTCCGAACAGCAAGAAGCATTGTTTGCTCTGGATCTAGGTCTAAATAGCTCCTCTTCCATAAATGGTACATAACATTATTCCTGATGGGTACTTCCCAGTGGTTCTTAGACTTTGGGATTCCACATAATAGTAAAATTTCAAAGAACATTTTAAGAATACAAAACAATTTCAATTTTTCTTAAGTTAGGACCTTAAAAGATAGTACCATCTACCATCATCATCACTTAAAGGACATTTTAATACTTTCTTTCTCAGCTAGGTGGTGGTACAAAGATGTTTACTGTATTATTCTCTGTACCTTTATACATTTATACCTTTATATGTCTTAAATATTTCATAAGAAATGTTTTAAAATCCATGACATTATTCTTATTTCTCTTATCAATGCAGGTGAATAAACATGTTACCTTGGAGTAGCTCTGGGTCTTCAGACCTGCATTTGGGAACTGGTTTGCTAGAGGCTCATGGCTCCTGTCAGGCTTTCCTTCTCTCTTTCACGGTGTAGCTGTAAATGTAATGATGCTGGAATGGAGGTTCAGATAGGAGCTTAGAGGTCCCCTTTCATCTTTTTAGCCAGGGATAGTGTGTGGCTAGTGCGAATGTTCTTATTGCCCCGAAGAGGATCTTGGGAAACACTATGCTCTAATGTTTCCCAAATTTGCCTGAATATAAGAATCTCCTGGTGCTTGTTAAAAAATCAAGATTTCTGGGCCTCACTCACCTGCTATTCAGAATCTCCAGGCAGGGGTTTGAGAACCTGTATATTTTTTTATTCTCCCTAGTTGAGTCATATTAGTTGAGTTTGGGAAACAATGTTCTAACAGAATATACTTGAGAGGGTCCCTGAGGTAAAGCTTGACATTCATTTCATTTTGTTCTCTTTTCTAATTTTTTAGCTTCCTTACAGAAACCTGAAATGGAGACAGAGCTCAAGGGGTCTTTCACTGGGCTGAGGAAGGCTCTCTTTCAGCTGAATGTGAAGGATGCCTCCTTGCTATCCATGGTAGATTGATTTCTTGGTTCTGTAGGAAATTAAGTAAAGTAGTGTATATGGGAAACATTTGATTTTTTTTTTTCAGATCATAGTCCTTCCTACAAACCTTGGCAGAAGGACAATGTGCTGTAGGGAGATTGCTTATTCTTCTTTCTTTTACCCTGTTTTTGGCAGGACCGTTGTTAGTACCATTGTCTCCTGAGGGTGCGCAGATATATGGCAATATGATCTATCAGCCTTATAAACATTTTTAATGACCCACAGCATGACATATACATCATGAGAAGTTATTTTATATTGCTTTAACGACTTGTCCTCCAGCTTTAGATTTCACTTGCTAAAGTGCTTTTGACTGCCCATTTAAAGAGGTATCTCTAAACATTTTTAAAATTATTTATTTATTTATTTTTGGCTGTGCCGGGTCTTAGTTGTGGCACACAGGATCTTCGTTGTGGCATGCAGACTTCTTTAGTTGCAAAATGCAGACTCTTAGTTGCAGTATCTAGTTCCCTGACCAGGGATGGAACCCAGGCCCCCTGCATTGGGAATGTGGAGTCTTACCCACTGGGCCACCAGGGAAGTCCCTTAACATTTTTTATTTGCAAAAAAATTCCAACTTTATTGGAGAGGAGTACATGTTGGGGTGGTAATTATACTGAAAATGTTTTCTTTTTAAGCTGGCTCATAAGTTCACGGGTGTTCATTATGATATTTTATATATCATATTTTTAAAATAATTCATAATACATTTAAAATATGCTTTTTAAAAATTCATACTTCAGAGAATTCCCTGGCGGTCCAGTGGTTAGGAGTTGGGCTTTCACTGTTGTGGGCCTGGTCAATCCCTGGTCGGGGAACTAAGATCCCGCAAGCCACACAACACAGCCCCCCAAAATAAAATAAAATAAAATTCGTACTTCAGATGCTAGAGGACTATGTTCAAATAGTTTCCTTATTTTAAAGTTTAAATAGTTAATAAGCATTTAAAGTAGGTGAGCTGAAAAGGGATTGGTGTGTCCCTTTGAGTTGCTCTAAATAGTAGCCCCAGCACCATTATAATGAGCCCCACATACTCTCCAAATGAAACCAAGCCCATCTTTGTATTCCTAGGCTCAGGCTCTTCTCCATTGGCATGATGCTCATCAGTTCTGCAGCAGAAGTGGACAGCCCACCAAGAAGAATGTGGCTGGCAGCAAGCGTGTGTGCCCTTCCAATAAGATCATCTATTATCCACAGGTAATTATCGCTTTAAAAGGTCAGTAATCCAAGAAGGCTGTGCACTACTTTGTCTTGTGGATGGAAGCCTGTACAGCTAAAAGGCTTTCCTTAGTTACCCATTACTTTGTTTCATTAACAGGCCCCAAAGCCCTAGTGCCCAAGTTTCCATCCCCTTTTCCTAGATGACTCCTGTGGTGATCACTCTGGTGTCAGATGGGACTCAATGACTGCTTGCCCGCCAGAGTTCCTTTCCCAAGGGAATGTATTCTGCCTTGGCAGGTTTTTGTGATAATAGGTAAGGAATTTCGGGCATATACAGATAACATTGAAAGACATGAAATCTTATAGTATGAAATAGTATGTATTTCTTATTCTTGTTGCCATAGTGTCTCAAGCACATTCTTCCCTATTATATCAAGAAAACTACTTTGTGGCATCAATTCTCCAATATTTTATAGGCAAATTTTCAAACATAAGCATAGCTAGAAGATTTATACAGTAAACACCCATGTACTCACCACCTAAATTCCATAATTACTATGTTTACTTTATCACATATCTGTCTATGCATTCCTCTATCCACCCATTAATCCATCTTATTTTTTGATGCATAGATTGCAGACATTAGTACACTTCCTCCTAAATATTTCAACATGCATATTAATATTATATTAACTAGAATTTAATATTTATTTACAGGTTTGTTTGGTTTTTTTGTCAGTCTATTGGGGTAAAATTTGCAAATGGTGAAATGTGGCATTTGAACTTTATTAAAAACCTGAGGGCAGCAGTAGCCTCTCCAACTCTTATTTTGTGTAACTAACCTAGTAGGTTCAAGTATTGTGGTTCAATACCCAACTTCAGACTTGATTCCTAGTGTAGAGACTCAGAGATTTAGGGCTCCCCCAAGAGTATTTCATTGACTTGGGAGCCAGTTTTGCGTTCCTTTCGCCAACGGGCTTCTGTATCACCCTTCCTACTGCAGGGCTGTCCTGAATTAATCTGTGTGCTTATAGGTGAAAGTCTGGAAGAGGCTATCTGGCGAGAAGCTGCAGGAGAGGTGGGATTGGAGGTGGAAAGACTGCAATACTCTGCATCTCAGCACTGGCCCTTTCCTAATGGTGCACTCATGATTGCTTGTCATGCAACTGTGAAACCAGGGCAGACAGAGGTGAGTTCTGATGCTTCCCTTATGATATATCCTTTGCCTCATCCAAGCTGGTCCATAGGTACTTACTAAGCACCTGTCTAGTCCAGCATTGTTTAGATTATACAAAGACATGTAATATATGATTTATACCTTTAAGGAATTTGCAATCTTATAAACAACTAATCACCATAAAAATTGGGAGTGCCAACACAATCACCATTCTTCCTTGTATATATCTCAATCATGAAACAATTTATCTTTCATCATCAGGAAGTTAACAGTCTTGCATAGAATAGGCACACAATAAATATATAAAATTTAATGACTGATTTCAGAATTGGTATTATTGCTCCAGTCAGGATGTTGGGAACTAATAATATAAAATCATAGGAACTTCTGATTGAAAGGGACTTAGATGTTGTCTTATCCCACCTCACCTTGCTCTAACATCCCTGACAGATGGTGTTGTGGTCCCTATGAGCCAAAGTCTATTTTGTGCTTTGGTTTCTATACAATGAATAATATCTAATCTGTCTCAGCTCCCTGTGGATGCAGTTTGCATTTTTGCTTCTTGCAAGGCAGATACTATGCTTTTGACTATCATTAATTAACACATCCTTTGAAGAAGAGTAACATGTATATGTTCTTTTTTTTAGTTATATAATTTTACCTCTCAATGTTAACCACTTTTTTTTTTTTTTTTTTTTTTTTCCACCCTTCTTCCCTTTATTATTTTTTTTTTTTTTTTTTTTTTTTTTTTTTGGCCACGCCACATGGCTTGCAGAATCTTAGTTCCCCAACCAGGGATTGAACCTGGGCCACAGTAGTGAAAGTGCCGAGTCCTAACCACTGGACCGCCCGGGAATTCCCAAACCACTCAATATTTTACTATTTGAGCTTCCAGGATTAAAAATTTTTTTTTTAATATTTAAAATATATACTTAACTCTCATCTCTTAATTATGGTACTTTTGCTTCTGGACCCTATCTAGAACTGATTATCTCCCAGACTATAGATCCCAGATATTACCTTCTAAGATTGCTCAGTTCTGGAAACATTTTCTCATCTTTGGCCGTCGTATTCTAAGTTTTGTATCTCCTAACCTTATAGCCTGTTTTTCCTTATGTCTTTCAGATCCAGGTGAACTTGAGAGAACTAGAAGCAGCTGCCTGGTTCAGTCATGATGAGGTGGCCACAGCCCTGAGGAAAGACAACCCATATTATCAGCAACAGAATGGGGCTTTCCCATTCTGGTTGCCCCCCCCCCGCCCCAAGTTAGCCTTTACCCACCAACTGATAAAAGGAGTGGGTGGAAAAACCGACCTGTTCTATCCTGCCTGCTTAGCTCAGATCAGGCCACCTAATTAGATAAATCTCTCCTATCTCAGAGGGGCACATCAGAGATCAACTGATGAAGAGGTGGTGACGAAAGGTCATCTCCAGGCCAACATCATAAGAAGGCAGAGCAGATGGTGAGCCCCCAGCAAGGCACATCTGCCAGCAGTGTTAATAAAAGAAGTTCCTAATCACAGGCAATCAAAAATGCCAAAACTGATGAGATGACAATTGTCAAAATCAGAGGGAAAGTTGAAGCATTAGTTTGGATATGGGCCCTTGCTCATTCATTTTCTCCTGTGCTTTGGAAGCAAACATCTTTTGGCATGTGGCTTGTCAATGCTGGGTTTATACTAACTGCCAAAATGTGCCTGGTATAATTTTGGTTACAACTTTTATTTTAATATTGAAAATATATAGCAGATCTCAACCCTCTACTGAGTTCCTTTTTATCCTCATACAATTTTAAAAAATAGCACATATTTTTTAAACAAATTTATTTACTTATTTATTTGTGGCTGTGTTGGGTCTTCGTTGCTGTGCGCGAGTTTTCTCTAGTTGCGGCGAGTGGGGGCTGCTCTTTGTTGTGGTGTGCGGGCTTCTCATTGCGGTGGCTTCTCTTGTTGTGGAGCACGGGCTCTAGGCGTGCAGGCTCGGTAGTTGTGGCTTGCGGGTTCTAGAGCGCAGTCTCAGTAGTTGTGGTGCACGGGCTTAATTGCTCCGCAGCATGTGGGATCTTCCTGGACCAGGGCTCGAACCCATGTCCCCTGCACTGGCAGGCGGATTCTAAACCACTGTGCCACCAGGGAAGCCCAGCACAACATTTTTGAATTTGTGTAGAGGTAATTATTTTGTACATTGTAGTTAAATAAAAGTCATATTCCTTTAAGTCCTTCATCCCAGGAAAGTGGAAGTTAAGGTCTTCCTCAAAGTACTCTCTAGTAAATCAGAGGCAGTGATGTTCTATTGAGGTAACTGCATGCCAGTGGGGCTCAAGAGCGTAAGTCTTTTTTGCTGTTACTTGCTCAGTTTGTGACCCAGGGAAAAGATTATCACTTGCCATGCCTGTTTTCCTAAAGGTAAAATGGTTGCTGCCTTTTGCACACGCAGTAAGTGTAACTTCAATGAAGCGATCAGTGAAGATGAACCATTTCTTGAGTTTTATGGGATAAACTAAATTTAGGATTTCTTATCATTCATATATACCATTCTAAACCTTGTCATAGGGAAGAAGCACTTATCTGGAGGAAATGGAATAAATTTCTGTACCTTTGTTCAGATGTATATTTCTGTCTTATGAAGTGAGAAAATTGTAGAAAGTGAGAATTGGGGGTGGGAGTAATCTATTAGTGTGACAAACATTTAAGTCCAGATTCCAAGTCTGTGGAATGACTAAAGCAATATTCAGAAGAAATCCTGTTAGAGGTCTGTTTGAAAAGAGGAATGGCTGGGGAAAGTCTTATCTTCAGGTACTTTTAGGCAACTAACTAGTGATTAAAGACACAAGTGCCAAAGACCCTAAGATTATTCACACATCCAAGTCCCACAGGACTAAGTAAAAGAGATTCTAGAACTAGAAAGATTGAAGTGACTGAATTTCCTTTTGATCCCAAAAGGTTGTTACTCTCACCATTGCCAGCAAAACATCATTGCTTTGGGGAAATCAAACTGCCTTCATCAGGAAATATTGAGGGATAATATGTGATGGGACTTGATTGTCCTGTTAGATTGGCAGCTTGCCCTGACCTGGGCTGAACCTAGCATGTAGAAGGGAAAAGCACTCTCGAAAGAGAGATCCTGAGATTTCTTCATATCTTGCAGTTAGAAGAAAACAGTTCAGGGTCCATGTGTATTACCATCTCCCAATGTTTTCTATCTCTTTGTGGGTGTGTTTGTGAGCACATGTGTACACAGTATTTTCAGACTGGGGAATCTGAAAATACTGATAGAAAGGGGAGTGTGCAGGATTCCTGGTTGTGAGTTTCTCAAACTTACCATGGAGTGTTTACTTTTGGATTAATGTGTTGTGCTGGAAAAGAAAAAATGAGAATGGCTAATAGGAGGAGCTGCAACATTGAACTTTGTTTCCCAGCAGTGAGTGGGAAGAGGGCTTTGCTTCTTAGAACTCCAAGGATAACTGAAAGCAGAGGCCAAAGAGGGCAGGGTTGGGGCACTGAAAAATGGCAGATAAATAAAAGAAACTTTGGTGTGGGGCTCACCTGGCTGGAGAATATTTATGTGGCAATGAATCATGAAGGTGCTAAGGATAAAAAGAACCCAATGGGTCCATGAAGAAGAATAGCAAAAACAGGTAAAACGCTAAAATTATTGGACACCTGAGGGAGACAGACTCAAGGTCATTGGTAACTGGAATAAAAAAGCAACTCATTCATTCCTCATGTTTGCCTATCTACCTTCCTTCCTCTACCCAATATTTAATTCTCGATAAACTTAATGTTCTAAATATGGAGTGTACATCTTATCTCAAGGGCTTGATTCTCTCTCTTCTGCTGATTTCAAAACCTGTGTGCATCCCAGAGTTGAGATCATAAAGACTTGTGCAGAGAGGGCAACATTTGGGGCTCACAGAGGAGAAGTTAATCTGTGAACTTAAAATGAAGAAAACATTTTTACTAAATGTGTAATCAAAACTAGAAATGAGCATAGACAGACTCAATATTTATTTAAGAAGAAAAAACAGAGGCTAGGTTTGCTGGCTAATCTTTTGTTGGCTTACTTATGGGTCCGTGATCAGCACTGTCAGGCAGCTGCACACCCATGCTTTGTAAAAGGTTGGAAGCAGGTCCTGCCAGTCCAGCTTGGGAACTATAGGATTCCAGTATGTTTGAAACCAGGTTCAGGTCTATATCCACTGGTGTCATAACAGATCCTCCTGCACCAGAATCTTCCTCCTCTGAATTGTTACTGGCAGTCTGGGATAGAGGCTCCTTGTTCATGGAGGGAAAAGAAAATCATGGTACAATATGCTATTAGGTTGGATGGTAGTTACATTAAAAAGCTAAGTAAGCAACAATGTAAAATTGATTTCCATATTAGAAAAGAAATTCCCTTGATAGAAAATAAAAATGAAGTCTAATAATAAACTATGTAATTGAACACACATATTAAAATGTGGTTCTGAAGATTAAAACACACTTCTTCCTAGGATAAGTTTCTGCAGATTAAATGGATTTCTTCCCGATTTTGAAATAGCCCAAGGGAGATAACCAGAATTAAGGAGGTAACTTTATAGCTTGCCTAAGAGTTTTAAAAGAAATAAACAGAAAAATGAACATTAAAAAAAAAAGAATCTAAATTTTCTCTACGTGAAAGAAGTGAGATTTCTTCCCTACCCACAATCCCCACCCCAATGAGAAAACAAAATAAAAACCTGAGGCCTGGGCTTCCCTGGTGGCACAGTGGTTGAGAGTCCGCCTGCCGATGCAGGGGACACGGGTTCATGCCCAGGTCCGGGAGGATCCCACATGCCGTGGAGCAGCTGGGCCAGTGAGCCACTGCCGCTGCGCCTGCGCGTCCGGAGCCTGTGCTCCGCAGCGGGAGAGGCCACAGCAGTGAGAGGCCCACGTACCACAAAATAAATAAATAAATAAAAAAACAAACAAAAAACCTGAGGCCTTGTGGGATCCAACCACAGAGACTGTGAATTGGTACTTGAGCCTCTGATTTCATAGGCTGAGGAAAGAATTTGAGAGATTGCAGCTTGATCTATAGATTTTTATATCTTTGCTACCCAAAGTGTGGTCCATGGACCAGCAGCATATCCATCACTTGGGAACTTGTTAGAAATATAAAATCTCAGGCCCACCCTAGACATACTTAACCAAAATCTATATTTTAACAAGATCTTCAGGTGGTTCATATTCACATTAAAACCTAATGTATGGTTTCTAGTAGGTTTTGGCAATACTAAAAGTGATTAGTTTTAAATGTGGTTAAGATGATCAAAGCAAGGGGAATGACATTAATTAAGGGCTCATTATGGGTTTTACTGTTGTCTCATTTGGTTCTCACGTTCATTCTATGACATGAAGATTATTGGTTAATGGATACATTCACAGTGGATAGCTGAGCTGGATTTCAAACCCCGCCCATGAGACTCCAGGGTCCATTCTCTTTCTATCTGTGGTTAGACAGTGCTGGTATAAAAACTAGGATAAAAACATGAGTGGAAGATAAATTCTAAATTTGGCTCTAAATAAGGGAAACATAAAAAACAAACACTATTAAGACTTGAAAATTACTTGGATATTTAATATCCCTTCTCTTTTTTTAAAATCAATTTAAGCTATTAGTAGGAATATGCAACCACATACTAATTTGAACATATCACATGACTTTAAAAAAAAATCCTGATAGATAACATAGAATAAGTAATATAGTCAAGCTTATGTTTAAGAAAATCAGTAATCCGTCAAAAATTAGCATTCTTATTTATTCAAATTAAAAAATTCATCACAGAAAATTATCATGAATCAAATAGAAAAAAAGAAAAGAAAAACTAAGATAAAATATGGTTTTAGCTATCCTTTGTACTAGACTCAAAAGGGAAAGAGGTTGAACACACACATACCATTTGCTTCTGGGTGGTGAAACTTTTGCCAATGCTGGTATGTGCGAGTTCCTGGTCCATCTGGGCCATGTATGACTTGAGATCAGCAAGAGTTCCTTTTACAGATGCTTCTTCCCCAGGCTCCTGTGTTTTAAGATCCAAGTCATCATCACTATCTAAACATTCAGAGTCTTCCTCATCCAGTTCATCAGAGTCTGAGTCATGGGGCCTTGAACCTACATAGACCCCAACACAGAAAGAGCCACTCATTAAATTTTTTTGGAGTGATTACACATCTCAAAAGAATTAGAATGTTATCTAAAATGTTATCAAAAAAGAGCGAATATTAGGCAAACTACTTCAGAAAAATCCCCTCCAGAAAATGGTACTGCTGGCAAACACTTGCAGAAAAGTACACAGCCTGAGCTGAAAGATTCAGCTTTTTCTTTTTAATGTGAATTCAATTAATTAAAATTTTTTATGTAAAAAATTTAAAAACTACATAATCCAGGAATACATTTTGATGTAAACATTCAAGTTATGCAGAATTGTCTCACGCTTCACTCTCTTCCCAGAGTTAAAGATCTTTTCACAGTTCAGTGGGTACCCAGACCTTTATTTATGCAATTCTGTGTGTGTGTGTATATGTACATATATATAAAACACATTTGTTATATATATACATATTGAACTATGGTTTGCTTTTCTACCTTTTTTTTTTGTAAAACTGAACTATAATCCAATTTTTGCTACTACAATGTTGCAATCACCATCTTAGCATATATAACTTTTTCATAAATTAAATTCCTGGAAGTGAAATAGCTCAGTCAAAGTTTATGAACATTCTGGAGTACCAAACTGCCTTGAGAAAAGACAACTTACAATTCTACTCCCACAGTTTGACAGTGCTCATTTCTCCAACTCTTGAGAAAACTGGCTATTATCAATCTTTTAAATTTTTGCCAATATGGTGGGCAAAAAAAAAGTTCTTATTTTTATTGTGTATTTACTTGCTTACTAGAAACAGTTAACTATTTTCAAATATTTATTGATTATATTTATTCTTCAAGGCCTGTTTATATTTATTGATTATATTTATTCTTCAAAGCCTGTTTATATCCTTTGTTGATTTTTTTTAAAACTGAGCTATTTGTGTTTTTATTATTAGTGTATATGTGCAGTATGTCTAAAAGAGAAAAAAAAACAGTGTAATACAGGAGCCCATGTAAAACCCTATCTAAACACACAGCATTCATTCATTCAACAAAGATTTAATGAACAGCTATGTCAGGCACTAAGCAAAGCATCCTCTGCAAAATCATTCAATAGGGCAATAATTAATTGTTGAAAGCAACTCAAAATCATTAAAAAAAAAAAAAAGCAAATGAGATCCAATGCTCCAATGCTCTAGCAATTGCTATACTACTTACACTTGCAAAATGAAAATAAACATCACACTGTAACTCACCTAAGATCTTATCAAAATAATTAAGAAAAGAATCTGCATCAAAAGTGACTGGAGCCTCAGAATGTTCTCTGTAAGATTAAAGGAAAAAGACAATTTATCCCAAACAAAACTCTTTGAAACTTTTTCTAAACTGGTGCCATTCTTAGGAACACTCCAGATATATACTCTCAAAAGAGGCACAGAAAGGAAAACTGTAGTTTCAGTTTTAAAAATTATGCTTACTGACAGGGCAACAGAAATGGGAAAGATTGATGAAATAAAAGTAAAAACTGCACTTTGATTATGCACATTTAATTTACGCTGATTTAGGGATCTACCCACCCTCCACCTCCCATAAAATATATCTAACATTAGCAGAAGTTGTTATTTATCCAAGTTCATTTAAATAAAGTTTATCTGGGCTTCCCTGGTGGTACAGTGGTTGAGAGGCCACAACAGTGAGAGGCCCGCGTACCACAAAAAAAAAAAAAAAAAAAAAAAAAGGCTTAAATAAAGTTTATCTTTTTTAAGAACCAAGTCTTTAAAAATAAGTAAGAACAAACCTTCCCTTATCTCTGCTTTCTCAAAGAGAGAATACTAAACATAAACTTTAATCTTCTCATGAGGCTAACGAGCATCAACATTAATGAAGAGATATTTGCTGTGCAAGTAACAATTCTATCTACCTTTTTTCCCTATTACTTGCCAAATGTAACATCTCATTTCTTCTGTTATTATTTCTTCCTCTGATAAACACTTTTATCCTCCTCTTTTGAGTCTGAAGCTTCCAATCTGCTTGAGGGTGGGAGATCAGAAGTCTGAGCTTGATGAGAACTAGAAGTTAGGAGTCCATAAAATTCTGAGTAAAAATCTAAAGAATAAAGTACATGGTTGCCCTGCACAGCTCTGGGGTGGTGGCCTTTACATCTGCTAAGTGGTCTCTTTGGCTTACTTCAAGGATCATAAGGGATCAGGTTACTAGAAATCTGACTCCAGATAAGTAAGTTATCATAGTACTAGGCACCAAAAGAGGAAAACAGAGCAGTAATAATCATTTATTTAAAAAAAAAATTTAAACAAAGAAAAAGGAAAAGAAAGAGAGAGAGAACTGGCAATGACTGGATGATGTCAACATATAGGCTATAACCATTTAGGTATTTATACTTTAACACAAATTACCGAGGCAGCTCTGCTCCTTTGTGGGTTGAGACTTTGGATATGAAAGCTTTCATGCTCTCTGAGACTTGAGTTAAGTCATAGTTCTCCTCCTGCCCCTTGGAAACGGGCTCTGGTTCTTTTTTACCAGCAGCTTCCTGCAGCAGCTGGTCCAGCTGATCTGGTGAGAGATCTAACCACTGGTCATCTGAAAAAGAAGCATGACACTGCCATACTATACTCACATGACAGGTACTCTCAGGAAAGGACCCTCTGAGACTTAGTGGAATGTTTCAATTCTCTCTAACCCCTCTGCTCTATCCTGGTCCATCACTCACCATCTTCTGGGGGAAGATTAGCTTCTTCTTTCTTAAGCTCTTCTATATCAAATGGTATTGTCTGTAATAACGTTAAGATTTCTTCACCTGGGCTCATAGCATGAGAGCTATAAAAAATCAAAGACATGGGTATTTAATGAGAGCTTAGAATAATAATCACAAAAACAGAGTATTTTAAAGTTGGAAGGGATTATCTAGTTTAATTTGTTTTTAAACATTTGTTTAGGACACAGAATCCTTTTTCTCAAAATTCCACCAGAAACTCTAAAATATAAAAGTGCTCAAAGAAAAACTGCTCTGGGGAGTTCCCTGGTGGTCCAGTGGTTGCACTTGGCACTTTCGCTGCCGCGGGTTCAATCCCTGATCAGGGAACTAAGATCCCACAAGCTGGGTGATGCAGCCAAAAAAAAGAAAAACTGCTTTGTACAGGAAAAGAAATCATCAACAAAATGAAAAGGCAACCTACAGAATGGGAGAAAATATTCACTAACCATACATATGATTCAGGGTTAATATCTAAAATATATAAAGAACTCATAACAGCAAAAAACCTCCCAAGCAATCTGATTTAAAAATAGGCAGAGGAACTGAACAGACATTTTTCCAAAGAAGACATACAAGACACGAAAAGGTGCTCAACATCAACTAATCACCAGGGAAATGCAAATAAAAACCACAATGAGATACTACTTCACACCTGTCAGAACGGCTATCATCAAAAAGACAAGAGAGATCATGTGTTGGCAAGAATGTGGAGAAAAGGGGACTCCCTGGTGGTCCAGTGGTTAAGATTCCACTCTCCCAATGCAGGGGGCATGGGATAGATCCCTGGTCGGGGAAGATCCCACATGCCACGTGGTGTGGCCAAAAAAAAGAAAGAATGTGGACGAAAGGGAACCCTTGTGCACTGTTGGTGGGAATGCAAACTGATACAGCCACCATGGAATACAGTATGGAGGTTCCTCAAAAAATTAAAAACACAGCCACCATATGACCCAGCAATCCCACTTCTGGGTATTTATCCAAAGAAAATGAAAACAGGATCTCGAAGAGATGTCTGCACACCCATATTCCCTGCAGCATTATTCACAATAGCTAAGACTGGAAACAAGTGTCCATCAACAGATAAATGGATAAAGATGTGAATAAATAGACGGATAGATAGTGATTACATACACACAATGGAATATTATTCAGCCATGAGAAAGAAAGAAATCCTGCCATTTGCAACAACATGGATGTACCCTAAAGGCATTAGGCTAAATGCAATAAGCTAGACAGAGAAAGTAAAATACTGCATGGTATCACTTATATGTGGAATCTAAAAGAAAAGTCAAACTCATGGAAACAGAATAAAAAAGTGGTTGTCAGGGACTTGGGATGAGGGATATAAGCAGAGGCTGGTAAAAAGACAAACTTTCAGCTATAAGATAAATACAGTCATAGGATCTAATGTAAAACATGGTTACTAGCGTTGATAACACAGTATTACATAATTGAAATCTGCTAAGAGAGCAAAAATTATTCTCACACACATACACAAAAAATAAATATGTGGGGCTTCCCTGGTGGCGCCGTGGTTAAGAATCCACCTGCCAGCACAGGGGACATGGGTTTGAGCCCTGGTCCAGGGAGATCCCACATGCCACGGAGCAACTAAGCCCATGAGCCACAACTACTGAGCCTGTGCTTTAGAGCCCGTGAGCCACAACCACTGAGCCTGTGAGCCACAACTACTGAAGCCTGTGCGCCTAGAGCCCATGCTCCACAACAAGAGAAGCCACTGCAATGAGAAGCCTGCGCACTGCAACGAAGAGTAGACCCCGCTCGCTGCAACTAGAGAAAGCCTGCGCACAGCAACGAAGACCCAATGCAGCCAAAAATAATAATAATAATAAATAAATATGTGAGGTGATGAATTTATTAATTAACTCGGTGGTGGGAATCTTTCCATAATGAATAGGTATATCAAATCACTACGATGACACTTTAAATATCTTATAATTTTGTAATTCTGTCAATTACACCTCAGTAAAGCTAAAAAAAAAAAAAAAACCTGAAAGACTGCTTTGATTGAAATGGACGCTGGAGGCTCAGAGACCTGCCCATTCTGCCTTCCCCTTTGGATCTGCAGCAGGCTCCATGGAACACTATCATGAAGCTGATGATTTACTATCACTCTTTCGATTTATATATATCATATATACGAGGAAAAGAAAACCCAGAAGAAAATATGAACAAAAATTAATCTAACATGCATAAAGTATGAACAAAATTTAATCTGTCAGGGCTTCCCTGGTGGCACAGTGGTTAAGAATCCGCCTGCCAATGCAGGGGACATGGGTCCGGGAAGATCCCACATGCCGCGGAGCAACTAAGCCTGTGCGCCACAACTACTGAGGCTGCGCTCTAGAGTCCGCAAGCCACAACTACCGAGCCCGCGTGCCATGACTACTGAAGCCCGTGCGCCTAGAACCTGTGCTCCACAACAAGAGAAGCCACCGCAATGAGAAGCGCGCGCACTGCAAGGAAGAGTAGCCCCCGCTTGCCGCCACTAGAGAAAGCCTGCGCGCAGCAGCAAAGACCCAATGCAGCCAAAAAATAAACAAAACAAAAATTAATCTATCATATATTAAATGCTAGGCTAGCACTTCAAATACATTTTCTTTATTATTAGATTGCTAGGCTAGCACTTCAAATACATTTTCTTTATTATTAGATTGACTTCCCCACCAGGGAAGTCCTCAAATACACTTTCACATTTAGCCTTCTACTTACTATTATGAGGAGGTAATAATCCTGTTTTACAAATGAGAAAACCAGAGCCCAGTGAATTTCTATAAGTTTTGCAAGGTCATTTAGTTGGACAGAGCAAAGGCTTGAAATCAAGTCTTCTGATACTATTTTGTGCTCCTCCTACTATAAACTGATAATGAAATACACACAGATTATTTACATGATGAGTGAGTTATTTTGTGATGGTGATGTGATTTGTTACATAAGTTCATGGAACCCTGTCTGAACTATTTATAATGGAGCAAATCAAGTTACATAATGGACTTGCATTCATTTAATAAACATTTGCACACCCTGCTAACTCATGTGGGTAACAGGAAACTGTCCCTACTCCATAATATGTAAATATTACTAGGAGAGAGAAAAGAAATATACAAATAATCATAATAAATTACAAACATATAAAGTCACAGACGAATAGCAAATGCTATCAGTACAAAGAATCATAGGAGGGATTCCCTGGTGGTGCAGTGGTTAAGAGTCCGCCAGCCAGTGAGGGGAACACAGGTTCGATCCCTGGCCCAGGAAGATCCCACATGCTGCGGAGCAACTAAGCCCATGCGCCACAACTACTGAGCCTGCGCTCTAGAGCCCGCAAGCCACAACTACTGAGCCTACGTGCCAATAACTACTGAGTCTGAGTGCTACAACTACTGAAGCCCACACGCCTAGAGCCTGTGCTCCACAACAAGAGAAGCCACGACAATGAGAAGCCCATGCACCGCAACGAAGAGTAGCCCCCACTTGCCACAACTAGAGAAAGCCCGTGCGCAGCAACGAAGACCCACCACAGCCAAAAATAAAAACAAATAAAAACAAACAAACAAAACAAGAGTCATAGGAGAAGGTAATTATTCACTGGGGTGGAGGCAGAGAAGTTTAAAAAAAAAAGAGAGATAATGGAAGAAGTTGAGTTAGGCCTTAAAGAATCAAGAGGATTTTGACAGGTAAGATAGGGTAGAGAAACTATGCAAGGGGATAAATGAGCATTTGTATAGAGGCAGGGAAGTGAGGAACATGTTCAAAGAGCAAATGGGGTTCAGTTTGGCTTAAGGGTGGAATCCGAGGCTGAATAGATGGGCTGGGATGACAGCACAGCAAGCGTGAAATGGCTAAGTTTAGACTCAATGAAATAAGGAGTGGGTGATCACTGATGGCTTCTTTGTTATTTTTAATTTTTTGAGATTTAAATAATATAGACAAGTTGAAAAGGTAATACAATAAATGCCCATATCTCTACCACCCAGAATTATAATATTGTTATACTTATCTCTAGTCTAATTATATGATTGCATTTATACATTTAACATAAAAACCAAACTAGTAATATGTGCGTGTACTTACAAAAAAATATGATAGATAAAGTTAGTTTCCTTTGATGATCAACACTCCCAGTTCCAATCCATTTCTCTGCTACCCAAAGGTGATTGCTCTCACAAGAATCCTCCTGGGCCACTGAGTGTGTGTGTGAGACAGAGAGACAGAGAGACAGAGAGATAGAGATCGAGATAGAGATCGAGACAGAGACAGAGAGAGTGTGTGTGTACTATTTGTTGTATTTACTGTTTTGTTCTCTTTACCTGAAATGTTATTCCCTCAAATACCTGTCTGCCTCATTCCCTCACTTCCCTAGATCTCTTCTGAAAGAAAAACTCCTTGGCCAACCTATCTAGAAGAGCAGCCCTTATATCTCTCCCCCCAAACGCTGCTTTTTCTTCAAAGTACTCATTACCATCTAACATCATATAATGGTTTACCATCTTTCTCCTACACTAGTATATAAGCTCCATAAGGGCAGGGAGACTTTGGGTTCACTTGCTGCATTCCCAGTGCCTGGAATAGGGCCTGGCACATAGAAGATAATAAGTATTTATTGACTGAATATAGATACATGTATCTATACATAATACATGATATTTTGTGTATTTTTACAATTTATATGCATAGCACCCGTATTTTACAAATTTACAACTTGCTTTTTCCCTCAACATTATGTTTCTGAAATCTATTCATTTAGACCAGTGGTTCTCAACTGGGGACAATCTGGCAATGTCTGGTGACATTTTTGGTTGTCACAATTGGTGGGGAGAGGGGAGCCAGTCCTACTGGAATTTACTGGGTAGAGGCCAGGGATGTTGCTTCACCTCATACTACTGCACAGGACAGTCCCCCACAGCAAAGAATTAAGTGGTCCAAAGTGTCAACAGTGTCAAGGTTGAGAAATCCTGAATTAGATTTAGGGATATTTAGCTAATCTCTGATTAACTAATGGAAGTAGGCCATCATGTAAATACACTGCAATTCATTTATCTACTATTGATGGACACTTAGAGTGTTTGTAATTTTTCACTATTACAATCTCTAACAATTTTTAGGAGACGGGAGTAACATGATTAAAGACATACTTCAAGCAGATTCTCCTGGCTCTAATGGTTGAATTGGAAGAGAAGAGTCTCTAGAGGTTGAGAAACAAGTTTAGGTGTAGCCATAGTTCAAGAATTAAAGTAAGTAGAGTAGCTAGCTGGGCAGTAAGGAAAAAGAATGCAAGACACAAGATAATAGTAGACAGGATCTAAGGACTGGATCCAAGGAGAGAGAGGAGGTCTGGGTGATAAGGAGGATGGTGGTACTATTGAAAGACAGTAGGAAACAGTCTATGATATTAATTCAGCTAATAAAAAAGAACATTGGGAAGTAAAGAAGAGGTCTGGAGGGAGGTGTGAGTTTGGTTTCAAACTGTTTAGAAGTTATCCTGGTTTGGTGAATGGGAGCCTCTTCTGCAACACTCATTAAAATGTTGGATATTTAAGCTATTTGCAATAAGTAAATTATGGTCCATTTGCTAAAATGCTGTGTGGTTATTTAAAACTATGCTTATCAAAACTTTTTAAGGTCATGGAAAATGTAAGATCGTAACGAGTAAAAATTATGAACAGGATACAAGATTTCTATATAGTATAAAAAATGTTTAAAAAATCAACCGGTTATGGGGAAAAAAATCCTGGAAGGCAGTAGATTGGAATAATAATAGTGGTTTACTCATGATATAAATTTTTTCCTTCTTACGTCTTTCTGTATTTGCTGTAATGAATGAATATGTTACTTTTATAACAACAAAAAACTTTATTATATTTAAAAAGAACTACCCAACCATCAATCTATCTTATTTTGTGGGAGAAGCCCTAACTCTCCTACATATGAGTCTCCCTCATTTCTTAACTTCTCTTCAACCTAAGACTATAAGGTAACACTTTTCAACAAGGGGAGTGGTCTCCTAGAGGAGACAGGGATCATCATAGGGGGAGATTCTCCTAACTATGAGGGCCACCTCCTTTACTTTCTTTCCCAAGTTTTCTTAAAGGATACCCTAAGAAGGCATCATCTTTTCCAATTACTGAGATAAAACTGACGGGAATGGGACAAAGGCACCCCTAGACACTTAAAAAAGAGTAAAGACTGCTGTAAAGTCATTACCACCTCACAGACACTGAGGTTGGAGTTCTCTCAGCATCAACTTTGCTTCATGCAGTCTTCAAAGAACATTTTATTACACAAATATGTGATGTTTGAGATGCTGGCAAAATGACTGGGGTTCAAAATCACATTGGTTTGACCAAAAAAAAAAAAAAAAAAAAAGCTCAATGACAAAACAAAAACCACACCCATGCACAACTCAGGACCTTTTAAACCATAACATATACAAAGTTATTTCTTTCATGTTATTTAATACCTTTATATCTTTCATGTTATTTAATAGCTTTAAGTATCTCAAATTCAATTTTGCAAACATAAACTGAACTTTTTCCAATATTCAAATTCTGACCTTTGATTCTTCAGCTCAATAAGACCTTCTGCAGGAGCTCCAATTTCCTTGAGCCACACTGACTAGAAGTACCCTCAAGGGACAAGTCAGACAAATGTGATTTTCTTCTTTCAATGATCCTATTCCCTCTGATTTTTGCCTGCTTTTGTTGTTTTCCACTGTCTTCAAATAATTGTTTTTTATATTCTGTCCAGGGTTTATCATTGTAATTAGCACAGGGTTATTCTGATATGTTACTCCACCATTACCAGAACTGAAACTCAATTTTATCAAATTTTAAAGGGGAGCCATTTCCTTCCAACCCTGTGTTCATTTCTTTCTTCCCCCAGAAAATGTATGGCAGGTTAGAATGAGATTTGATTTGGAAGGTGAACGCCTGCTTCATCCTGCGTTTCAGATCCACCTAAAAAAATCTAAACACAGCCCAGAACTCCCATAGGAATTAAGCACATGGCTCAATACTAGACTGCCTGAGTTTAAATCCTAGGTCTGTCACTTTATTAGCTGTGTAACCTTTGGCAAATTATTTAATCTCTCTTGGCCTCGGCTTCTGAGCTGTAAATAGGGAAAATAATAATTGTACCTATTTCATAGGGCTTTAAGGGGGATTAAACAAGTTAGTGGCCTATGCTTTGTAAGTACTCAATAAACGTTAGCCATTATATGATGATGATGATGATGATGACGGTGATGGTGGTGACAGCTGCCAGTGCCAGCAAACTTCTGTAACAACACTTCCTCTCCCTAACCCCTGCTCCTTCAGTAGTCATGAGCCTGGCCATTAACTGTTTAAATATGGAAACTCCAACATCTGCAACTATCTCAAGAGTAAGTAACTCCTTAACCTCTGGCAAGTAATCAATCTGTTCAGGTAGTGATAAACTCACCTTTCTGGCCGGTTTATGGAGAGTTGGAAGTAGTTCTTTGCCATTTCTAGCCTTTCCTGGTACTGAGCAGAACCTTTCATCAGTCCCTAAAAAAATAATAATGCCCATTAGAACATTATATATATGGTATCATTAAAATAACCTGCTCACCAGCAACTTTCAGGGAGGCAGTGTACGATATAATACATTGTTCAAAAAATCATGAGGCCTGGGCTTCCCTGGTGGCGCAGTGGTTGGGAGTCCGCCTGCCGATGCAGGGGACACGGGTTCGTGCCCCGTTCCGGGAAGATCCCACATGCCACGGAGCGGCTGGGCTCGTGAGCCATGGCCGCTGAGCCTGCGCGTCCGGAGCCTGTGCTCCGCAATGGGGGAGGCCACAACAGTGAGAGGCCCGCGTACCAAAAAAAAAAAAAAAATCATGAGGCCTGAGTCCTAGTCCCTGTTTTGTCACTGATGTACCTGTTTGGGCTCCAGTTTCTTCAAAAAAGGGACTAGGTTAAATGTAGTGGTCCCTCATCCTTTTCACCATTAAGGGCCTCTTTCCAATTTGGAAGGTTTTCTATCATTTTCTATTATTTAACTCATTATTAAGAAATAATTGATTAACTAGTAATTAATTTATAAAGCAAAGTACAAATTGAGCCAAAAAGTAGCATAATCCCACCTTAACTACCATTTCTATCTTTCACATGCATGTTTATGGTGGCATTCATACTTAATATTTTATATTCTTTTTTTTTTTTTTTTTTTTTTGTGCGGTACGCGGGCCTCTCACTGTTGTGGCCTCTCCCATTGCGGAGCACAGGCTCCGGACGCACAGGCTCAGCGGCCATGGCTCACGGGCCCAGCCGCTCCGCGGCATGTGGGATCTTCCCGGACCGGGGCACGAACCCGTGTCCCCTGCATCGGCAGACGGACTCTCAACCACTGCGCCACCAGGGAAGCCCATAATATTTTATATTCTTTAAAAAATATACTGTAATATAAGCAGTTTTCCATACCACTACACAGTCTTTAAAATCATCATATTCTTAAGGACTTTTCTACTTCTTGGATGTTTCCTTAAAGTAGATGATTTATTTTTATTTTTTTTAATTAATTAATTAATTTATTATTTATTTTTGGTTGCATTGGGTCTTTGTTGCTGCGCAGGCTTCTCATTGTGGTGGCTTCTCTTGTGGAGCATGGGCTCTAGGTGCGCGGGCTTGGTAGTTGTGGCTCGTGGGATCTAGAGCACAGACTCAGTAGTTGTGGCACACTGGCTTAGTTGCTCCATGGCATGTGGGATCCTCCCGGACCAGGACTCAAACCCATGTTCTCTGCATTGGTAGGTGGATTCTGAACCACTGTACCACCAGGGAAGCCCAAAGTAGATGATTTAAATTGAAGGTTCCAAGTTTGAACCTTTCTATAGTTCTTGGAATACACTATCAAATTACTTCCCAGTTAAGGTTCTAACTATTACGATGTTATCAGCAATGTATAGGTGTATTATTTTCACTATATTCTCAACAGCACTGAATATCATTCATATTCTTTTTACATATGTGAAAAACAGTCTTTATTATTATGTTAATATGGTTATCTTTGCTACTTGTGAGAGTGAATTTTTTTTTTTTCAGTACGCGGGCCTCTCACTGTTGTGGCCTCTCCTGTTGCGGAGCACAGGCTCCGGACGCGCAGGCTCAGCAGCCATGGCTCACGGGTCCAGCGGCTCCGCGGCCTGTGGGATCTTCCCGGACCGGGGCACGAACCCATGTCCCCTGCATCGTCAGGCGGACTCTCAACCACTGCGCCACCAGGGAAGCCCGAGAGTGAATATTTTAAGAGAAATTTAGTAGTTGTCTTTTTGCAATTTTTTTTTTTTGGAGTATAGCTGCTTTACACTGCTGTGTCAGTTTCTGCTGTACAGCAAAGTGAATCAGCCATACGTATACACATATCCCCTCTTTTTTGGATTTCCTTCCCATTTAGGTCAGGTAAATTTTTAATCCATGTCTCTGCTAACTTTTCTATTTGGTGTCTTCATGTTTGCTTTATAGATTTGTGCAAGTTGTTCATCTGATACAAATAATAACTTTTATCACTTTATATAGATGTTATTATTTCTTCTAAAATATTGGAAACAGTTTATAGACACTCCCTCATTACCACCAAGCTAGAATGGTGCCTTTCAACTCTAGTTCCTACAATTATGTCACACATTAAATATGGACATAGAACTTTAATTCACTGGCTTGACTTACCCTGGATTGTCCAATTTAAAAAATGCATTGCAAGTCCTACCTTAAAGTAATCATTCTTTTTCAGACTTTCAAGGAAGCCAGCCCAGAGCGGTGAGGTAGTCACAAGAGATTTCTTGGCATCAGAAAAATGTGGGCTACATTTGGAGCATAAGATCTCAAATCCATGAGCCTAGATGGAAAAGATAGAATTTTTATTATTAGGTTAATTTCTTTCCATTTAACCACACTCAAGAACTAGGTGATTGGACACATGGGTATGTGGACATTTAAAACATTTTCTGAATTTTAGGAAAAAAAATCTGACTTTATTTCCAAGTTTCTTAATCTCTACAGATTAAAAATTATAAAGGGGAAGCAAATAATACAAAACAAAGATTCTTATTCTCCTCAAAGAGATTTCTTTTCTCACTAATTAAAAAACTAGAAATTTAAACTTATTTCTTGTTTGCTTAAAAAAGGCTTGCAAGGCAGAAATAGAGACACAGATGTAGAGAAGAAATGTATGGACACCAAGGGGGGAAAGTGGAGGGGTAAGTGGGGGGTGGTGGTGGGATGAATTGGGAGATTGGGATTGACATGTATACACTAATATGTTTAAAACAGATAACTAATAAGAACCTGCTGTATAAAAATAAAATAAAATTCACAGAAAAAAGGCTTGCAAAAGGTTTCTTGTCTAACAGAATTATAAATGAATTAAACATCGTCTCAGGCATAGTAAACGGAGGGAATCACTTCATTTTAAGAGTCCTTTGGCTAAAAAATATAATAAATGCACATGGCAAAATAATTCTAATAGGGGGCTTCCCTGATCACTCTAGAGAAAACTGTCACCAATTCCTTACATATCCTTTCAGAAGTAATCTATGCACTCAAGCAGATATGTGTGTGTCTGCATATGTCCATCCTCCTACTCCATCCCTTTTATCACTAAATGGCAACATACACACTGCTCTGAACCCTGCTTCTCACTTAGTGATATACCTTGGAGATCATTTCATATGAGCATATATAAATTTATCCATCCCACTTCATGGACAGACCATAATTTATCCAACTACTCCTCTACTAACAGACATTTCGGTAGTTTCCAATCTTCTGCTACTATAAACAATGCTTTCATGAGTATCCTCGTACGTCTTTGTGCACAAGTAAAATATATGGAGGATAGATTTCTGGAAGTGAAAATGCTGAGAAGGGTTTGTGCATTTTAAATGTTATGGAAAGTGACAAACTGTTCTAAGAGACTGATTCAACTTATATTCCTATCGATAATGTTTGAGGGTACCTCTTTATGTATTTTTACAAACCCAGTATGTATTATCAAACTTATGGATACTTGCCAATCAAATGGTGAAAAATACTATTTTGTAGCTTTAAACTGCATTTCTTTCATTATGAGCAAGTGTCAACATTTTTCATAAAAATCATTTGTATTTCCTTTTCTGTGGACTGTTAATGGTTTCTGATGATTTTTTGATTGATTAGTACTATTTTTTTATATTGAATTGTGGGAATGCTATATATTAGATAAATCAACTTTTGTCATTTACTAGTTTTTTTACTCTTTGCCATTTAAACTGCAAATATAGGGCTTCCCTGGTGGTGCAGTGGTTAAGAATCTGTCTGCCAATGCAGGGGACACAGGTTCGAGCCCTGGTCCAGGAAGATCCCACATGCTGCAGAGCAAATAAGCCCGTGTGCCACGACTACTAAGCCTGGCTCTAGAGCCCGCGAGCCACAACTACTGAAGCCCACGCACCACAACTACTGAAGCCCGTATGCCACAACCACTGAAGCCTGCGCACCTACAGCCCGTGCTCTGCAACAAGAGAAGCCACACCGATGAGAAGTCCATGCACCGCAACGAACAGTAGCCCCTGCTCGCCACAACTAGAGAAAGCCCACACACAGCAATGAAGACCCAATGCAGCCAAAAATAAAATAAATTTAAATAAATAGCAAATATATTTTACACTTTCACCAAGTTTACTGTCTTTTGACTATATTTATGTTTTTTTCATACAGAAATGCTTTTTTTTTTTTTTTTTTTTTTTTTTGCGGTACGCGGGCCTCTGTTGTGGAGCACAGGCTCCGGATGCGCAGGCTCAGCGGCCGTAGCTCACGGGCCCAGCCACTCCGCGCATATGGGATCTTCCCGGACCAGGGCATGAACCCGTGTTCCCTGCATCGGCAGGCGGACTCTCAACCACTGCGCCACCAGGGAAGCCCGCTTAATTTTTATATTATCCAATTTATCAATCTTTTCTTTCACAGTTTCTAGTTTCAAGTCGTGCTTAGAAAGGCCTTTCCTACTCAGATTTTCAAAGTTTTCCTATGTTTTCTTTCAAATTTTATGGTTTCGTTTTTTTCATTTAAATATTTGGCCCAACTGGAATTTATTTTGGCATAGGTGTGAGGTAATCAACTTTAATTTTTCAGATGGCTTCACAGTTTTATCATCACTTACTGAAGAATCCACTTTTCCTTCTTATTTGAAATGCTACATTTTACTACATTCTCACATTAATAGGGTATATATCTAGATTTCTAAGCTCTGTCATTACTCTCTTAAGAGCCCTTTGACATAAAGGAAGAAAATAAAATTTTCTGGTTTAACATTACCAACTTCATGCCCAATTCGTGGGCTCGGTATTGCGGATGAGATGGAGGAGGCAGCCTGTATCCACTCCGCAGGTCTGGCACAAACCTTTGTTGCACCAACTGTGCATATAGACATTTAGTGAAAGTGACCTGGACATTGGGGCACAAAATATGTGAGTCTTTTCCTGAAATTAAAAATTTGAATATAATTTCATAGTTAATAATAACTTCATAGTAACTTCATTTATGAGCTTCATATTCATATAAATGCAAAGAAGATCCAACCTATTTACTGCCTACATTTTTTAGTAACAGCTTTACGGAGATATAATTCATATACCCATAAAATTTACCTTCACTTGTCTATATTTAGTTATCACTAAGGTAATTCAAATCGTTAGTTACATTACACAGCAATTTTGGTGGGTGGATGATATAGAATAATTCTTAATTCTCTGGAAGAAATGAAATGTTTTATTGTTAAGAGGATGTAACTACTCAAATAGGGAAAATATGGTCAGAAATAGCTAGGGAACATTGAAATACAAAATAAGGAGTCAGGTCTCTTACAATCTTCCTCCCCCGGATAGGAGAAAAGAAAAAATTTAAAAATGTATATTAACTTGCTATGAGGAAACAGAATATTTCCAATTTTTTTCTAGTGAACAATTAAATAATGTTCCATTTTATTTCCAGTGAGAGAAACTAAATGACCAAGAGAACTAGCTTACCGAAGTCATTATTCGTGTTTCAGGCAAGAATGTCTTGAATATACGACAGGCTCGCAGGTCAATGGGGTCCCGCAGGTAAAATGCCTGGACTCCTGCAGCCACCAATCTGGGGCGCTGCTTTAGCACTGCTACAATGCCAGCTGGAAGGAAGCAGTGTGCTTGATGAAGGGAGGCTTTAATTTTTTCTGGGTATCTGTGACAGGTAACATAATTATTTTTATTTTATGACATGTAAACATCCAGGATTCTTATACCATTTACTTCCCCCTTAACATTTTATCTTGTCTTGGTTCACCAAGAGTGAGATGGAAAAAGGGACAAGAGAGGTGAAGATAAAGATACTGTAGGGAATTCCCTGGCAGTCCAGTGGTTAGGATTTGGCACTTTCACTGCCAGCGGCCCAGGATCAATCCCTAGTCGTGGAACTAAGATCCTGCAAGCTGCGCGGCCAAAAAAATTAATTAATTAAAAAAAAAGATACTGTATATACTAAAGACTACAAGAAGGAAGAGAGACAGAAAAAGCGGGAAGAAATGGAAAATAAAGAAAAGGGATTAAGGTGGCCCAATAAAAAATAAAATCAGAATTTATTCTCCTAAAAAATGGTACAAAGTGTACTGAAGCGAAGCTAAAAGAAATGTTTAATACTGTTAAGACCTGAATGGTGCTAAACATTTAATAGGCACTCACATTTGAATGGCTGAATTAGTATGTTATTAGACTAAGGTATTCTCTTCTGAATAGAGCCTAAGGTGCTCCACCTAGGTCAAAGAATCCCATATATACTCCAAGAACCACAGAAAAAGCCTGAACACAATTGTGCTCACTTAGGTTTCCATTTCTAAAGGTCTGAAAATTTCTATCTATGGATCTACATAATACTTAGCCATAATATCTAAGGTAAATAAATGCAAAACTATTGGGCCTATGACACTTTTAAATGGAAATTAAAAGATACATCTGTTTCCTGATTTTAAAACACGTAAGTTTAATTTGTTGGTCAATTTCACGAAGGATGAAGACAGCATGAAAATTAGCATTAATTTAGGTGAAAGAAATTCCAGATTCAACAGAAGACTTGAGCGACATGAAATCAAAAGGCTCCTTGACTAGCAGTGAAAGTGTTATTTTTCTTACCCTCTGATGCGTCTATTCACAGCAGCTCGTATAGATTCTGAAGCCAAAATTTTTTCTGGGTGTGTTGAGATTATATTCAGTGCTTGTGAGATTGTTTGGAGTGTGGTCGGTAACCAGGATACTGCTCCAGGTTTCTTTGGTGCAGGAATAATGCACAACTCCCCATGATGGAAAAACACCTGCAAAATGATGTTTTAATTTTCATACCAGGCAGTGACAAACTCTCGGTGCATATGAAAATGTTGCAACATGATTTCACCTCTGTAGATTTTCCAAACTTGGATATACTTACCCTATTGGCACTATTATCAGGATCCAACCATTTAGGGAGAAAGTCAGCAGCTTCTATTAACAAGAATTCACCGTCATTGTCTTCAATCCTAATGCAAAAGAATTTCTAACGTTATATTCAAAAAAGCACATATTTGCTAATAATCAAACAAATTTGTTCTAATACATTTTCTCCTTCATCTTAGTAAATATATGAGTATGTACCATGTGTAGATTTCTATAATTAAGCAAAATGTTTAAGATACCACTAAGCACTGAAGGAGACTCTAAGATTGTAAGGAGGAATTCCTTAGGTGAGGGTGACAAGGAGAGAAAAATGAGTACATAAATAAATAACAATAGAAAAAAATATGGAAAATATATAAAGTACTATGGGGTTTCAAAAGAAAAAAAATCACGTATAGCCAAGATTAGGAAAACCTTTATGGAGGAGGTATTACTGGACCTTGAAAGATAATTTTGTTTTGCCTCATTTGCATGACTTTTAAAAAATTTAAATTTCTGAATAGATAATACAGTCACATGGCTAAAACTTTAAAAAAATACATAAAAAGTTATACAATGAAAAAGTCTCCTTCCTGCTTTTGTATCTATATGCACAACCCCTCCACCATTGTTATTTCTTGTTTATCCTTCTAGAGTTTGCTTATGTGTAATCCAGCCAATAGGAATATAAATTCTTTCTTCTCTTGTTGCACAAAAGGTAGCATATCATATATACTGTTCTAGATTTTTTTTAACTTTTAATGGGTGGAGATAACAATATACGGAGAAAAGGAGAGATGTTCTTGGGAGAGAGAAGAGCATAAGCAAAATCATGGAGGTAGCAAAGTTAAGGTAGATATTTGAAGAATGACAATGAGTAAAGAACAAGACTAGAAAAGCACAGTTATATAATTTTGTGAAGAGCTTTAAATGTTGGCAGAATCAATGAGAATGAGTTGAATTTTATAGACAAAATGAATGAAAGGTTTTAGAGTAGCGTAGTAAAATGGTTCGAGCTCTACTTTAGGAATATTAATCTGGCAGAGACATACAGGAAAAACTTCTTCCTTTTTTTAATTTTTTAAAAAACCCCGACAAGACAGTAGATGCCTATTAAAGAGCTTTAGGGGCCTAGTGTGTAGGTATGAACCATCATTACATGTATAAAAATCAGAATCAGCACAGGAAAGGTATTGCCCCCTTCTTATTATCCTAGTAAAGATAGAAACTACTATTTTTGTGTCTGTTCATTTAAAATTCTATCATTCATTTAAAAATTATTGCTATGTATTTGTAGGTATGGTAACAGTAGTGTTTGTTATCTCTTAGATTTACATCCTGAAGTATTTAAAAATCAAATGGCATAATACTGGAGATCTGCTTTAAAATAATCTTGCTATTTGATGGGGGAGTGGGGAAGGAAGTAAATGAAATAAGAATCACCAGGAGTTGATAATTACTGAAGCTGGGTGATGGGTACATGAAGGTACCCATCTCTCTACTTTTATGTATGCCCGAAATTTTGATATAATAACAAGTTTCCAAAATTGTTGTTCTTTTTTCCTTCTTGTTCTGCTGGGGAAAAGACTGGGTGGATAGAAGACCAGAATTTGGGGGCCGATGAGGAAAACTAGGACATATGTTAAATGGGTGGAGCGCCCTCTGCTGGCAAAACTTGGGAATTACAGATAATTATCCATTACTATTTTTAAAACTGAATTAGAATGCACTATCGTCTACTTTGCTTCCTGTCCATAAAATTGCACACTGATTTATCTTTAAATTTCTTCTGTATATGATTTCTCATAAAATATAGCTATAGTCTAACAGAGGAAGACACAGTAAAGAGATCTGTGAAATATGTATATCTGTAGATGAATTTCTTTTTTTAAAGACACAAGAAATTTGACAGTGATTACTTTTGGGAAGTCAGAGCAGTACACCCTTTTGTATTGTTTGAATTTTATTTACCATGTGTATTTGTTCTTTCATAACAAGAAGAAAAAGAGAAAATCTAAAATAAGCAGGTTTTGTTTGAAATTTTTTTGAAGTTGAACTCTCAAATGATTCTTTAATTCTTCTTCAAGAAAAGGAAGTCACAAGAGAAAAGGAAGAAAATACAGAAGTCACGTTTAAAATCTACATCCCAAGTTTGTACAATTTCCACCAGACTACAGAAAAAAAATACTACTAAATGGATAAAAATGTAGTCATTTTCAATAATAGAATTCCTTTAGAATTATTAATAAAGCTATAATACCTTGCTACTAACTCTGGAAATTCCTCTGTAATTTGCTTTACTATATAAACAATAAACCATTCATCCTCAATGTTATCTCCAAACTTTGTCATGCCAAATATATGAGCAGGAACACCTCCTAAAAACAAGAGAAAAGCAATCATATAACCAAATAAATATACCAGTGCAAATAAAAGTACAAGTAATCATTCAATTAAACAAACATTTATTGACTGGCTATGCTCCAGGTACTATACTGGGAGCTGGGGTTGCAATCATGAACAAGATACAAGAAGCTTATTCTTGAGGAGCTTAGGGTCTAGACAACAGGAGATAGACAACCAAGCATCACAAAACAAGATGATGAACAGAGGTATACACTGAGGGCTATGTGAGCATAAATATGTGATATCGGAGCTACACTCATCTGGAGGAATGACCAGAAGTAGGCTTTCCAGAAAGAGAGAACATGTGCATGTGCAAAAACACAGAGGCATGACAGACAATAGCGTGGTTCTGGGAATATCAGCAGAAATTTTCAAACAACTGCATTATCCAAAAATATGTAGAACTTAAACAAGACACTCAGACAGCCAATGGGTCAAAGAAGAAATCACAAGGGAAATTAGACAATATCTTGAGACAAATGAAAACAAAAACACAACATGCCACAAAGATGCGATGCAGTGAAAGCAGTGCTAAGAGGAAGCTTATAGTTATAAAAGATGTCAAATCAACAACCTAACTTTATACCTTAAGAAACTAGAAAAAGAAGAGAAAACTAAACTCAAAGCTAAAGGAAGGAAATAATGAAGATTAGAGCAGAGATAAATGAAATAGAGAATAGAAAAACAATATTTAAAAAATCAATTAAACAGAGTTGGTTTGTTTAAAAGATCAACAAAATTGACAAAACTTTAGTTAGATTAACTAAGAAAAAAGAGAAAAGACTCAAATAACTAAAATCAGAAATGAAAGAGGGGATATTACAACCTATGCCACAGAAATAAAGAGGACTGTAAGAGAATACCATGAACAATTGTACATCAGCAAACTGGATAACTTAGAAGAAATGCATAAATTCCTGGAAACACACAAATTATCAAGACTGGATTGTGCAGAAATAGAAAATCTGAACAGATCTATAACTAGTAAGGAAATTGAATTAGTAATCAGAAACTTCTGCACAAAGAAAAGCCCAGGACTAGATGACTTCACTGGAGAATTCTACCACACATTTAAAGAAGAATTAACATCAATCCTCCTCAAACTCTTACCAAAAAACTGAAGAGGAGGAAACATTCCCAAACTCATTTTATGAGGCCAGCATTACCCTAATACTAAAGTCAGACAAAGGCAATACAAGAAAACTACAGACCAATACCCCTGATGAATAATGATGCAGAAATCCTCAACAAAACACTAGCAAACTGAATTCAACAACACATTGAAAGGATTGTACACCATGACCCAGTGGGATTTATTCCTGGAATGTAAGGATGATTTGACACAAGAAAACCAACCAATGTAATATACCATATTAACAGAATGAAGGTCAAACAAGTGTAGTGCGGAGTGTCTCAAGAGCTACCATGGCAAAAAGAATCCCCAAACAGGTGGGAAGAACTGCCCAACCAACTCTTCTCCCTACTCCAGATTTCCCAAGTTTCATCAAGTATAGAAGCTCCAGTTAGCGTGTCTATTTTTATCTACCTTACATATTAAACTTCAATTTGAATTTCATCCAGAAGCAATGAGGAACTGCTGAAGGATGTTAGGCAGGAGAGTGACATGATCAAATTCGTGTTTTACAAAGGTAACTGGCAACAGGGTCAGGAACTGCAGACACTGGAACCAGAGAGGTTAGTTAGGTGGCTACTGTAGTCTTCCAGATGAAGAGATCAAGGGGGCCTAGACTGTAGCCAAACAGATGTAGAGAGGGGTCATATTTTAGGAGTAATCACACTAGGATTTAGTGCCTGACTGAACATGGTGAAGTGAGGAGTTGAGGATGATTCTGAATTACTAACAAGCTTGATAACTAGGTGGCTAGCAATCCCATTAAGCAAGACAAGAAAACACTGTGTAAAAATGATTTTCTAGAAAAAAGGTAGGGAATTGGTTTTGACTGTGCTAATGGGACAGTGTTCTTGCCAATAAATATCACGTGTTTCAGTGAATAGGTGTTTAATAAAATTAACGTTTTGCATTTGGCAACTGCTAGCCAAAAGGAAACAGATAAGCACTAAATTGAGAGCCAGAATGATGGTATCACAAGATGCCACGCTCCTGATCTGAAATAAGACCCCACAGAAGTCACTGCATGAGTAGAGCCTTGGTCACCTATCCATGATTCATTTTAGTAAAGTTATAAGAAATGACAGGACAAAGTACCATATTTGGCCAGAGGTCAGATCTCAAGCACTGACAATACAGGGAAGCAGTGAAGGAACCTCAAAATGCTTCCAAGTGGCAAATAATGGTCATTTAGCTCAATTATTTCTCTTTATAAGCCAAGCAGAGCCACTCTTAGATCCTTACCAAAACAACTATGTGAAAGGCAGCCTAGTAAACATACTATCAAGACTGAGGAATACAGAGTAACAGCTAAAAGAACTATGGTTAAGGAAGCCAGATGCCTGAACCTGTTTAGTATAGGTACCTAGATACATTATGGCATAGTAATTAAAGTTCAAAAGAAGAGCCATGGCTTAATAATGTTGAATATATATTAGTTCCTAAGATAATGAGTATTAGAAAGCATTCATCAACATGAATTAAAAAAATTTTTTTTTAAGTTCAAGGGCTTAACTGAATAGAGGCAAACACCATAAAAAGCTCAGGATATAAATCTCCTGACAGGGTTTCCCTGGTGGCGCAGTGGTTAAAAATCCGCCTGCCAATGCAGGGGACACAGGTTCAATTCCTGGTCTGGGAAGATCCCACATGCCGTGGAGCAACTAAGCCTGTGCGCCACAACTACTGAGCTTGCACTCCAGAGCCCAGAAGCCACAACTACTGAGCCCGCATGCCACAGCTACCGAAGCCCACGCACCTAGAGCCCATGCTCCACAACGAGAAGCCACCGCAATGAGAAGCCCGCACACCTCAATAAACAGTAGCCCCCGCTCGCTGCAACTAGAGAAAGCCCACACGCAACAACAAAGACCCAACACAGCCAAAAATAAATTAATTAATTAATTTAAAAAAAATCTCCTAACACTGAATGAACTATGGACTATTATACATCACTGTTGCCAGAATGACATTAAAAGTCACACATATCAAAGCAAAATAAGCAAAAGAGCCTTACCTTTCCCAGGTTTATATTTGAGATTGAAAGGCTGATTCTGCCAGATATAGGGGACCAGCATAGGTGCAAACTGGGTCATTATCTTCTCAATGTACTTTTGAAGAATCTCTCTGTGTTCTTCTGGGTCCCTTGGTTCATCTGGTATCAGGAACAGGTGGTATTCTACAGTGTCTTCCACTGTAGCAAACTTCATATTTTCCTCCATTCTTCTTTGAAAGCTACATTTAAAGTTTCAATAATATAAACCGTATAGAATAATGTAGAAGTAATATCCCATTCCCTGAACTATGCTAGGCAATTCCATTAATGTTGTTTCCCAAAATTCAGTTATCCACATACCATCGTCATGATTTTTGCCTTGACCACATACCAACTATAATAACATTTATTTAACATACTTTTAATGACATTGTTATACTTACGATTACATTAAAGGAACTTTTGATATAATACAATAAATGGAAATCCAATACCACATTCCCAAACTAATAAGTATGTAAGAATAAAATAAAAACTGTTTGCCCTTGCACTAGCAGTGGTGTGTATAACACACTTTTAGAAACACTGAAATAACATCTTTTGAAACACTATCACAAGTCCCAGTTCTACCAGTAGTCCCAGTTGTGTTATTCTGGGCATTTCACTTTCTTCCTGGGGCTTTTTCCTTAATTGTAGATTAAGGCTGTTACTGTTTCGTCTCTATAATCCGTACCTCGTTTAAATTTCTATTATTTAAATTTTCTGAAAAGCAATCTCCCTTACTCTGCAGAATTAAATCTCTCCCGTTGTATGGCATAGAGGAATTCAAAACTACAAAACATTCATGCCCTATCATTTCACCCCCAAATAATCTGCCCATGGCTCTTGATCCTACAACTATCTATCCTAAATTTTTCCCCTTCTCAGGTCTCAAAGGGTATAGCTCTGGTATATTAGGAGGTGGTAAATAATTATTTTCTAAGGGTTCCCCTTACAAACAAAAGTACTAGCTCACTATTGCTTCCAGGTGAGGCTTGGTAAAGGAAGACACTGTTTTGGATTATCCACTTTACGGCTGCAATTCGATTTTTAGACTTGTTTTTCTAAAGGAGTAGTAAAACGAGGTCGAGAGGAACTTGCATCTTCTATCCAGACACTCATTCGCTACTTTCTGTTCAAATCATCATTTGGCCTTTTAACCCTGGTAGACAGATGCTAACTACCCACCCGAGGACTATAAGGGGCTTTGAGATCACTCAGGCTGACTCCACACTGTACATATGAGAAAACACTAGAAGGGTCTTTGAGACCACTCAGGCTAATTCCACACTGTACATATGAGAAAACCGGGAGCACAGCAAGAGAAGCAACCAAGCAGCAGAGGCCTGACTTGGGAGTCTAGAGCTTTTTACTCAGACTAGGCACTCTCCTTCATCCAACAAAATGAAGCCAATTCCGCTTACGGTTCTAGGGCCTGGGCCTCTCCGGCAAGTCTCTGCTGTGGCACCTTTCCTCAGCCGCCTCTCCTATCACGTGAGCTGGTCGGGAGCTGCCAGTAGCAGCCAAAGCCTGGCTCAGACTGGGTCCACACGCTCGTCTGGGACCAGAAGACAGCAGAAACTCTGAAAGTCAGAAACCGGCTCAGCCTCGGAACCCCGGGCGTCGCCCCTGTTGCGCGTCGGCGAGAGCATTAGGTGGGTGCCCGTGTGCCTTCGTCACTTCCGGCTCCACGGGGAAGCAAGGAGGGCGGAAGACTAGGGAGGTGGGGATCCTGTGGGAGTGACGGCCCGGAGTCTAAGAGACGGGGCGTGACGGGGCCGGAAGGTGGCGGGAGGGAGCCGAACCGGAGCCGGCGGGAGGGCCAGGCCAGAGGCCCCCAACCTGGCTTGCCCGCCCCGGCCGCGGCTGAGGAGGAAGAGGAGGATGATCTCCAGATACACTCGGAAGGCGGTGCCACAGAACTTGGAGCTGTGAGTGGACTGCTCAGCCACCCCAGCCCGGCCCAGACCGAGGCGGGCCGCAGGCGCTTTGCGGACCCTCCCTGACCAGTCCCTTGCTCCTTTTTCCTTTCCCAGGGCGAGGGAAAGAAAATTTTCTTCGGAATTCTCTCCTCCCAGCCTTGCCGGACGTTGCCCCTTCTACCTCCATCTCCAGCTAAGGGCGTGTTACCTGTGCTGTCCCAGGACTTGGCCCCCTTGGGTTGCACTTCTTGAGCTCGGGGACTGGGTTTCCTAAGGCATTTTGTAGTTTCCGCAGTGCTTCGTGCCCCAGTGTCAATGACCATTGACAACTCGTGAAGCTATTAATAGCTGAGTGCTACAATGAAGTTGAATACGTCTAGTGCCAAGCACAGTGCAAAGCTGCTTACATGCATGCATTAGCTCACTTAATCGTGTCAATAAGGAGACCAGATAGGAAGTATTATTTTGCCCTTTCTACAGATAAAGATCCCAGACTTAAAGACTGTAGCATGCCAAAGATCACACAGCTAGAGGGTGGTGGTGGAGCTGAAGTACGAACCTGTTGTCAATCTGTTTTTGAAGCTTGTGGTCATAACCATTACACATACTGCCTCTGCACCTCTGCAATTTAGTGTCAGAATCCTTAAGGATCAGTTTTGCTTTTGAGACTTTAGACAGCAAATATTTCCCGCTTAAAGACCCACCTCCCACCCCTAGTGAAGTGTTATAATGTAGGAAGTAATGATAATGTCATTCATTTATTAATGCTTTACACTTTCAAAAAGATTTTCACATTTTGATTCTCTTAACTCTGTAAGATGGGTATGATTATCTTTAGTTTTTCAGCAGATGAAAATATCAGAAAGGTACACATCTTAAGATTATATAACCAATAGGTTTTGAGCTTGGGTTTTTCAACCCCAAATACCAATATTTTTCCTCCACTAAACTATGTAATTTTAGCAACCATACATTTATTAATTAAATATTAACTATACAGGGCAATTAACAGGCATGGTATCTTCAGTCACATCTGGGTTTCTGTTTAGACTCTTCTGTAGCCTTGTTAATTTTAGGCAAATTACTAAATCTTTGAGCCTTCATTTCTGTAATATAGGAATAAGACCTTATCTAAAAGCATATCTAAAGTGATGGCATAGGGCTTGACACATAGTAGGTCCTCGGTAAATGGTAATTTCCTTGTCCCTTCCCATCTTTGCTTGGTACAATAGCCATACAAACAAAATCAGTCTATGATCTTTCCTTGCCTTTCAGAAGCTTATTATCTACTAAATAATAGGATAGGACACAGAAGCAGTTCAGTTAATAGGCTTTTTTAGCAAATAGGAAGAAGAAAGTCATTTACCAATAAAGGGAACAGGGCTTAGGCAAAAATCTGCTTTTATAATTAATTCTGACCATTCTGAGAGTGAAAAAAATATCATTTATGGAAAAAATTGTTGATAGCACTTATTGGGCCAGAATTATTGACCCAGTATGGTTATGTTACTTGTTCTCTATTGTTGACTTGATACTCCCTAAAGATAACTCTCCCAAAAGATGATTCTCTAGAAGTGTCAGAATAACGTGAATAATGATGATAATGAAGATTATATGCATCTAAATAACAGTATATATATATTTTTTTTTTTTCTTTTTTTTTTCTTTTTCTCAATACACGGGCCTCTCACTGTTGTGGCCTCTCCTGTTGCGGAGCACAGGCTCCGGACACGCAGGCTCAGCGGCCATGGCTCACGGGCCCAGCCGCTTCGCGGCATGTGGGATCTTCCGCTGACCGGGGCACGAACCCGTGTCCCCTGCATCGGCAGGCGGACTCTCAACTACTGCGCCACCAGGGAAGCCCTAACTAACAGTATATTAAAAGTAATTTTTACTTTAGGTGTTATAATGATAATTTGCTTTGAAGAAGTAATTTTAGTTTTCTCCCTAATAGTTCCAAATTATAGATACTGAAAAGAGGTTGGGATAAAATATACAGCTTAACATTTTAAAAATGGTAAATCTCAAGCATAAATGTATAGTGAATAATATAATGACCTACCCATCACCTACATTAAACAGTTATCAAAATTTTAATATATTTGCTTCATCTTTCATCTATATATTTTTTTCAGCCTGTCTGTCATCTGTGAAATAAGGAAGGAAAACCCCAGACACTATCATTTCACCCCATATACTTCAATATGCATTTCTAAAAATTATACACATTTTCTTATGTAACCACAAAGCTATGATCAAATTTAATATTTCTTTGGTATTATCTAATTGTCACTTGATAACCAAATTTCTCTGACAGACTAAAATATGTTTTAAGTTTCTATTTCATAGCTGGAATCCACATTTCTGATCCCCGCCACTGTCTCAAAGACAAGCTTTTGGTTGTAAAATCATTGAATGAGAGAAGTACAAATAGCTCTACACAAATCCATGCCCACCATTTGAGAAATAGTTTAAAGTACAAGCTCTGCTGACTAGGTCTTTATGTACAAAAATGGTACAATTTACTAAAATCTCAAACTATTCATTTGCTCTGAGAAGCCTCAAACAAACTACTTGGATTTGAATCCTGGCTCCATTACTTACTAGCCATATGACCTTAAGCAGGTTACTTAATCCCTCTGTGCCTCACTTTCCTTTCCTGTGAAACAAGAGTATTAGATTTATAATATACATTTGCATATTAAAAGCCCTGGGAAGACCTCTTGTAAAGAAACCTGTGTAACTTTGTTTAACCTATCATGTTATTTGACTACAGAATTTTGTGGGGAAGGAAAGTCTATCGTGGATGATTAGGACTGGAACATATAATAATTGACCCCATAGTTTATTCTAATGCACATGTTGAACTCTCTAGAACAGTACTGTCCTATAGAAATATAATACAAAACACATATATAATTTAAATTTTTCAGGTAGTCACATTAAAAAAATAGTAGAAACAGGTGAAATTAACTTTTTTACCTTTTTATTTTGAAATAATTATGGACTCACAGGAAGTTACAAAAATAGTACAAAGTCCCATGAACCCTTCACCCAGATTCCCCCAATGATGACAATTTACGTAACTATCATATAATTTCAAAGCCAGGAAACTGACATTGGTACAGTACTGTTAACTAGACTATAAACCTTATTCAGTTTTCATCAGTTTTTATATCCACTCCTTTGTATATATGTATATATAGTTCTATGCAATTTGGTCTCATTTATTGATATATGTAACTACCAATACAATAGAGATACAGAGCTGTTCCATCACCACCAGGAAACATCCTTATATATGCCTTTACAGTCACATCCATTCCTTTCTTCACACCCTGGAACCACTAATCTTTTCTCCACCTCTATAGTTTTGTCATTTGTGAATGTAATATAAATGGAATCATATAGTATATGTAACCTTTTGAGATTGGCTTTTTTCACAAAGTATGATGCCCTTGAAATCCATCCAAGTTGTTGCATGTATCAGTTCACTCCTTTTTTATGCTAAATTATATTCCATTGTGTAGATATACCAAAGTTTAACTATTCAGCTGTCAAAGAACATTTCAGTTGTTCCAACCTTTTTCAATTGTAAATAAAGCTGCTGTGAACGTTTGTGTACAGATTTTTGTGTGAACATAAATTTTCATTTCTCTGGGATCAATGCCCAAGAGTGCAATGGCTAGGTCTCATGATAAACACATGTGTTTAGTTTTATAAGAAACTGAAATTATTCCAGAGTGGCTGCACCATTTTACATTCCTACCAGCAATGTATGAGAAATCCAGTTTCTCCATATCCTTATCTGCGTTTAGTGTTATCACCATATTTTATCTTAGCTGTTCTAATAGGTGTGTGGTTATACCTTATTATATTTTCAATTTGCAGTGAAATTAATTTTAAGAATATATTTTGTTTAACCCAAATATATCCAGAATATTATCATTTTAACATGTAATCAAGATAAAATAATTAATGATACATTGTACATTCTTGTTGTACTAAGACTTCGAAATCCTATGTGTTTTACACTTAAAGTGCATCTCATTTCCAACTGACCACATTTTAACTGCTAGTGATTAATGGCTACTGTATTGTACAGTGCAGTTCCAGAACAGCAAGAAGTAGGTGACGAACTTGTAGATCAAGTTACTGAAAAGTATATATTTTTTCTTTACAGGAAATATAACTTTGTTTTTCTCTTTCACAGGAAAGGAATAACAAAACATCCTCTTAATCATCATCCCCTTCCAGAGCAGCTGGATGCAATTTCCTCTACCAATGACAGCCATGAAAACGACATAAGTTCCCAAAGGTAATAACAAAAATTGTACTTGTTTGCTTATTGCACTTGATAATGGCAAAAGTTTTGTTTTTTTGCCTTAGGATTGGTATCAAGCCTTGTACTAATGAAAGAAAACAAGAATTTTTATCACACTTTTTCAATACCATTCAACTTTCATTCTGGAACAGCTAATGGAAACACACTTATTTTTATAACCTTTGAAAAGCAGTATTATGAAGTAGTTAAAAACAGAGACTCAGGAGGAACCCAAACAGATCTGATTTTTAATCCTGGTTTTGTCATCTATTAGCTGAATAATAGTGGGCAAGTTACTTACCTGGTAAGAGTATCTCTTAAAGGGTGTTCTGAATATAAATGAGATAAAATACAGTAAATGCTGAGTAAATATTAGCTGCAGTTATTATTTTAAGAAATAGAGGATACGGTAACTTCACAGAGGGTTCTGAGAAGCAATGTGGTATCATAGAATAATTACAGTCATAAAACCTAGTTTCAACACCTAGTACTAAATCTCAGATTCTTTGTCTTAAAAAAGGGGTTGAGTTCTGCATCACCAGGTTGTTGTGAGGATAAAATGGGGTTAATATCTGTGAAAGTGCTTGGTAAACTAAAAGTGCCATACAAGTTCACATACTATTCTATGTGAATTCCTAGACGTTTCTGAAATGTCTTTAGTTCTCAAGGGTAGATATTATAAGTGGAATGTTAAAGTATTCATTGTAAACTAAGACTAGAATTATTTAGAATGGCTGCCATCAATTCTGTAGGAATTAGATCCGACTTTACTATGATGCTTACATTTCAAGTCCTTCATTTATTTTTACCTCTGTGGATATATTTCTACACATGCTTATCACCTAATAGATTGCTGAGTAGTTAATGCTGCAGAAACTTGAGGAAATATAAGAATTTTTCTGTTTTCTCTTCTCCTTCCAAATTGTGCATTTAGTGAGTCTGACATCACACAAGAATCACCTTTTACATCAGCTGACACTGGGAATTCAAGGTCTGCTTTTCCAAGTTATACAGGCACAGGGATCTCTACTGAAGGCAGCTCGGACTTCTCCTGGGGATATGGTGTGAGTTTTATGTTATTGGTCTGATGGATTGCTTGGGAGACTGTTCTGGGAGTTAGCATTTGTCAGTTTGGTCAGTATATTTCATGCCTTCCCTCTCCTACACTGCTTATTTTTAACTTTATTTTATTTTATTTGGCCGTGCCGCGCGGCGTGCGGGACCTTAGTTCCCCAACCAGGGATCGAACCTGTGCCCCCTGCAGTGGAAGCCCGAAGTCTTAACCACTGGACCACCAGGGAAGTCCCTCCTACATTGTTTATTTACTCTTTAAAATAGCTGTCAAGAAGCATCAGCTTCACCCTCTTTCAGTATTGCTCTGTTTTATGGATGTAGTAGTTGATCCTTAGAGATGCTTAGTGTTTGGCTTAAACACTTGCACGTTGGTATGGATCTGAGCTCTGGATCTACTCCTTCTGCTGTGCTCAGTCCACCAGTGTGTCTCTCCACTACTAATATTACCTTGTTGTTTAAAATGTTTTTGAAAGTTTATTACCAAGCCATATAGACTGGGAAAACGTTTATATTACTAAATGAAAAAAAGCACGTTAAAAATAAATGTATAGGGCTTCCCTGGTGGCGCAGTGGTTGAGAGTCCGCCTGCCGAGGCAGGGGACACGGGTTCGTGCCCCGGTCTGGGAAGATCCCACATGCCCTGGAGCGGCGAGGCCCGTGAGCCATGGCCGCTGAGCCTGCGCGTCCGGAGCCTGTGCTCCGCAATGGGAGAGGCCACAACAGTGAGAGGCCCGCTTACCACAAAAAATAAATAAATAAATAAATAAATGTATAGTGTAGTTCTAATTTTATTTTACAGATATTTTTGCTTATATATACTAGAAAAAAAGACTAAAGATATTTACCTAAAATGTTACTCCTTTATTAATTGGGTGTTGAGATAATGAGATTTATTTATTTATTCATTCATGACTATCTGCCATTATAAGTATTATTTTTAAAAGACCAACAACCTTAAAAGAAAATTTAAAAAACAAATTTTATGCATGTTTCTCACCTTGATGCAATAGGTATTTTTATTTCAGTATCCTCTTTCAATCTATATTTAATTTGGCCTAGCTATAGTCATGGTGTACATACAATACTATGCTCTGTTTTCTCACTTACTGTTATTTTGTAAGCACTCTTCCACAATACTGACTTTATACAATATTATTGTTAGCAACCTGCTTTCTTTACAAAAAGCCTGCTAATTGTTACAACCTTTTTGTCACTATGAGTTATTTTCTAGTCATTTTAAGTTGGATGTATATATAGTTGCCTTACATAGTTGTATGATATATGTGCATCCTGATCTGCTTCTTCATTCACCATTATTTCATATAGACATTTTCTTTTACTACTTCCATACTTGTCAATTTGAATAGTTATATATAGTTATATAGCATTTCCTTGTTTTAATATATTATATCATAATTTAGTAATTTCATTATTATTTGATACTTGGGTTTTCAGTTTTTATTTATTCAACAAATATTTATTGAACGCATTTGTTGTCAGACACTGTATTTGGGAATATGGGGTGAATGAGATTTACATGATTCAATAGTCTAATGAGGGAGATTGACAAAAGCAAATGAACAAAATAACTACAAAAGGTCATAAGTACTCTAAGGAAGACAACAGGGAGCTGAAATAGAACACTATAAGGGGGATTCACTTTAGGTAGGGTATCATGTAGGGTAGATCTGAGACTTGAAGACTGAAGAGTTAACCACGTGAAGAATGAGGAAAAGAGCTTCCAGCAGGTAACCAGCAGCATCTGCAAAGGCCCTAAGGAGGAAGAGATCTTCATGTTTCCAAGGGAAAGTGTTTGGTATGTTCTTGGAACTGGAAAAAGGTCAGGGTGGTTGAAGGATGGTGTACCAGGGGAGAAAGCGCTAATGAGACTGGAGAGGTAGGCAGCACTAGATCTTGTAAGGCGTTGTAGGCCATGGTAAAGAATTTAAATTTTATCCTTACGTAATGATTTAATTAATTTGATGACTTATTTTGAGGTTTTAGTGTACTGACTATATATTTCAATCAGTTATCTCTATATTTTAATTAGTATCTCTTTATAAGTTATGAATGTCATACAAATGTTTCCCATTTCCCTTCTTTCCTTTTGGTATTTATTGTGTAACAGATTTTTTTTTAAAAATTCAAATATAACCATTTTACTTTTGACCTTAATTTCTTTGCTAGTCAGGATTTTATCTTTAGAAAGATGGAATATTATAATATTCTTCTTCATAGCTTTTTAATAGAATTTTGCGTGTTTAACTTTTTAACTCACCAGACTTTTAAAATAGTATATGGTGTGAGGATAATTAAGTTCTTTTACTGTTGAACCTACTTTGTTTGAACAATTTTTCTACATTTGACTTAATATCTTAGGGTTTTCATGATATTTTAAAAATCTTGGAAAATCTATTAGTGTTCATTAAAAAACATGTATTATTTAGTATTTGTGTCCTCTTTGCTCTTTCAGATAAATTTTATTTTCCCTTGTATGAAATTTTATAAAATATTCATGAGGGATTTAATTGATATTGTATTACAACATTATATTAAATTAGGTGCAGGGAGAACTAAAATTTATTGAATATTTAATAGGTGCTAGGCTCTGTACTAATCGCTTTATAAACACATTTCAGTCATTTTGTACCTTAACTGAACTTAGTATTCTACCTAGAAATATAGTTTACTTAGATCTTCCTTTAATTTAATCCGCTTTATCATTTCATTATTTATTTTGAGTAAATCTCTTGTTGTAAGATACAACTGATATTAAAATTGAACTTAGTATTTAATTATACATTTTCCTTGCTTTTGAACTTAGGTGTTTTTGAGTTATCACTGGTATATAGGAATACAGTTTTCCCCCCAATTTAACTAATGGCCTACTACTTTGCCAAATATATTTATAATCATGCTGGCGTTTATATTCTTAGGTTTATTTCTTTTAAAATATTGTTTTAAAATTAACAAAGTTGGGGACTTCCCTGGTGGTCCAGTGGTTGAGACTTCGCCTTCCAATGTAGGGGGTGTGGGTTCGATCCCTGGTTGGGGAACTAGGATCCCACATGCCTCGGGGCCAAAAAACCAAAACATAAAACAGAGGCAGTGTTGTAAGAAGTTCAATAAAGGCTTTAAAAATGGTCCACATTAAAAAAAAAAAAAAGTCTTAAAAAAATTAACAAAGTTATTATAATGATGTGAAGGAAGACTTTCCTTTTTTATTCTAATTATATCTATTATTTAAAGTTTTATAGTCAACAATCATAAAAATATCTAACCGTGTTCTATTCTATTTTAGTTTTATCTACTTCGGATTGATTTTTTTTTAAATAATCAAATAAGGTTTATTCTAGGAATACAAAGATGGGTCAATATCTGTAAATGTATTAATATGTTTAACATCAGTGAATTAAAGGAAAAAATATGATCAAGCCAATAGATGTTAAAAAGATACTTGATAAAATTCAAAAACCATTCCTTATAAAAATTTTCAATTAGATAGGGAAGGAAACCCTTGAAACTTGATAATGACTATTTGTCAGTTAAATATCAGTTTAAATGGCAAAACACTAAAGCTGTTTCAGTTACAGCAAGGAACCCGACAGGGATTCTCTATTTACAAATTTAATTGATTCCTTTGCTAACTTTGTACATTTTAATTTTTACATAAAGCTTGTCATCATACACTCTATCCAGGGCTATTTGTTTTTCCACTTAACACTATCAATGTATTTTGAAGAATATATTACATTATAGTATATTATGTATATTATAGTATATTCAAATATATATATTATTAAAAAACTAACTGCTTTGTTCTTTGATGGCTGCATAGCCATTGCTATTACAAAAAAGTGCTGCATTTATGACTCTGTACATATATTATTTTACATATATATGAACATATCTGAGGATAAGTTTCTAGAGGTTGAATGCTGCTCAAAAGATACATGCTTTTGTAATTTTGAAAGTTGTTACCAAATTGACCTCTGTAAAAGTTATGACAATCTGCAATCTCACCAGGAACATACGAAAGGGCCTATTTTCTTACACTCTTGACCAAAACAGTGAATTATCAAACTTTTTCATCTTTGCCAGAGTTTTAGTTTTTTTTATTTAAAGGTATCTGATGCAATGGGGTTGATTAGAAAAGAAAAGTTGCACACCTTACAGAAAACTGCATAACTTACATATTGGGTGTGCATGTGTGTGTGTGTGTGTGTATGTGTGTATGTGTGAAAACAGTACACAGATCAAGATATAGACAATCAGCATCCCACAAGGCTCCTAGATGCCCTCTCCCAACCCCAAAGATAACTACTGTTCTGACCTCTATCATCAGGTTTACTTGTTCTTGCCCTTCATATAAATGGAATCCTACAGTATGTATTTTTTATATCTGGCTTCTTTTGCCTAGAACTGTTTGAAAAGTTCATATATGATGTTGCACATATTTGTAGTCTGTGAATTGCCTATTAATATTTTCATACTCATTTATTATTTTATTTATCATTTTCATATTAATTAGTAGGAGTTCTTTGTCTTTATTTTTAAATTTATTTTAACTTATTTTTTATTTATTTATATTTTGGCTGTGTTGGGTCTTCGTTGCTGTGCGCGAGCTTTCTCTAGTTGCAGTGAGTGGGGGCTACTCGTTGTTGTGGTGCGCGGGCTTCTCATTGCAGTGGCTTCTGTTGTGGAGCACGGTCTCTAGGCGTGCAGCCTTCAGTAGTTGTGGCATGAGGGCTCAGTAGTTGTGGCACAAGGGCTCAGTAGCTGTGGCTTGTGGGCTCTAGAGCGCAGGCTCAGTAGTTGTGGCGCACGGGCTTAGTTGCTCCACTGCATGTGGGATCTTCCTGGACCAGGGCTCAAACCTGTGTCCCCTGTATTGGCAGGCGGATTCTTAACCCCTGGTACCTCTTTGTCTTTTAGATTAGGGGTGGTGGGTGTACTTTTTGTGTAAAGGGCTAGATAGTAAATATTTCAGGCTCTGCAGACTCTGTCAGGACCCTCAACTCTCACTGAGAAGACAGCCATAAGCAGTGTATAAATACATGGGCATGACAATGTTCCAATAAATTTTATTTACAAAATAGGCTGTGGGCTGGATTTGTCCCACTGGTCATAGTTTGCTGACCCCTGTTCTAAATAGTTATATAATGTCCACTCTCCCTGTACAACTATAGAACTTTTGGTATTGTACCCAGTTGAAAATTTATTTACCAACCTCTGTTACAGGTAGAGGTAGGTAATGAATTGTACAATAAGTCAGGAGATGGGGCTTTCTGGAATGCCGTTTTTTTGAGAAAAAATTCTGGAAAATTCCTAATTCCTAATTAGGAAAATTCCTAATTAGGAATTCTCCTAATTCCTGCCTGGAACATGGAACTATGGCTAAAGGTAAAGCAGCCATCTTGGACCATAAAGCATCACTGAGGATGGAAATGATAGAAGAAACTGAGTCCTTGATAACCATGGAGGCACCATATCGATTTTAATGCCTACCCCTAGATTTAATTTTTTTGAGAGAGAAATTAAACTTTTATCTTGTTTAAGTCACTGTTGTTTTTATTAGTAGTAACTAAATGCAATTAATCACTGATACACTCATTCTTTGTTAAATGTATTGCAAATATCTTTTCCTGGTCTGTGGCTTTTGTAACTTTCACAATTCCCACGCTTAGGTCTTTAATCCCCCGGAATAGTTTTTTGTATATGGTATATAGCAGGAACATAATTTTAATTTTTTCATATGGATAATGAATTGTTTCAGCACCATTTACTGACTAGTTCAGGATTTCTAAGCAAGGGCATTTTTGGCATTTTGGATATGGCTGTTGTACAGCAATGTCCCATGTATAGCAGGATGTTTAGTATTAATGATCCCTGCCTATTAAATACCTGTAGCAACCTCTAGTCATTGTGATCACTAAAAATGCACATATATATTTCCAGCTTCTTCCATAAAAGGTAGCATTATTTCCGGAGAGTACTGTTGCATCCTTTCTCCATTGATTTGCTATGTTACCTCTGTTATAGATTAAGTTTTAAAATATGAAATGGTCTGTTCCTGGGCTCTCTAAACTGTTCTATTCTAAACTCATGCGAATACAACTGGCTTTTCTTGTTTGTTTGTTTTTTTGCGGTACGCGGGCCTCTCACTGTTGTGGCCTCTCCAGTTGCGGAGCACAGGCTCCGGACGCGCAGGCTCAGCGGCCATGGCTCACGGGCCCAGCCGCTCCGCGGCATGTGGGATCTTCCTGAACCGGGGCACGAACCCGTGTCCCCTGCATCGTCAGGCGGACTCTCAACCACTGCGCCACCAGGGAAGCCCAATACAACTGGTTTTCATTAAACTATAGCTTTATAATAATCTATAATATGTGATAGGGAAGTCTTACTACATTATTGATAATTGTCTTGGTCAACCTTTTTTATGTATGTTAGAATCTGATTATTAAATTGCATAGGTCAATTTGGGGAGGACTGCTATCTTTATGATAGTGAGTTTTCCTAATCATGAATTTGATATATAAATCTTTCCATTTATTATCCATTTCTTTAATGTCTTTCAATACATTTTTATAATTTAATCCATAAAAGTAATATATATTTGTTGAAGATTTATTCCTAGGTACCTTGCATGGTATATTAAAAATCATATTTTTAATCTATTTGTTGCTGGTATATAGGTGTAGAGTTCATGTTTTGTTTTGTTTTTTTAAATTAATTTATTTATTTTTGGCTGTGTTGTGTCTTCGTTGCTGTGCGTGGGCTTTCTCTAGTTGCGGTGAGGGGGGGCTACTCTTCGTTGTGGTGTGTGGGCTCCTCATTGCAGTGGTTTCTCTTGTTGTGGAGCACGGGCTCTAGGTGTGCGGGCTTCAGTAGTTGTGGCACATGGGCTCAGTAGTTGTGGCGCATGGGCTTAGTTGCTTTGCAGCATGTAGGATCCTCCTGGACCAGGGCTCGAACCCGTGTCCCCTGGATTGGCAGGCGGATTCTTAACCACTGCACCACCAGGGAAGTCCCAGAGTTCATGTTTTCTAAGGGAACTGAGTTCTAGGCTAATGTTGGCTTCTGGCAGAAATTTATATTCTTTGTCATGTGTTTAACTTTTGATATTTCATTTAAATGTTTTAATAGATTTCTCATCTGTTTAATACTAGATTAGACTTTCATTGGATTTATTATTTTTACTTTTTTTTTACCGTGATAGTCACATACATAAAATTCACTCTTTTAAAGTGAACAATTAAGTGATTTGCAGTATATTCACAGAGTCGTGCAACCATCCTATCATTTTCATCACCCCAAAAAGAAACCCTGTCTCCATTAGCAATTACTCTCCATTTCTCTCTCCACCCAGCCCCTGGCAACCACTAATCTGCTTTCTGTCTGTATGGATTTGCCTATTCTGATATTTCATATAAATGAATCATACAGTATATCACCTATTGTGTCTGGCTTATTTCACCTAGCATATGTTCACATTTTATCCATGTTACAGCGTGTGTCAGTACTTCTTTTTTATTAATGAATATAATTTCATTGCATGGATATACCAATTTTGTTTATTCATCAGATGATGGACATTTGGATTGTTTCACTTTTTTGCTATTATGAATAATGCTACTATGAACACTTGTGTACAAGTTTTTCTGTGGACATGTTTTGAATATTCTTAGGTATACACCTAGGAGTGGAATTTCTAGGTCATATAAAAACTCTATGTTTAATATTTTGAAGAATACATTTCTCTTTGAAACTTATAGCTATAATTGTGATTGTTTTCAAGGTTCCTGGTTAGTATATAAATAATGTTGATATTTTCCTTGTATTACACAAACATTTCATTGCAGATTTCACATGTATGTCAGAGTAGGTAATTCCTGTGAAATCCATTATTAGTAATGGATTGTGTCTTAATCAAATTCAAGTTTTGTGATCAAAGTTGCAATTACTGCACATTGTGTTTTCTTAATAACTTGGAAACAACCTCAAACTTACAGAAAAGTTGTAAGTATAGTAAAAAGAACAGTTTTCCCTTGGTATCCATGAGGGATTGGTTCCAGGACCCCCTGTGGATACCAAAATCCAGGGATGCTCAAGTCTCACATAAAATGGTGCAGTATTTGCATATTACCTACGCATATCCTTCTGTACACTTTAAATCCTTTCTAGATTGCTTATAATACCTAATACAATATAAATGTGTTTTACATTTACAAACCCATGAATATGGAGGCCAACTGTTTTTTTCCTGAATGGTTTGAGAGTAAGTTACTGACATGATACTCCCTTGCACCAAATATTTTAGTGTATATTTCCCTCAAGCAAGGACACACTACATTACTAGAGGGCAAGAATCAAATTCAGGAAATTAACACTGATATATTGCTACCACCTAATCCATAGATCCCATTAAAGTTTCACTAGTTGTCCCAATGATATCCTTTATAGCAAAAGTTTATATCACATTGTCAAGTCTCTTTAGTCTCCCTCAATCTGGAACAGTTCTTGAGTCTATGATACGACAGAAATGAGCTTGTTTTTCTCATTGCATTCTATTAGGTGGCACATAATTCCATTTGTCCCATTATTAATGTTGTTCACTTTGATCACTTAATTAAGGTGATTTTCCTTTGCATTTGAAAGTATTTTATTGGGGATATATGTATACGTATAGCTGATTCACTTTGTTATAAAGCAGAAACTAAAACACCATTGTAAAGCAATTATACTCCAATAAAGATATTAAAAAAAAAGTATTTTACAGGACGGTACATTGAAATTATGTACCTACTATCCTGTTCCTCCTCAGACTTTCAATTTATGATTTACATCAGTGTAGACTCAAGGATTCCTATTTTGTTCTGTTAGTTATAATATATAATACATCATTATTTATCCTGAAGTTCCAATTGTCCCAGATTTGGCCCACAGAATTCCCTGCAAGCTGCTTCTGTGCCATTTTGACATGTTCCCATCCTTCTTTAAATATTTCCTTACTTTCTGGCACAAGATATCCAGGCTTATTTTGTACTTTCTTTGCCCCAACCCTGGAATCAGCCAATTCTTTAAGAAGCCCTGGTTCCTTTTATGCCACGTTTAGAAACAAAGATTTGGGTGCTAAGCGTGCTCATTGCTTTTTAGGTGTCACTTATTCCCAAACCCTCCCAGTGGACAGAACTAGGGAATATAAGTACTCCTCCTATCCCACTGTGAAATGACAAGGTTCATTCTAGTTTTTTCCTTTTCTAATTTGTAACTTCTTTCTCTGACAGTGATAAACGTGGCTTCCGTTATTCTTAATATATTTACTTATTTGATTAGTCCGCCTGAACATAACCAGTTCCCCACTAATCCACTGCCTCTTAACCTCTGCAAATGCTCTTCTCACTCCACATATGTTTCAACACCCTGTGCTGAGTCACTGACCCTTGCATTCTCGCACCCAATGAATGATCTCCTCATCCCACTCAGAGTCAGACACCCAATGTTGTCCTTGCCTCCGAATAGGCACCTTCCTCAGGCTGCTTGGGCTATCACCCTGTGTGGGGTTGCCGACTCCCCACATGGTAAGTTTCTTCTCCATTGTTGTTCCAACATTATAAGCTGGCTGCTCTCCCGCAAGGACATCCTCCTCATCTCACTTGTGCTCCATCACCCTGCAACAACCTGCTCCCCATGCAAACACCCACTGTGGCAGATTATATTTTCAAAAGTCATGCCAATATACATCCATCTGACATGCCCTTATTACAAGATACTGATATTCCTCCACTGAAGAGATAGGCTCTATGTTCTTTCCCTTTGAACCTGAATGGACTATTTAACTGCCTTAGTCAGTAGAATGCAGTGAAAGTGATGCTGCATGATTTTTTAGGTTAGAAAGCAACACAGCTTCTGCCTGCCTCTTTCTGTTTCTCTCTCTCTGGATGCTTGACCTTGGAATTCAGCCACTATGTTGTGAGGAAGTTCAAACCACATGGAAAAGCCCATATAGAGAGAAACTGAAGCCCCCAGCTGAAAGCCAGCATCAATTGCTAGATATTTGAGTGAATGAACACTCAGATGCTTTCAGCTCTAAGCCTTTGAGCTTTTCAACTGATATCCCAGATGCTGTGGAGAAGAGACAAACCATTCCTGCTGTGAGCTATGTAAATTCCAGACACATGTAAACCTGCAAAGATAATACATGATTATTGCTATTTTGAGCCATTCAGTTTCGGAGTAATCTGGTACACTGCCAAAGTAATTAGAACACCCCTCTCACACTGCTCAGGGTCAGAAAAACTGCTTAGATGTTCTCTTTACCTCTCTTAGGCTCCTATCATACAACAGGCTGTCTTCCTACACAGATGCCGTCATTACTGTGCTTAGGTTCCAATATCTTATAACAGGCTGCCTTCCCAGGTTGATGCCTTCCTTATTCTGTTTTGGCTCTGAAACTCCATGTTGACTGTCTCTTGAGGCATTGGTTAACAGGCAGCCCATATCGATAATCCCTAAGAGAAAAGAAACTCATAAGGTAGGCAGGCCCCTGTTTACCCTGGCTCCCTGCCTGGGAATAATTTTCTGACTATGGAATTGTAAGATAGAGTCCAAACAAAGCACAGTGGTCCCATTTTGCTGAGTAACAGAGATCAGAGTTCGGGGCAGATGAAGCAGTTGGAATCTTTAGGACACAGGGAGATAAAGAACACGAGAAACTAAATAGGTGGGTAAATACAAAGTCTATATTTTTTAGTGATTTCTCTAAAGGATAACTGACTGAATAAAGCAAAACATGTGCAAGATGGAGTTTATATTTGTAGAAGTAAAAGCTGAGACAAACATAGCTCAAAGGATGGGTGAATATAAATGGAATTATACTGTTATACGATTATTACATTTGTGAAGTGTCAGGTATCAAGACAAGTGGGAAGTATGAAGAGGGAGGTGTGAAGTGGTAAAATATTGACTAACTAGACTTTGATAGGTTAAGAATGCACATTATTAGCCCTAGAGCAAGCATTAAAAAATTATAAGAAGAATAAGCTAAGATGCCAATAGGGGAAATAAAATGGAATACTAACAAATATTTGATTAACCTAGAATAAGACAGGAAAGGAAAAGAACAAGAAAGGCTCCCCCCCCCACAAAAAAAGGGACAAATGGAAAAGAAACAGCAAGATGGTAGACTACAACCCAACCATGTCAATAATTAAAACAAAAAAAATGGAATGGATAAAAAATGGATAAAACACAGAATGGATTCAAAAAAAAAAACAAGACTCAACTATATACTATATGGAAGAGACGAACTCTAAATATAAAGACACAGATTGAAATTAAAAGGACAGAGAAAGTTATACTGTGCACACAATAGGCTTATATTAATATGAGACAAAATAAACTTCAAGACACAGAGTTGATTACTAGGAAAGAGGAATATTTTTTATGGATAAAAAGGCAGTTTGGGGGCTTCCCTGGTGGCACAGTGGTTAAGAATCCTCCTGCCAATGCAGGGGACATAGGTTCGAGCCCTGGTCTGGGAAGATCCCACATGCTGTGGAGCAACTAAGCCCATGTGCCACAACTACTGAGCCTGCGCTCTAGAGCTGCTACCCACAACTACTGAGCCCGCGTGCTGAAACTACTGAAGCCTGTGCACCTAGAGCCCATGCTCTGCAACAAAAGAAGCCACCGCAACAAGAAGACCGCACACCACAAGGAAGAGTAGCCCCCGCTCGCCACAACTAGAGAAAAGCCTGCACGCAGCAATGAAGACCGAGCGCAGCCAAAAAAAAAAAAAAGGCAGTTTGGGGACATCCCTGGCAGTCCAGTGGTTAACGCTCCACACTTCCACTGCAGGAGGCACGGGTTCGACCCCTGGTCAGGGAACTAAGATCCTATATGCCATGCAGCCAAAAAAAAAAAACTTTAAGAAAAAATGCTTGCATTCCTATACACTAACGACGAAAAATCAGCAAGAGAAACTAACGAAACAATCCCATTTACCACTGCAACAAAAAGAATAAGATACCTAGGAATAAACATACCTAAGGAGGCAAAAGACTTGTACTCAGAAAACTATAAAACACTGATGAAAGAAATCAAAGATGATGTAAACAGATGGAGAAATATACCATGTTCTTGGATTGGAAGAATCAACATTGTGAAAATGACTATACTACCCAAAGCAATCTACAGATTCAATGCAATCCCTATCAAACTACCAATGGCATTTTTCACAGAACTAGAACAAAAACTTTCACAATTTGTATGGAAACACAAAAGACCCCGAATAGCCAAAGCAATCTTGAGAAAGAAAAACGGAGCTGGAGGAATCAGGCTTCCTGACTTCAGACTATACTACAAAGCTACAGTAATCAAGACAGTATGGTACTGGCACAAATACAGAAATATAGATCAATGGAACTGGATAGAAAGCCCAGAGATAAACCCACGCACATATGGTCACCTTATTTTTCATAAAGGAGGCAAGAATATACAATGGAGAAAAGACAGCCTCTTCAGTAAGTGGTGCTGGGAAAACTGGACAGCTACATGTAAAAGAATGAAATTAGAACACTCCCTAACACCATACACAAAAATAAACTCAAAATGGATTAAAGACCTAAATGTAAGGCCAGACACTATAAAACTCTTAGAGGAAAACTTGGGCAGAACACTCTATAACATACATCACAGCAAGATCCTTTTTGACCCAACTCCTAGAGAAATGGAAATAAAAACAAAAGTAAACAAGTGGGACCTAATGAAACTTAAAAGCTTTTGCACAGCAAGGAAACCATAAACAAGACCAAAAGACAACTCTCAGAATGGGAGAAACTATTTGCAAATGAAGCAACTGACAAAGGATTAATCTCCAAAATTTACAAGCAGCTCATGCAGCTCAATATCAAAAAAACAAACAACCCAATTAAAAAATGGGCAGAAGACCTAAATAGACATTTCTCCAAAGAAGATATACAGATTGCCAACAAACACATGAAAGGATGCTCAACATCACTAATCATTAGAGAAATGCAAATCAAAACCACAATGAGGTATCACCTCACACCAGTCAGAATGGCCGTCATCAAAAAATCTATAAACAATAAATGCTGGAGAGGGTGTGGAGGAAAGGGAACCCTCTTGCAGTGTTGGTGGGAATGTAAACTGATACAGCCACTATGGAGAACAGTATGGAGGTTCCTTAAAAAAACTAAAAATAGAATTACCATATGACCCAGCAATCCCACTACCAGGCATATACCCTGAGCAAACCATAATTCAAATAGAGACATGTACTACAATGTTCATTGCAGCACTATTTACAATAGCCAGGACATGGAAGCAACCTAAGTGTCCATCGACAGATTGAGGCCACTCTTCCTGGCTTACTGTCTCCTCACATGACCTTTCTCCTGGGCACAGGCACAGGTAGAGAGATCTCTGGTGTCTCTTCCTCTTCTTATAAGAACACTAATCCTATCAGATTAGTGCTCCACCCTTATGACCTCATTTTACCTTAATTTCCGACTTAAAGGCTTTATCTCCAAATAGAATCATGTTGCAGATTAGGGCTTCAGCATATGAATTTGAGGAGGACACAATTCAGTCCATAACAACGTATACCAGGAAGATGTAACAATTCTAAATAAGTAAGCATCTAATTGAGTTCAAAATGTATGAAGAAACACTGATGAAACTAAAGAGAGGACTAGGTGAATCCACAATTATTGTTAGAGATTTTAGTTATTAATAAAACAATTAGAAAATCAGTAAAAACATAAAAGATCTTATGCTATACTGAACAAATGCAGAGTACATATCCTTCTCAAGAACATATGGAACGTTGACAAGGACAGACTGTATGGTGGGCCATAAAATATATCAGTATTGTTCAAAAGATTAAATCTGGGCTTCCCTGGTGGCGCAGTGGTTGAGAGTCCGCCTGCTGATGCAGGGGACACGGGTTTGTGCCCCAGTCCGGGAAGATCCCACATGCCACAGAGTGGCTGGGTCCGTGAGCCATGGCCGCTGAGCCTGCGTGTCCAGAGCCTGTGCTCTGCAATGGGAGAGGCCACAACAGTGAGAGGCCCGTGTACCGCAAAAAAAAAAAAAAAAATTCAAATTTACGGATGCAGCTAAAGTAGTTCTTATAAAGACATTTATACCTTTAAATACCTATTTTAGAAAAAGAAGAAAGCTTTAAAATGAGTAACCTAAGTTTCTACCTTAAGATGCTAGGAAAGAAGAGTAAATTAAATCCAAAGTAGAATGAAAGAATTAAAAGCATAATTAATCAAATAGAAAATAGGTAAATAAAAGAGAAAATGAACAAGTCCAAGAGTTGATTCTTTGGAAAGATTAATAATTAATAAGCCCTCTAGTGATACTAGTCAAGGAAAAGCAATAAAATGCAAATTACAAATATCAGGAATGAAAGAGATGTCACTACAAATTCTACAGACATTAAAAGAATATTAACAGAATAATATATACAATTTTATGCCAATAAATTCCATAACTTAGATGAAATGGACAAATTCCTCAAAAATCTGAATAGTTGTAAAACTCTTAAACTAAATCAAGCAACTCTCACAGAGAAAGCTCTAGGCTTAGGTGGAAGAACATACATTTGTGGAAGAAATAACAGTCACACAAACTTTTCCGCAAAACAGGAGCATTTTCAATTCACTTTATGGGTCAGCATAATATTGATGCCAAAACCTGACAAAGACAATATAATAAAAGAAAATTATGAGATGGGACTTCTAAATAGTGTGGCAGAGTGAGTAGCTTGACAAATCTTCCCCAAAAGCAACAATAAACGATATAATTGTCTAAAGCAATCATTTCAGGATTCTGAAAATTGACTAAAGGTACACAGCAAATGGAGTAGCAGTTATTCATGAAAATCAATAGAACTTTGAGTTAGGAACAATAAGAGTCTGTTCAACTTTAAAGGGACAAACTATGAAAACTAGCAGCTTCACCACCAGAGAGGGCTCAATAGATTTGGAATGGAACTTGGATGAACTCTAAGTTCAATAGCATTGTCAACAACAGTAGCACATTCGGTAGCATATGAACAAGGAAAAACAGTGGCTCAGATAGTCTGAGGTTTCAATACTAGCTAGGGCAAAAAATGGATTGGCAGACTATCCAGAAATTTATTAAGGAGGTCTGGGAAATAAGTCGTAGGAGGCCCTAATAAACTCTCCACATATCCATGCAGGAGAGACCAGAGAGGGCCCAAACTATACACACACAAATGGCTGACTGTGAGTCAGCACACAAATGCAAAGGAGATGCGACGGCACAGAAATTAAGAGCCAAGGCAGCCATAAAAACTGCTTGAATTTGAACACAAAGTAAACTTTAAGACATAAAATACTACTAGAAACAAAAGGACATCTCCATAATGATAAAAAGGCCAATTCTTTAGGAAAATAAAGTAGTTATAAATGTATACACATCTAACAACGAAGCCTTAAAGCATATGAAGCAAACTATAGAATTTAAAAGAGAAATGGGAAACATAACAGTTGTAGCTGGAGACTTCAATACCCCACTCTCAATACTTGATAGAACAACTAAACAGAAGATCAGCAAGGATATTGAAGACTTGAACGGTGCTATCAACCAACTTGACCTAATTGATTCTATCCAATGACAGCAGAATATATAATCTTCAAGCATACAAAAAACAAGTTTCATAAATCTAAAAGGATTGAAATTGTACTAGGTATGTTCTCCAACCATGTTGGAATTAAGTTAGAAATCAACAATGGATATAAATTTGGGATATCCCCAAGTATTTGAAAATTAAACACTGTTCTTTTAAATAACTGATGGGTTAAAGAACAATCTACAAGGGAAGTTAGAAAATATTTTCAATTGAATGAAAATGGAAAAGCAGAATATCAAAATTTATAAGACATAACTAAAGTGGTGCTTAGAGGGAAACTTACAGCTTTAAATACCTATAGAAAAAGAAATCAAGCTTATAGACACGGAACAGATTGGTGATGACGGAGGTGGGGTTGCGGGGTTGGGTGAAATGGGTGAAGCATGTCAAAAGGTACAAACTTCCAGTTATAAAATAAATAAATCATGGGGATGTAATGTACAGCATGGTGACTATAGTTAATAATACTGTATTACATATTTGAGAGTTGCTAAGAGAAAAGATCTTAAAAATTCTCATCATAAGGAAAAAACTTCTGTAACTATGTATGGTGATGTGCTATGGAGATCAATTCACCAAATATACAAATATTGAATCATTATGTTATGAAACTAACATAATGTTGTATGTCAATTATACCTCAACAGAACAAAAGTGCCTACAGAAAAATGGAGCATACTGAATCAATAACATAAGCTTCCACCTTAAGAAACTAAAATAGACCAAATTAAATCCAAAGCAAGCAGAAGGAAGGAAATAAAATAATACAGATGAGAGTAGAAATTAATGAAACAGGAAACAGAAAAACAATAGAGAAACTCAATAAAGTCAAAGTTCTTTGAAGAGTCAACAAAATTGATAAGTCTTTAGCTACTTTGACCAAGAAAAAAGACGACATAAATGAACAAGATTAGAAATAAAAGTGAGGACATAACTGTTGACCTTACAGAAAGTAAAAGGACTAGGGAAATATAATAAGCAGCTTCATGTCAAGAAATTAGATAACTTAGATATAACAGGTAAATTTCTAGGAAGACACAATTACCAAACTGACTCAAAAAGACATTAATAATCCATACAGATATATATTAATTAAAGAAATTAAATAAGTAATTTAAAATCTTCCTACAAAGAAAAGCCCAGGCACAGATGGCTTTACTGGTAAATTCTACCAAATATTCAAAGAATAAATAATAACCATCTTTCATAAACCCTTTCAGAAAATAGAGGAAGAGACACTTCCCAACTCATTCAGTGAAGCTAATATTACCCTGATACCAAAGCCAGACAAAGACACCAGAAGAAAAGAATTCTGTATGTAAAAAATTCTCAGGAATTCACAAAATGAACAAACAGAACTGCTTAGCACCAATACATGAGTTTAACAAGGCCACAAGATACAAGGTCAGTATAAAAACGTCAACTGTATTTCTATATATGCTTAAATATTTAAAGAAGAAATAATACCAATCTTTCAGAAAAGAGGGAATGGTTCCTAAATCATCCTATGAGGCCATCCTATAACACCATAGTCAGACAAAGGCATCACATGAAGAGAAAACTACACATTAATATTCCTCTTGAAATTATACAAAAAACTTTAAATTATTAGCAAACCTAATTTAGCAACATAAAGGGATTATTTACCCTGAGTGGGATTTATCCACGAATGCACAGCTGGTTCAACATCAGAAAATTAAATTAATACATTATAGTAATGTGAAAAACTGACATGATTATCTCAATAGACACTTTGAAAAAGCATATGATAAAATCCAACACCCACTCATGATAAAAACTCTCACAAAACTAGAAAATAAAAGGGAACTTCATCAACCTGACAAAAGGCACCTAAAGCTAATAGTGTATGTAATGGGAAAAGACTGAATATTTTCCTCTTCAGATCAGAACAAGATAAAGATGTCCATTCTTGCCACCTTTATTCAGCATTGTATTGGAGGTTCTAGTCAGTGCAATAGACCAAAATAAGGAAGTAAAAGCCATCCACAGTGGAAAGGAATAAGTTAAACTATCTTCATTCACAGATGACATGATGTAGAAAATCCTAAAACTTTCCCTCCGCCCCCACCCCAACTCCATCTACTAGAACTAAGAAATGAGTTCAGGACGGTCACAGTATATCAGATCAATTTACAAAAATCAATTGTAAATGTGGTATATTTATGTAATGTAATATTATTCAACTATAAAAAGGAAAGAAATACTAATACATGCTACACTATGGATGAACCTTGAAAACATGCTAAGTAAAAGAAGCCAGATACAAAAGGCCACATGTTACATGGTTTCATACATATGAAATATCCAGAGGAGCAAATCTATAGAGACAGAAAGTAGATCAGTAGTGGGCAGGGGCTGGGCAGAGAGAGGAATGGAGAGTGATGGCTAATGGAGCCAGGGTTTCTTTTGGGGTGAAAATGTTCTAGAATTAGATAGTTGTGATGGTTGCACAACTGTGCATATGCTACAAACCACTGGGAATACACTAAAACCACTAAATTTTACACTTTCAAAGGACGAATTTCATCGTATGGGAATTGTATCTAAATTTTTAAAATCTATTGTATTTCTACACATTAGTAATGCATAATCTAAAAGTGAAAATTAAAAATAAATTCAATTCACAAAGAACAAAAAATTGTTAGGGATAAACTTAATGAAAGGAGAACAAGACTTATACACTGAAAAATTTAAAACATTGCTGAGAAAAATGAAATATAAACAAATAAGAGACATTCCATGTTCATGGATTGGACGACTAAATACTGAGATGGCATTTCTCCCCAAATTGATCTATATATCCAATGCATTCCCTATTCAAATCCCATCAGGCTTTTTGTAGAAACTGATAAGCTGATCCATATTGACATGGAATTGCAAAAGACCCAGATTAGTCAAAACAATTTTGAAAAAGAAGACATGGACTTCCCTGGTGGTGCAGTGGTTAAGAATCCGCCTGCCAATGCAGGGGACACGGGTTCGAGCCCTGGTCTGGGAAGATCCCACATGCCACAGAGCAACTAAGCCCGTGCGCCACAACTACTGAGCCCGCGAGCCACAACTACTGAAGCCCGCGTGCCTAGAGCCCATGCTCTGAAACGAGAAGCCACCACAATGAGAAGCCCGCGCACCACAATGAAGAGTAGCCCCCGCTCGCCACAACTAGAGAAAGCCTGCACACAGCAACAAAGACCCAACTCAGCCAAAAATAAATAATAAAGTAAATTAATTAATTTATAAAAGAAGACAGAGAACTTACTCTATCACATTTCAAACTTAATGGTACAGTAATCAAAACAGTATGGTAATGGCATAAGAATAGGCCTATAATTCAATGGCACAGAATAGAGAATCTAGAAATAAACTCATATTTATGGTCAATTGACTTTTAGTGATGACAATTCAACAGGGAAAGGATATTTTTTCCAATAAATGTTGTTGGGACAATTGGATATCCATATGCAAATTGGATGAATTCAGACCCTTACCTTACATCATACAGAAAACTTACTCAAATTAATTATAAATTTAAATGTAAGTGCAAAAACTGTCATTCTATTTTTTTTTAATTAATTAATTTATTTTTGGCTGTGCTGGGTGTTTGTTGCTGCGCGTGGGCTTTCTTTTTTAGTTGCGGTGAGCAGGGGCTACTCTTCATTGCTGTGTGCGGGCCTCTCATTGCGGTGGCCTCTCATTGCGGTGGCCTCTCTCGTCACGGAGCACCGGCTCTAGGCGCGCGGGCTCTAGAGCGCAGGCTTAGTAGTTGTGGTGCAGGGGCCTAGCTGCTCTGCAGCATGTGGGATCTTCCCAAACCAGGGCTCGAACCCGTGTCCCCTGCATTGGCAGGCGGATTCCTAACCATTGCGCCACCAGGGAAGCCCCTGTCATTCTTTTAGAAGAAAACGTATGAGAAAACCTGCAAGACTCTGGATTAGGCAACGAATTCATAGATATGACACAACAAAAGCACAAGCCTAAAAAAATGGATAAATTTGACTCCATCAAAATTAAAATCTTTTGTGCTCCCAAATACACTATCAAGAAAATGAAAGAACAAGCCACAGACTGGGAGAGAATATTTGCAATACATATATCTGACAAAGGTCTTGCATCCAAAACTTAAAACTCCATATGAAGGAGATAAATAGACCAGTTGAAAACAAATGAGCAAAAAGCTTGGACACTCTGTAAAAGAAAACATATGAATGGCCAAGTAGCATATAGAAAGATGCTCAATATCATTATCATCAAGGAAATGCAAATTTAAAATGGTCATGATACACACTCACTAAAATAGCTAAAACTAAAAAGACTGACAATACCTAGTATTAGCCAGGATGTGGAGCATATTTAATGCTCACACATTTCTAGTGGGAGTGCTAACCTGTACATTTATTCTGTGATATAGTTTTAGTAGTTTATTTTAACATTAAACATCCACTCATAAGACCAGTAATTCTACTGCTAGGTATTTATCTGAGAGAAATAAAAATATATGTCCAGAAAAAGATTTGTGCATGAATGTTCATATATTTACTCATAATAAAAAATATTGTAAATAATGCAAATGTCCCTCAACAGGAGAATGGATAAACAAATCGTGGCATATTCTTACAATGCAATACTATGTAGTGAATGTAATGTAATGAATACTAACACATGCAACAACATCGGTGAACCTCAAAAACATTCTGCTGAAAAACATTCCAGCTCTCTCACTGAATCCGTCATCAAGTTTTGTGTATTTTATCCTCACAATGTATCTCATGTCTTTTTTTCTCCTTTTCTTTTTTCTTTTTAAAAATTGAGATATAGTTGACATATAACATTGCATTACTTTTAGGTATACAGAGTAATAATTTGATATATGTATATAATGCAAAACACAAAAAAGTACATCCTGCATGATCCTGGTTATATGAAGTTCTGTAACAGACAAAACTAATTTATAGTGCTATAAATCAGATCAATGGTTTCATGACATGGGGAACAGGAAACTTCAGTTGCACAGGGGTATGAGGGAACATTCTGGGGTATCAGAAATGTTCTTCTACATCTGGAAAACAATGGTGGTTACTTGGGTGAATACCTTTGTGAAATGTCATTGTGCTGTAGATACTTGAAATGTTATTGTATGTAAACTATTCCTCAATAAGGTTTATTAAACTTTCTAAATACTCAAAGAGTTAAGGGATAAGATAGCATCCATTAAAATTATTGGAGGTTTTAAAACAAAGCAGGTAGAGATTTTAATTTAAGAAAAGACAGATATGAAAATTCAGTTTAAAATCTTAGACATGAATAGCATTTGAAATATCTGAGTAGATAACTGGACATAACTACTATATGTAAACTGGACCCAGTGAAACAGAATAGTAGTAAATTGAATGAGAGAACTAAGAAAATCACCTAGGGGCTTCCCTGGTGGCGCAGTGGTTGAGAGTCCGCCTGCCGATGCAGGGGACATGGGTTCGTGCCTCGGTCTGGGAAGATCCCACATGCTGCGGAGCGGCTGGGCCCGTGAGCCATGGCCGCTGAGCCTGCACGTCCGGAGCCTGTGTTCCGCAATGGGAGAGGCTACAACAGTGAGAGGCCCGCGTACCGCAAAAAGAAAAGAAGGTGTAACTTTTCTTCCATCAGAATGTAAAAGGGAACATAAAAACAGATGAAGTAGAGAGTAAGCAGAGAATCAGATAACATGATCAGATTCACATTTTATAGCCATCCTTTTGGCTGCTGCAAAAGGATAAATTATAGGGCAAAGATTTAATGTAAACTGTCAGGTGAAAAATGCAGACTACAAAGTAATATATATATGGGATTGACTGTCTACCTTACGCTCTAAAAAGAATACTGGAACCAAGCAACTATAATAAAATTAACAATCATTATCTTTGAGTGGTAGAATTATTGGTAATTTTTATCTTTCTTTATACTTTTCTGGATATTTTTGATGAAGAAAATGTTACTTTAAAAACGTAGATATTTCCACAAATTTTCTTTAAATAGGAATAGGGAGGCTATCTGAATATTGTAAGATCCCAAAACTCACTAACTTAACTTTTCTTTCACACAAGTGGACTAAATATTGAAAATAAAACAGAATCTGATTGCTTTCAACCTTTATGATTATTAACAGAGATTGAAGCTCATCTAAATATTTTGGGGTGATAATTTCTTTTAGGAACTTGATCAAAATGCCACTGAAAAAGTCCACGCAATGTTCACAGCCATTGACGAGCTCTTGTATGAGCAGAAGTTGAGTGTACATATTAAAAGTCTACAAGAAGAGTGCCAACAGTGGACATGTAGCTTTCCTCACCTCAGGTATTGGAGCCCTTGTATATTCATGGCTAATAATAAAATTTGAAGATTTCCAAGAAAGCTTGTATTCTGAAATCTCTATGGGCATAGATTTATATAAATGAGGCAATGTGGTATAAAGCCTCAGATGACAGAAAACTCATGTTGATGGAAGTTTCTCAGAGTTTTCATAACTACCTATATTGTCCTAATCAAGTAAAAACAACTTCTATACCAGTAACTGTGATCTGTGTACTATGGCTGTCCAAACAGCCTTGCTTTTGAACAAGAGGGTCAGAAAATGTATTTGATTACACTGTTGTCTATAAGTAAATTCTTATGCATGTATACTTGAAAGCAAACATAGGCTATTAGGAAGCTTTCCTTAGAAACCGCATTAGTGCACTTACTACACATACTTAAAATTTATAAAGCTTCATGTTCTTAAGAATATAATTCAGTTTTCACTAATTTGGCCTGGCTTTCACCCACTTTGGCAAATTTAATGAAGATTGCTATAGGGGATGGAGGGAAAATTACAAATGTTTGCCCAGTTCCCTTGGATTTTTTTCAGTGGGGTGGAAAAGCTTTATCCTTTCTATCTCCATTGTATAGGAGAGAGATATACCTTTAAAAAGGCTCTGGATTCACATTTCTCTCAAGAATCATTCTAAATCAGTAACGGACTAAGTATGTACTAGACTTCTATGTAGAGCCATCAAATTTGTTCCAAAAATACCTACATTTTGTATGTATGCCAGGTGAAGGTGCTTAATTATCTCTTTATGTTCTTCACTTTGAAGGATTCTGGGTAGGCAGATAATCACTCCAAGTGAAGGTTATGGACTGTATCCTAGATCCCCTTCTGCTGTTTCAGCTTCACATGAGACAACAATGTCTCAAGAAAGAGATTCTACTATGTAAGTATTCTAATATGTAAGTACTTATGTATTCTAATGTGCAAGTATTATATTCTACCAGTTATACTAAGGGATTAAAATACTTCTTCCTATTTATTGGTATTTAGTAAAGCACAGCAAATTCTGTAAGATTGACCATAGTCTTTATGCATATTAGAATTCTGTTACTTAGTTTTTTGTTCAAAAGTAAGACATTCTCTAGGATTTAAGGGTTATTCAGATTCATATATATCTACGTCCATCTATAAATCTAGGCACTTCCCTCTTGGAATAAATGTGTAGATAGACTGGTTTAAAGAAATTCAGGGATCTAAGAAACAGACTTTAAAATTTTTTGAAAAAAATTCTGAAAAGTCATTTTCTTAAACATATAATACTAATTAAAACTTAATTTCTTTATAGAAGTTAAACTGGTATTAGTTTATCAGCTTAAAATGGGTAATTAGTACACTAGCTAAAATGGCTAATTCTTTAACACCTCAAACTCTTTATTTTTATTTTTACTTTTTAAAAATATTGGGAATTCCCTGGTGGTCCAGTGGATAAGACTCTGTGCTCCCAATACAGGGGGCCTGGGTTCAATCCCTGGTTGGGGAACTAGATCCTGCATGCATGCTGCAACTAAGAGTCCGCATGCTGCAACTAAGAAGCCCGCATGCCGCAACTAAAGATCCCATGTGCCACAACTAAGACCCAGCACAGCCAAATAAATAAATAAGTAAATAAATAAATTCCTTTACTTTTTCCTAAGACTGTAATTTTACTTATACTGATATCTTCTAAGAGTTGTAGTAATACTTTCTTTTGATGCCTTTTGGGGCTTGTAGTAATTTCATCAGACCACAAAGTAAAACATTATTGTCTTAGGCCAGTTAAGGTTATGAGATCTGGGTTATCAACTAACTGATTTTTGGTCAGAGAATGGGATTTGTTTACTTCTTTCAAAGTGATTTAAGCTCAAGCTTCTGGTCACTAGGCTGAGCTTTCTTTCTAAATTTAAACCTCATGTATTACATCAATAAGCCTTTTTAAGTTTACTCCTTTTATATAAAGGTCAGACTTTTACAAACTAATGTCTCCCACAGAAATGATGTATCCTTTAATTCTCACTGACCAAAATTACATAACTTATGTCCTGCTATTAAGATATATTTACCTGATCTATTAGTATAAACTTTATATATGCCTTATTATTTTATAACTATAAATAGCAGTTCCATTTAGAGATTCCAAAGAAATAAGGAACAAATCTGAGCAGTTAGCTCCTCCTTTTTTAGGACATCTGGCTAAATCATCATTCTGCAACTTAGTACAGGCAACCTTTCTTTCCTTTTTACTTGCTACCACCACTGCTGCTTGGTGCTTCTTATTTTTCGTTCTGCTTTTCTGGATTATTTGACTTACAGTTTTCAATAATTACCTTTCTTTACTATACAGATGAAACAATTACCTATCTATACTTTATATACAGACATATATTTAAATGAAACAAGTTATTCAGCTATATTAGCACGTCACTACTTATTGAAAATAATAACAAATTAAATATAATCCATATTTATTTTCCTATCACTACCACTTTGTCCATACTTGATACTTTCTATCTTGAGTACCATTAATGAACTCATTGCGTTTCAAAATATTTATATATTTTAATTAACCATAATTATTATTGATGCTCAAATTGTTACAACTTGGCCATGTCAAGCTAGTTCCTTTGTTTTTGTCTTGAATGTTTCCTTGTTTTCTGGTTACAATAGGATGCTCCAGGCCCATCCTGGAAAAAAATTGTTTCTTCCTTTAAGGCATGGTATCAGCTGAAATTCAAGGAAATCTGATTCCTTTGAGAGGCTACTAGTATTTGAGAACAAAATTTGGGTAGTGAGGGTATGTAAGTTGGTGATGATGCTGCAATTCTGCCACTTTTTGTAATAAGTGGTGTGAAAAAATGTGTCAAGAATTCATTTTGATATTTTTCAGTTTAACAAATCAGTTTTCCATAAAATATGAGGTTGATCATCTACTTTCTACAAAAATAACATTTCAAATTATATCCATTCTTGCCCCTCCACATTACATCAGATTCTCCTTTTAAAGTTCAGCGTTAATCCTTTCTGTCCCCACTTAAAAATCTTCAATAGCTTCCCAGTGAATTTAAGATACAAATCTAAAATTATATCATAAGCTGGCCCCAGCCTACATCTCTACCTTTATCTTCTGTCACTCTCTCTCTCATTCATTAATCCTCCCACACTGGATTTCTTTCAAATCTCAAATGTACTAAACAAGGTATTCGGTCCAGCTTCCATTCTTGAGGAGTTCTTGGGCCAGAGGAGAGTAGTATAATAAACAACACAAAAATACAGTCTCTTCCTTTTTGTATCTCTAACACCTCGTACAATGTGTAGAACATGGTTAGCATCAACTTATTTTTTTTTTACTAAATCATATTTATATGAAAACAAACTCCATGAAAATGAATTAATTGATATTATGGTGGCAAAACAATGTTATCAATCAAGACGAATTAGTGTCTAGGTCAAAATGGAATTCCAGAAACTTTATAACAATAGAAGATGGTGGCAGCATAAGGAGAAAACACAGCCCAGAAAAGGACCATGAAGAAGATGAGTCTGAGGACATTTCCATTTGAAAAGAAACTATGCAGTCATCTGCTTCAAGTTAGCTTAAGGGGCTTACCTACCCTTACTTTAAATACATACCTCAACAAAAATTAACTATAATATCTAATAAGTTGCTAAAGTATATGACTATATGCAGAATTATAACCCTTAAAAAATCATTAAAGAATGGAGAGCTCAGAAATAAACCTCTGCGTATATGAGTAAATAATTTTCAGCAAGGGCGCCAAGACTACACAATGCGAAAGGACAGTCTCTTCAACAAATGGTGCTGGGGAAAGAATGCAAAAGAATGAAGTGGGACCCTTATACCATATACAGAAATTAACTCAAAATGGATTTTATAGACCTAAATGGAAGACCTAAAACTATTAAAACTCCTAGAATAAAACACAGGGGAAAAGCTTCAGGATATTGGATTTGGCAATGATTTATTGGATAGAACACCAAAAGCTTAGGCAACAAAAAGCAAAAATAGACAGATGGGACTACATCAACCTCTAAATTTTCTGTGCGTCAACAGAAACAATCATCAGAGTGAAAAGGCAACTTATGGCATGGGGGAGAATATTTGCAAATTGCATGTCTGATAAGGAGCTAGTATCTAGAATATATGAGGAACTTCTACAATTCAACAACAACAACAAAAATAACCCAATTAATAAATGGATAAAGGGGGGCTTCCCTGGTGGCACAGTGGTTAAGAATCTGCCTGCCAATGCAGGGGACACGTGCTGTGGAGCAACTAAGCCCGTGCGCCACAACTACTGAGCCTGCGCTCTAGAGCCAACGAGCCACAACTACTGAGCCTACATGCTACAACTACTGAGGCCCATGCGCCTAGAGCCTGTGTTCTGCAACAAGAGAAGCCACTGCAATGAGAAGCCCATGCACCGCCATGAAGAGTAGCCCTGGCTCGCCACAACTAGAGAAAGCCTGTGCACAGAACAAAGACCCAACACAACCAAAAATAAATAAATAAAATACAATAAAAAAAAAGAAAATGTGGTATATACATACGATGGAATATTACAGAAGGAAATCCTGTCACATGCTACAATAGGGATGAACCTCAAAGATATTATGCTAAGTGAAATAAGCCCGTCACAAAAGGACAAATACAATATGATTCCAGCCATCTTTAGTATCTAAAGTAGTCAAATCATAGAAACAGAAAGTACAAGCGGAGTTGCCAAAGGGAGGGGAGGAAGGGGAAGGGGCAATGAGTGTTTAATGGATATCAGAGTTTCAGTTTTGCAATATAAGAAAGTTCAAGAGATCTGTTGAACAATAATGTGAACATACTTAACACTGTTGAACTGTATGGTTTTAAATGCTTATGATGGTGTATTTAATCTTATATTGTTCACCACAGTTTTTAAAAAATCATTAAAGTGACATGGTATGGTTTCTCCTAAGCCCACCTCCCTCATGTCACTCATTACAAATTATAGCTTTTGCTTTCATTTTCTTTGATTTTTTTTTTTTACAACTGTCCTAAATGCAAGAGCCCAGTCAAGCTAATTACAAATCAGACTTTTTCAGACATAAAGAGCTTTCTGAAGCTCTCCAAAACCATGGAGATGTTCTTTTTCCGTTTTTCTACTGGTAGGGCCATCCACAATCATATTTCCTTTCCTAGTGTACTAAGTTATATTTTCTTCCTTTTGGCATCATGAGATCACAACTTCATGTAACTTTCCTCTATTTTGATCATCGCTAGAGGTCCACTGGAAGATAAGTTGGTCTGAAATGGAGTTGAGAGTGGTTAATTGTACTTTTCAGATCCTAGTCAGGAAGGAGAGAGCTCTTGGCCACTTGTTCCTCCTAGCCAACCTGGAGGGCCTTGCAGTGATCACCTCCATGAAGGCTGCAGAATTCTGCCTCCTAAGGCCTACACCTGAGGGCTGGCTCCAAATTAAACTCTTTGTTTAAATAAGAAACCCAGCAAAGTCATTTTATCCTCCATGCATGTGGGAGAAGAATAAAGTGGCAATGATTTCTTTCCGCTCACAAGAAAACAGATCTGAACTTAAATATTACTATCAGGGCAATACATTATTAGATAAGACCACTGTTATTTTTTTAGTAAGTAAGAGAATTACAAACATTTTAGAAGTTAAAGGTTATTTTCCAGACATGGTAATCTCTGAAGTCTGATGATTTAAAAGATCCCTTTGTTAGAAACAACATTTGCAAAGACAGCTTTATGATGTAGAATACTATCTGTTCTTTGCTGCAGCTTTAGGGGAAATGGGAACACTTTTCCTTCTCATCTAACTGAAAATTTTTTTAACTGACAAAAAGGCCTATACTTTGTTAGAAAAGCCTATTTTTTTTTCAGAGCAAGTAATTCCATTAGTTACCACTGACTAAAAAATGATTGGTTAGTAATACAAATGGAACGATACAGTAGCACAATAACATAAGGAATGCTGGGAGTGCAGTGTTTGACATGGGTTTGACAGCTTTTAATTTTGTCATGTTGTCATGTTGAAAAAAAATACTAACACCACTGTTTTATAAAAGAAATGACATATTAACACAAAAAAGCATGTCTCAAAATAAGGACAGTCCTTTTCAAGAAAGGGCATTTTGTAGTCTTACTGAGCATTGTTCTTATTTTGCTCATTTTGATGTGGATCCGTAAAAATTTTGTCATGGATTGCCATAAATCTGTTGACTAGATTTTGGGTATCACTGTTTAGAATTTCAGAACAGAGACTTAAAAAACCTAAAGTCTCAAGTTTAGAGACTTTTATAAACGATAATACCAGCTGGTTTTGATATATTTGTTCTTCAAACTGTTTTCCCATCTCTTATTGTCTCTCTGTCCCCCATGCCTCCTGCCATGGTCCAGGCTCTCATCAGCTTACCAGCTCTTGTTTCATCTTTTGCACTAGCCTCCTAACCACATTATCCTCTTCATCACCACCACAGTGATCTTCTAAAGCAAGGATGCTGTCATTCCCCTTCTTAAAAACTTCAATTCCATTGCTATCAATTAGCCAAAGTTAACAAAGTACTTCACAGTCTGGCCTAATACCCTCCAGCCACTTCCTATGAACAATACACCTTATTTAATGGCTTACATAACAGAGAAATTTCTCTTAAAAGAAGTCTGGAGGAAGAGTATCTAAAGATAGTACAGTGGTAGTATGGTGTTTTCAGGGTCCTAGACTCATTTCATCTTTCTGCTACATTGTGCTAGCCCAGGATACTTTTCCTGAGTTTTGGGGTTTTTCTTGGTGGTCCAAGACAGCTGATAGAGTTCCAAACATGACATTCACTTTCCAGGTAGCAGGAAGCAGGAAAGGCAGAAGGGCAAAAGGGCACCCCTTAAAGCTAACCCAGTTCTCTTTAAACAGCCTCCCCAGAGTCCCACATAACAATTCTGCTCATATCTCATTGGTCACATCTGGCTGCAAGGTGGTGGGAAATGTCATCTTTGAGGTGCATGTATTGCTCTCCTGAATTAAATTGGCATGATGTATTAGGAGAGGCAGGGAGAATCGATATTGGGGGCACCTAGCGTTCTCTGCCACATATGTATAGAGTTTTTTGAAATTACTGTACATATTTTATAATCTTTTTATAATTACCATTTTATTATGGGAATCTTCCATTTTGTCCCCCAACATTAATTTAGTAACCTCATAGAATTCCACTGCATGAATATACCATTATTTAAACAACCAATCCCCTATCCTATATTTTGAAACAGTTGGGACAGTTTTGAATTTTAGCAATTATAAGCAGTTCTGTGATGATAATTTTTATAGCTAAATCTTATAGGTCATATCCTCGAAGGAAATCCCCTACAAATGAAACCACTGAATCAAAGTGTATTTCTGTTTTAAGGTTTCTAATACATATTTCCAAAATGTCTTCCAAAAAGATTTTCCCACTAGCCTTGCTGAAAAGTGCCATAGGTTTATTCTTTTCTCATTGTTTAAAAAATACTTAAGGTACAAAAAGATATAAAGAGTAACACAAAGCATACATTGGTTATATTTAATATTTGGTTAAACTGAGAGCCATTTAAAAAATTGTACTGCTCAGATTTGACTGACTTTCTCCAAAGTAAACCTGCTGAAGTGAAGGCGTCATCATATATTCGTTGAATACCTGGGTAGGATGAGAAATTTAAATAGAAGTAAGGGAAGATACTTGCCCTTTAGGAGTATACATTTTGAACAATGACGGAGTTATTGAAATAAGCATATAACCTCCTGAGGTACTTTAAAGAGCTAATTATGAATGTAAATATTATTAGATTTTAAAAAATATTTTATAGCCATAGCTGTTGCATCTGAAAAGATAGCAAGCAGTATTCAATAGTGCATAATATACCTAAGCAGAGTGGGTCTATGGCTAGTATTTATTTATTCCTGTTCTGAGAAATAACAGGTATTAAGGTTTAGAGTAGCCCAGGAAGGTGTCACTAGGGCAAGGGACCTTGAGCTGAAACTTGTGCGAATGAGTTCCTTTGAGAACTGTTTATGTTGAACATAATTAATATTTTTCCTCTTCCAGATTTGGTATTAGGGGAAAGAAGTTACATTTTTCATCTTCATATGCTCCTAAAGCATCTTCCATTGCCAAATCCCCTAGCTTGTGTTCTATGGAAAGAGAAGAGGAAGACTGTATAATCTTCTCGGAAGGAATAATAGAGGAATACCTAGCATTCGACCACACAGATATGTGAGTATTATGTCTTTTAAACTTTTTACTCCCCTGCTATTTTGTTGTTAATATCTATTTTTTCTAAAGTATACTACCAATACTACCTATAATTAAGTTGATGTCTGTTTATTTCTTTTCTATTAGTTCTCAGTTATCCAGTGTCATGTACTTAGTTGATATAAATTCCTATTGCTTTCACATACCAGTCTTCCTTGTATATTTTCTTCCTACACACATCATTTGCCTCTTCCTGAGATTAAACATTTTTTAAATGAATTTTTTTCTCCACATAATTTGATTTTCCTCTTTGTAAAGTATCACCAGTAACTCATGAAAACTTTATTCATCTGATTCTAAATCCAGTGCTCTCCTCACTATTCCATGCTACTTTTCTGATATATTAAACTCTTAAATTATTCCTCTAAGCCTTTAAAAGCTCAGAATTGATAGTCACAGTAGTACATCTAGAAGTGAGAATTTCATTTTAGGCTGTGAGGCTGTGGTTAGGTCTAGTTAGTGTCACATGATTCTGGACTTCTTCCCATATTTCCTACTGAGCCATGCTTACTACATGCTCAAGGTACACAGTCCTAGGGTCAGGTAAACACAACCCAGATTTCCAAACATAACACCGTTGGGCTAGCTCATTTTTCCAAGGGAATCATAAGTATGCTGTTTTGGTTTTGCAGAGATTGCCCCCTTCCCTTTCACTTCATCTGGCCTGAGTCAAATTATCCATATTTTCTCTTCCTTTTTCCTCAAAGGTCTTTTCCCTTCATTTTAGCTTATAAAAAATACAGCAGATTTAACTAATTTAAAATGTGATGTTCATGGCTCATAGGTGTCCCTGGGGCATCTCTTCCCCTTTCCTGATAGTAAACCGAAATGAATTTTCAGGTAAAATGGAAGATTTTTAGAAAGGCAGTCTTCTCTTTAGAGATATCACTGAGATATTGAGATGTGATGAATGAAATCATGTAAGTTTGGAAGAAAATGAGATATGAAAGATTTTTTTTTAAATAACTTGGGAATAGGGAAGGTCTTTCTAACCATAGCACAAAATCTACAAGTCATTTAAGAAATTCTTTAAAAAACTACATAAAATAGTATTTCTGCATAGAAAAAATTCATAGAGTCAAAAGACAAATGACAAACTGGCAAAAATATTTGCAGTTCATGCATAGACAGAGGCTTAATTTCCTTAATATGTATATCAGTAAGGAAAAGATTAAAGATGAAACAAAGAACATGAATAGTTCACATTATAAGAAGATGGATTTTAAATATATGAAATGGAATTCATTCACAATTAGAGATACAAATTAAAACTATAATGAGTATTCTTTTACATGTCAGACTATCAAAGAACAAAAGATAAAGGAGGTTAATAATTCCTTGAATGAGAAAAGAGGCATATTCTTTCACTACTGGAGAATTATACCACCTATTTATTTATTTATTTATTTACTTAGGTTTATCAAAAATTTATTCTTCTTTATTGTCAGCACGTTCCATGGTATGGATGTATCACAGTTTGTGCACCTGTGGAAGGACACCTGGGCTATTTCTAGCTTTTGGCTATTATTAATAAAGCTGCTATGAACATTCACGCACAGATTTTTATATGAACAAAAATTTTTATGTCTCTGGGATAAATGCCCGAGAGTATACTTTCTGGATCCTATGTATACCACCTCTTTAAATTGAAATGCACATACCCTTTGACTCAATAATTCTATTTATAGGAATTTATCCTACAGATATAATATCCATGTAGCCAAAGAAGTACATACATATTGTTCCCAACTTAAGATGAGTTGACTTATGATTCCTTGATTTTGCGATGGTACAAAAGTGATACATATTCAGTAGCAACTGTACTTTGAATTTTGATTTTTTTTCCCTTGGCTGGCGATATGCAGTATGATACTCTCTCGGGATGCTGGGCAGCGGCAGCAAGCTATGGCTCCCAGTCAGCCACACAATCATGAGGGTAAACAACCAATATACTTAAAACCATACAACCATTGCTTTTCGCTTTCAGTAGAGTATACAATAAATTACATGAGATATTCAACACTTTATTATAAAATAGTTTTTGCGTTAGATAATTTTGCTTAGCTGTAGGCTAATGTAAGTGTTATGAGCACATTTAAGGTGGGCTACGCTAAGCTATAATGTTCAATAGGTTAGGCCTATTAAATGCATTCTTGACATGATATTTTCATAAGTTCATTGGGCTGTAACCCAATATGTAAGTTGAGGAATATCTGTAGAAGGGTATTAATTGCAGTATTGATTATAAAAGCAAAGGTTAGTTGATCGATAACTGTCTAGTTAGATATATTATGGTATATCCAATGGAATACTCTGCAGTTATTTTTGTTTGTTGCAGTTATTTTTTAAAAGAGGCAGATTTATATACATTGATAGGGATCATGGACAAGATACACTGACAGAAGAGTGAGGTGCAGTACAGTGTATAATGTAACTATCTCTCTGGACCTACGTGTTTGCTTCTGAGAATGGGGACTGGGGGACAGAGATGTAGGAGACTTATTTTTCACTACATACATATATTTCCTTCTATACAATATGAATTTTTATCATATGACTATGTTATCTCCTCTAAAAAGAAATATAAATTGAAATACATTTAATGCTAATCAGCCTCCTCTGCCACTTAATGCCAGGCTACCTCTTCCTTGGGAAAGGAGAAGCAAAGGGAGTCTGGCTGCCCTGCTTAAATCTCTTAGCATCCTTCTTACCTGCCTACGGTTTCCTATTTCATTCTTGAGCACTTTGTTGCCCCAGGAGTAACTTTCACTGTAAAGGTACTTCTCTCCACCCAAGCCAGTTCCAGAATTTGCTTTGTCTTAGTTTATAATACATCTGTCATAGATAAGCACATCCATCAGCCAAATTTTCTTCCCCCAGAAATCTGGGGCTACTGGCACTCATTGCCAGAGAAGAGACAGACTTGCCTAACTGGAAGTTTCTGGATTATAGATACACAGTCTCCAGAAGAGTCTCAGAGTAGTTTCCTGTGCTGTTGGGCTTCCCTCTTTTTCCTTTACAGCCAATTACCAAATGTTTATTTGGATTAGTAAAAGTATACTAATTTTAATAATCTATGTGGACTACTTCCCTAATGAATCATTGCCTCAAATAATTATGCAGCATAATCACAGTTATATGCGCATCGTTAAATGTGTCAAGTTAATATTAATCTAAATGTTACCCAGTTACAACAAAAAGAGTATTTTTGTGTGCTTAATTGTCATAGGTTGCTTGTTGATCAATTTTAAATGCCCATCTATTTAAAGCTTAAAAAAGTACAATGATTCTGTCTTCTTTTTCTTGTTCTATTTTTTTGGCAGAGTAGGGGGGTGGGGTGGGATGGATGTAAAAAGGGAAATGCAGAGTCTCCTCTGTTGAAAACTCCCTTAGTTCACAAGCCTATTTAATACCTGTGCTATATATGCGGGGAGGAAGGGGGTGGTGGCGGGGAGGAGCATAAATCACACTCCTAAGCAGCCAAAAGACAGTGGTGAACACCCAGTGAAGAATAACCATGAAGTCTTTCCTTCTTGCTTCTGTTAACAGGGAAGAGGGGTTTCATGGAAAGAAATCAGAAGCAGCTACAGAGAAACAGAAATTAGGGTACCCACCTATTGCTCCATTTTACTGCATGAAAGAGGATGTCCTTGCTTATGTGTTTGACGATGTGTGGAGCAAGGTCCTAAGCTGTATGGAGCAGCTGACACGTAGTCACTGGGAGGGATTTGCTTCTGGTAAGGCTCTTTGTGAAAACAATATAAAAAAATAATTGTTTATGCTTTCCAAACCGTAACCAGTCTATTAAATTATATGTTCATTAGTACTAAAGAATCATATTTGTATTTCTCATAGAAACTAACAGATATTTGGAAAGTATCTGGGAATGAGTGCATAAGTAACAAGGCCTACTCTATGATGACTAGATAGAGATTGTGCTTTCTCTTTGAATATAATTATTTGTGAGAAAAAACATGTGCAAATACATTTAAAAAACTGCTTTATTGAAGAATTGATATACAATAAACCAATCATATTTCAAGTGTATTATCTGATAAATTGACCTATGTATACAGCCATGAAACCATGAGACAATCAATACAGTGAATATATCCATTACCCTCAAAGTTAATAACCTTGTAATCCCTCCCTCCTGCCCCTACCTGACCCACCATCCCCAAATGACAAGTTATCTGCTTAAATGGTATCATGTAGTATTTACTCTTCTTTTGTCGGCTTCTTTCCCTCAGTGTGATCATTTTGACAGTCATCCATGTCACTGTGTGTGTCAGTAATTTATTCCTTTTATTGTTGAGTTGTATTCCATTGTTCCACAACTTGTTTATCCATTTATCTGTTGATGGACATTTGGATTGTTTTCATTTTTGGACTATTAATGCTGTTATGAACACTAATGTACAAGAATTTTGACACATATTTCCTTTTCTCTTGGGTAGATTTCTTCAAGTGAAATCGTTGAATTATATGGTTAAATGTATATTTAACTTCTTAAGAACTGTCTGTATTGATTTTCTGTGTTGCACAAAAATTATCACAAACTTAGCAGCTTCAAACAACACACATTTATTATCTCACAGACTTGTGGGTCAGAAGTCCAGGAACAGCCAGCTAGTCATTTACTTAAGATCACACAAGGCTGCAATCAAGGTGTTGGCTAAGGCTGGGTTCTCATGTAGAGGCTCAACTAGGAAAGGATCCACTTCCCCTTTTTGTGTTTTTGGAAGCATCCAGTTTCTTGTAGCTGTAGCAGTCATGGCAGCTTATTTCTCCAAAGCCAGCAAGAAAGACTGAGAGCTAATCTGCTAGCAAGACAGAAACTTATATAACATAATCATGGGGGTGACATCCCATCACTTTTACCATCATCTTTTGATCTGAAGCAAGTCACAGGTCCTGCCCATGCTCAAAGGGAGGGGTTTAAATGAAGGTGTGAACATCAACAGCTGAGAATCATGGTGGGGGGGTGGGGGGTGCACCTTGGAATTTGTCCACTAGTCTTCCCACTGGCCCTTAGTGATTCATGTGCTCCCACAGGCAAAGTACATTCAACTCCCTTCAAAGGTTTCCAAGAGAATCATCTATTACAGCATCAGCTCCAAAGACTTTGAATCAGGTCCTGGTATGAATGAAGTTCCTGGATGTAATACAGGAAGTGAAATTACTGGGGCACAATTCCTTTCCATCTATAAACCTATGAAACTAAAGCTTATATACACAGGTATATAAACATCTAACTATATAATCCAGCCATTCTACTCCTAGAGACAAGTTATTTGACCCCAACACACCCAACATACAATAGTGGGCCAGGAAAAAGATAACCATTATAGACACTCCAGTTAAAAGGCTGGGGTCAGGGAGGTGAGAGTAAAAAAGGGTCCACAGCAATTCTGAAATCCAGCTGTGAAAATACTGGGAGTTCCTTCATTAAGTTTTAATTAAGGCCTGGAAATAATCCTCTCAGCTTTCTGCTCTACCCTCTGAGCTCTTGGTTTTGACCTCTGAGTCATCCTTCCTTTTTCATGAAACATAGCACATGTTTGTAGCTAAGTAATTTTATTAGGCTGCTTCCTGCCAGTAGAATTTTGGGGGTCTGATAGCCTTCCTTTATTTAGAATCTTTTGCCATCTAGAGAGATTGAGAATTTTCAAAATCATCAAGTCCTGGTTTCTTTATGTTTAATAGTTTTTCCCTCAATTTATCTCTCTCATCTCGTGTTTGATTATAAGCAGCAAGAAAAAAATCAGGCCTCACCTTCAACACTTTGACTGGAAATCTCCTTAGCTATACAACCAAGATCATCACTTAAAAGTTCTGCTTTCCATGTGACCACAGGAGACCATTTCACTAAGCTCTCTGCCACAAAATAACAAGCATCTCCCTACTTCCAGTTTCTAATAACATGTTCCTCATTTCCTTCTGAGCCCTCCCCTACAGCTTCCTCCAAATCCAGATTCCTACTAAGTCTGTTCAAGGTAATTTATGTCTTCTCTATCATGCTTCTCAAAGTTCTTCTAGCTTCTACCCATGAACAATCAAAAATGAAATTAAGGAAACAACTCATTTACAATAGCATCAAAAAGAATAAAATACTTAGGAATAAATTGAACCAAGGAAGTGTAAGACTTGTATGCTGAATACTACAAAATGTTATTGAAAGAAAATAGAGAAGACCTAAAGAAATAGAAAGACACCCTCTGTTTATGGATTGGAAGACTAAATATCGTTAAGATGGCAATACTCCCTAAATACATCTACAGATTGAGTATAACCTTATCATAATTCTAACTGCCTTTTTTGTAGAAATGATCCTGAAATTCATACAGAAATGCAAGGTATCCTGAATATCCAAAACAATATTGAAAAAGAACAAATTTGGAGGATTCATACTTCTTGGTTTTAAAACATAATACAAAGCTACAGTAATCAAAACAGTGTGGTACTGGCATAAGAACACATACTGATCCAAGGAATAGAATCAAAAGTCCAGAAATAAATCCACACATCTATGGCCAACTGATTTTCAACAGGGGTGCCAAGACCATTCAATGGGGGAAGAATAGTCTCTTTAAGAAATGGTACTGGCAGGGAATATAGCCAATATTTTATAATAACTATAAATGGGGTATAACCTTTTAAAATTGTGAATCACTATGTTGTACAACTGAAACTTACAGAATATTGTAAATCAACTATATGTCAATCAAAAACAAATTCAGATAGGAAAAAAAAAAGAAATTGTGCTGGCACAACTGGATAGCCACATGGTAAAGAATGAAGTTAGACTCTTACTTCACACCATATACAAAATATCAACTTGAAGTGGATTGAAGGTACACATTTAAGAGCTAAAACTGTAAAACTTAGAAGAAAACATTGGAGTAAATCTTCATGAGCTTGGATTTGGCAGTGGATTCTGAGATATGACACCAAGACCACAAACAACAAAAGAAAAAATAAATAAACTGGACTCCATCAAAATAAAAAACTTTAGGGTGTATCAAAGGACATTATCAAGAAACTGAAAAGACCGCCTACAGAATGGGAGGAAGTGTACGTAAATCATACACCTGATAAGAATCTAGTACTCACAGTCTATAAAGATCTACAACTCGAAAACAAAAGAAAAAAACAACCCAATTTAAAAATGGGAAAATAGGGCTTCCCTGGTGGCACAGTTAAGGATCCGCCTACCAAAGCAGGGGACACGGGTTCGAGCCCCAGTCCAGGAAGATCCCAGATACCGCAGAGCAACTAAACCCATGCACCACAACAGCCTGCGCTCTAGAGCCCACGAGCCACAGCTACTGAAGCCTACATGCCTAGAGCCCATGCTCTGCAACAAGAGAAGCCACCACAATGAGAAGCCCACACACCACAACAAAGAGTAGCCCCCACTTGTCGCAACTAGAGAAAGCCTGTGCGCAGCAACGAAGACCCAATGCAGCCAAAAATAAATAAATAAATTTATTTTTTTTAAAATGGGCAAATAACTCAGACATTTCTCCAAAGAAGATATACAAATAGCCAATAAGCACATGAAAAGATGTTCAACATCATTATTCATTAGGGAAATCAAATCAAAACCAAAACCACAATGAGACACCACTTCAAACCTACTAGGATGGCTGTATTTTTTTTAAAAAAAGAAAAGGACAATAACAACTGTTCATGAGGTTGTGAAACTGGAACCCTCATAAATTGCTGGTGGGAATGTAAAGTGGTACAGCCACTGTGGAAACAGTTTGGCAGTTCCTCAAAAAGTTAAACATAAAATTACCATATGACCTAGCAATTCCACTCAAAGTAATATAATCAAGAGAAATGAAATATATCCACACAAAACCCTGGCATGAATGTTCATAGCAGCATTAGTCATAATAGTCAAAAAGTGGAACCAGGACTTCCCTGGTGGCGCAGTGGTTAAGAATCTGCCTGCCAATGCAGGGGACACGGATTTGAACCCTGGTCTGGGAAGATCCCACGTGCCGCAGAGCAACTAAGCCCAGGCACCACAACTACTGAGCCTGAGCCTTAGAGCCTGCAAGCCACAACTACTGAGGCCGCATGCCACAACTACTGAAGCCCATGTACCTAGAGCCTGTGCTCCACGACAAGAGAAGCCACCGCAATGAGAAGCCTGCGCACTGCAACGAAGAGTAGCCCTGCTCGCCACAACTAGAGAAAGCCCACTCACAGCAATGAAGACCCAATGCAGCCAAAAATAAATAAGTAAAAAAATTTATTTTTTAAAAAAAGTGGAACCAACCTAGATATCCATCAACTGATGAATGGATAAACAAAATTTGGTATTCAAAACAAAATTTGGTATATCCATGTGTTATGGACTGAATTGTGTCCCCCTCAAAATCCATATGTGGAAGCCCTAACCCCCAATGTGACTAGGTTTGGAAATAGGGCCTTTAGGGAGGTAATTAATGTTAATTGAGTCAGAAGGGTGGGACCCTAATCCTATAGGGTTGGTATCCTTGTAAGAAGAGGAAGAGACATCACAGCTCTCTATTTCTGTGTGTGTAAAGAGAAGAAGTCAGGCAAGGACAGAGGGAAAAGGCAGCTGCATAGGAGCCAGGAAGAGAGATCACACTATAAACCAACCCTGACAGCACCTTGATCATGGACTTCCAGCCTCCAGAACTGTGAGAAAATAGATTTCTGTTATTTAAGCCATCCAGTCTGTCATATTTTATGGCAGCTTGAGTAACTAATACATCATGCAATGGAGTATTATTCATATATTAGAAAGAATTAAGGGACTTCCCTGGTGGCACAGTGGTTAAGAATCTGCCTGCCAATGCAGGGGACATGGGTTCGATCCCTGGTCTGGGAAGATCCCACATGCCACAGAGCAACTAAGCCCCTGCGCCACAACTACTGAGCCTGCGCTCTAGAGCCCTTGAGCCACAGCTACTGAAGCCCACATGCCACAACTACTGAAGCCCATGTGCCTAGAGCCCGTGCTCTGCAACAAGAAGGCACCGCAATGAGAAGCCTGCTCACCACAACTAGAGAAAGGCCGCGCACAGCAATGAAGACCCAACGCAGCCAAAAATAAATAAATTATTTTTTAAAGAAAGGAATTAAGTAATGAAGCATCTTAAAACATGGGTGAACCTTGAAAATATTACGTTAAACGAAAGAAGACATACATAAAGGGCCACATGTTGTATGATTCCATTAAGGTGAAATTTCCAGAACAGGCAGGTCCATAGAGAAAGTAGTTTAATTATTGCCAGGGGATGGAGGAAGAGGTGCATTGGGAGGTATGGGGTTTCTTTTTGGAGTGATGGAAATTTTCTGAAATTAGATAGTGGTGGTGCTTACAGAAAGTCATGAATATACTAAAAACCACTTAATTGTATACTGTAAAATGGTTAAAAATGGTGACTCATGTTATGCAAATTTTATCTCATTAAAAAATTTTTTTTTAATTCTTGCAACCTGAGAGATGTCCTCTAAAACTTTTTGTATGTGAGTCTGTTGGTGAGAAATGCTTTCTTTTGATATATGAAAATTTCCTTATTTTTCTTTCATTTCTGCAAGATAGTTGTGTGGTGTACTGAATTTTAGGTGGACACTTTTTCTCTTGGTACATTTTTTTTTTTTAACATTCAGTGTATCTCGTTTATTTTTTAAAAAAATTTTTATCATATTGGAGTATAGTTGGTTAACAATGTTGTGTTAGTTTCAGGTGTACAGCATAGTGATTCAGTTATACATATACATGTATTTCCTTTTTTTCAAATTCTTTTCCCATTTAGGTTATTAGAGTATTGAGCAGAGTTCCCTGTGCTATACAGTAGGTCCTTGTTGGTTACCTATTTTATTTTATTGGAGTATAGTTGCTTTACAATATTGTGTTAGTTTCTACTGTACATACAGCAAAGTGAATCAGCTATACATATACATATATCCCCTCTTTTGGATTTCCTTCTTCATACTTTAAAGATGTTGTCCACCGTCTTCTCACTTGCACAAGAAATCTGATGTCATCCTTTTCTTTGTTCCTGCGTTCATGTATTTTTTCTTTGGCTGCTTTTAAGATTTTTCTCATTTTCACTGGTTTTGAGCAATTTGATTATGATGTGCCTTGATGTAATTTTCTTCATGTTACTTCTGCATGGAGTTTGTTGAGCTTCTTGGATCTGTGGGTTTATTGTCTTCATTGTTTGGAAAGTTTTCAGCCATTATTGCTTCAGATATTTCTTCTGGCGCCCACCATCCCTTAGGACACCAGTTACTCATATATATTAGTCCATTTGCTTACTGATCCCTCAAATGTGATGCTTTAATTAAAGAATTTTCTTCTCTGTGTATTTCAATTTGGATGTTTCCTATTGTGCCTTCAAGTTCATTAATATTTTCTTTTACAATGGTGAATCTGCTGTTAAGCTCATCCAGTGTATTTTTCTACTCATTGTTTTCTGTGAAGTATGATTTAGGTGAATTTTATATCTTCCATGTCTCTTTTTGAAAAAGTGGGATAACTCAAACATATGTGTGAATTCTGGGTTGGTTTCAATGATTGATATTCTTCTCATTGTGAGTTGTATTTTCCTGCATGGTATTCTTTGGGTGCCAGACATGGTGAATTTTATCTTATTGGGAGTTTTTTTTTTTTTTTTTTGTATGTATCTTCTTCGGTTTTTCCTGGGATGCACTTAAGTTACTTGGAAAAAATTTGATCTCTTCTGGTCTTGCTTTTATGATTTGTTATAGACAGGTCATCCAGTCCAACTAATTATCCCCCAGATACTGAGGCAAGATTGTCCTAAGTACTCTGCCCAATGCCCCATTAATTATGAGTTTTTCTAGTATGGCTGGAAGAACCAGGCACTGTTCCCGGTCCCACATGAGCAGCAGGCACTATTCCCTCTAATTCTTTCAGTTGGTTCTCTTTCCTAGCCTCAGGTGGTTTTTTCTCATACATGCAGTGTTCAATACTCCTTTGAGTACTCAAAGGACACCCCACACTCTACAGATATCCTGGGTTCCCTTTCTGTGCATTTTTCTTCTCTGATACTCTGTCCTATGAACCCTAGCAGTCTTGGTCTCTCTGGACTTTCAAATCAGGGAGTCCACCAGGATCTGCCTTTGTTCTCCCTCTTTGTGTCATGTCTTGGAAACTCTTTCAAGGCAGTTGCAGAGCTAGCATCATTTGTTTACTATCTCATGGTTCACTGTCTTTCATTACCTGATGCCCAGTGTCTTAAAAGCTGTTGTTTCACGGATTTATTGGTTGTTTTAAGCAGGAGGGTAAAGCCAGTCCCTGTTGCTCCATCTTGGCTGGAAGCACAAGTCCAGGAAATACATTAAAAAAACCACTTCTATTAAAGTGTATCTAGGGGAGAGACTTCCCTGGTGGTCCAGAGGGTAAGATTCCATGCTCCCAATGCAGGGGGCCCAGGTTCAATACCTGGTCAGGGAACTAGAACCCGCATACATGCCGCAACTAAGAGTCCACATGCCACAACCAAGAAGTCCGCATGTCGCAACTAAGATCCCATGTGCCACAACTAAGACCTGGTGCAGCCAAAATAAATTTTAAAAATATATTTAAAAAATATAAAGCATATCTATATAGAATATTGCAAAATAAATTTACATCAAGCTTGATTAATTTTTTTTTTTTTTTTTTTGCGGTACGCGGGCCTCTCACTGTTGTGGCCTCTCCCGTTGCAGAGCACAGGCTCCGGACGCGTAGGCTCAGCGGCCATGGCTCACAGGCCTAGCCACTCCGCGGTACGTGGGATCTTCCCAGACTGGGGCACGAACCCATGTCCCCTGCATCGGCAGGCAGACTCTCAACCACTGTGCCACCAGGGAAGCCCTTGATTAATTTTTAAAAACTGAGTCGACTTGTATGACCAATGCTCATATCAAGAACAGAACATTACCAACACTTCAGAAGCCCCTTTCATGTTACTAAACTCCTACCCCCCAAAAGTAAACCTATCCTGAGTTACAGCACCACAGATTAGTTTTGCCTGTTTTAAAACTTTTAAGAATGGATTCATATAGTATGTGCCCTTCTGCATTTGGCTTCTTAAACTCAACACTGTTAGATTCAACTGTTTTGAGTGTAACAATAGTTCATTTTCATTGTTATATAGTATTTTATTGTATGAATATATCACATTGTACTGTTGATGGACATTTAGGTAGTTTCCAGTTTATGTCTGCTGGCATATAGTGCTGTTATAAACATTCTTGTATATGTCTTTTGGTGAACATATGTAGTGGGTACATAACAGTGGCACTGCTAGGTCATAGGGTATGCTATTCCCACTTCAGTGGATACTGCCAAATTTTTTTCCAAAGTGGATGCATCTATTTACACTTTCTCCAGTATTGTATGAGCATTCCAGTTGCTCCACATGTTTGCCACAGTTGATACTGTCCATGTGAGTTTTTTTTTTTTTTAAAAGCCACTCTGTTGTATGCATGTTTAAGTTCCCTTTTAAAGCTGGTATTGGAGAAGAGTAGGTCTAAGACCCTTTCAAAACAAACTGCTTTATATTATGTGAGGTTAAGTTTTGGGAGATACAGGACAGATAAAGTCCAGAGACATATCCAAACCCCAATAATAATAAATCCTGGTAATAAAGGAATTACTTCAGTTTTCAGTATCAACCACTGAAAGTTTTCAGAGAAAACTTTCATTTTACCTTTCACAATTTTACCAATGTTAGGCTATGAATTAATATCCTTTTAGTTTATTTTTCCATGCATCCATAAATTTAGGTTATTTCATTGTATAACTATTGTGATTTTGAAACTTAAAGTTTGAAAAAAAGACAATGATCTTATAATGGAGCTGGAAGGTCTCTGACTGGTTTAGTGGGTTGATTGACCTAAAATAGGGATCAGCAAACTTTGTGTATAAAGAGCCAGATGGTAAATGTTTTAGTCTTTGCCAGCCATCCAGTCTCTGTTGCAACTACTCAACTCTGCCCTTGAAAGCAGCCATAAACAATGTGTATATGAGTGGATGTGGCTGCGTATACTACTATATACTCAGTATACATCTTCCCCAAGGACATATATAAGAATATCCATGACAGCATTATATACTGGAAAACATAAACTGGAAACTACCCAAACATCCCTCAACAGCAGAACGTGATATATTCATATGATGGAGTACTATACAGTAATGAGAATAAGCAAATTACTCTTACAGCTTTATTTACAAAAACTGGCAGTGGTAATGGGCATGAGGTTTCACTAGTTGTGTGTGGCTATTTAAATTTTAATTAATTACAATTAGGTAAAATTTAAATTGTTCTCAATCACACCAGCCAAATTTTATTTTTTTTTACTTAAGTATAGTTGATTTACAATGTTGTGTTAATTTCTGCTGTACAGCAGTGATTCAGTTATATACATATGTACATTCTTTTTTAAATATTCTTTTCCATTGTGATTTATCATAGGATATTGAATATAGTTCTCTGTGCTATACAGTAGGACCTTGTTGTTTATCCATTCTATATATAAAAGCTTACATCTGCTCACCCCAACCTCTCACTCCATCCCTCCCCCAGTGCCCTCCCCCCGGTGACCACCAGTCTGTTCTCTATGTCCATGATTCTGTTTCACGGAATCACAAAGGTTCATTTGTGTCACATTTTTAGATTCCACGAATAAGTGATATCATATGGTATTTGTCTTTCTCTTTCTGACTTACTTCACTTGGTATGATAATCTCTAGTTGCACCCGTGTTGCTGCAAATGGCATTATTTCGTTCTTTTTTACAGAGGAGTAGTATTCCGTTGTATATATAATATATACCATGTTTTCTTTATCCATTCATCTGTTAATGGACATTTCGGTTGTTTCCGTGTCTTGGCCATTGTGAATAGTGCTGCTATGAACATAGGGGCATCTTTTTCAATTATAGTTTTGTCCAGATATATGCCCAGGAGTGGGACTGCTGGATCATATGGTAATTCTGTTTTTAGTTTTCTGAGGAACCTTGATACTGTTTTCCAGTGGCCACACCAACTTACATTCCCACCAACAGTGTAGGAGGGTTCTCTTTTCTCCACATCCTCTCCAGCATTTGTTATTTGTAGTCTTTTTAAAAAAAATAAATTTATTTTATTTTATTTTTGGCTGCATTGGGTCTTTGTTGCTGCACGCGGGCTTTCTCTACTTGCGGCAAGCGGGGGCTACTCTTCATTGTGGTGCACGGGCTTCTCATTGCAGTGGCTTCTCTTGTTGCAGAGCACAGGCTCTAGGTGCGTGGGCTTCAGTAGTTGTGGCATGTGGGCTCAGTAGTTGTGGTGCACGGGCTCTAGAGCACAGGCTCAGTAGTTGTGGTGCATGGGCTTAGTTGCTCCGCATGTGGGATCTTCCCAGAACAGCGCTCAAACCCATGTCCCCTGCATTGGCAGGCAGATTCTTACCCACTGCACTACCAGCGAAGCCCCCTGTAGACTTTTTAATGATGGCCATTCTGACTGGTGTGAGGTGGTACCTCATTGTAGTTTTGATTTGCATTTCTCTAATAATTAGCAGTGTTGAGCATCTTTTCACATCTTTTTCATGGCCATCTGTATGTCTTCTTCGGTAAATGTCTGTTTAGGTCTTCTGCCCATTTTTGGATAGGGTTTTGTTGTTGAGTTGTATGAGCTGTTTGTATATTTTGGAAACTAAGCCCTTGTTGGTTGCATCATTTGCAAATATTTTCTCCCATTCTGTAGGTTGTCTTTTCGTTTTGTTTATGGTTTCCTTTGCTGTGCAAAAGCTTGTAAGTTTGATTAGATCCCACACTAGCCATATTTTAAATGCTCTATAGCCACATGTGGCTAGAGGCCACTATACTGGACAGTGCATATGTAGAACATTTCCTTCAATCTCCAAATGTTCTATTAGACAGCTTTGCTCTAGTAATCTTTGCTTTTCCTTCTGCCAGGTACAAACAGGAATCACCAGCCTGGGAAACACTTTAAAATAAATTCATGGTTTAAAGCGTTTTTTTGAACTGTGCAGGTGGTATGAAACTGGGCTGCAAAGCTGTGAAGCCTATCTTGAGATTATGAATTCTCATGAGAGATTTTTTTTCACAGTACTGTTGTTGTGGGTCTGAAGATATTCATGGATAATAGATTCTATTCCTTTGCTCAGATGATGACAGTAATGTTGCAATCACCAGACCAGCTTCAGAAAGCCCCTGTGTGCTGAATGCACCACAACCTTTGGTCTTACCTCGAGTGCCACAGTCTAAGGTGCTGTCCATCACCTCAAATCCGGTAAGTCGCACAGGGGAATGTACTGGAGAACCTAGGACTGTTCTTGTAGACGAAGTTTGCTCAGTTATTTGCCTTAATTGTATCACTATGACTCTTTTCCAGTAAAGTTATGTGTTTATCACAGTAATCCAGTGACTCTTTGCAAAGATAAGTTTAATTTCAGTTTAAAAAATAGCAGCGAATGCACTCATGTCAATGAATTGTACATGTGAAAATGGTTAACACAGTAATATTATGCTATGTATATTCTACCACAATTAAAAAAAATTTAACCTGTTAAAAAATTAATAGAAAATTAGAGTTGATAAGTAATTCTCAATCAGCTCTTTTGAAAAGGCATCTATAAGCTGTGCAATCTAGACTCAACTATACGGTCAACTTAAGTCTGCTTTGGAAAAAATGAAAAATATGAAAAGAGGGACCAATATCAGATCTTCTATGGCCTTAACATTCTGTCCTTTGAATTTCTTTTTGACTTCTTCCCTCTTTTTTCTCTTATCTCAGACTACCTGGTTTTTGTTTTATTTTTAATATTTGAATCTGTTGACATTTTTGCTTTTTGGATGTTTACTAATCATAACCAGATGTAAAAGGCAAATCAAAGGGAGGAGAAAATGGTTTCAAATAAGTCTGTAGACAAGCATATAAAAATGGCCATTTCTTGCAGAAGGTTGATAAGCCTGGTCTCATCCACGTGTAATGATTTATGTAATCCCAGTTCTTACAATGATAGCTTCCCAGTGTTACTTGTAGCAAAAAAAGTGTGGGAGCAGGGGAGGGATAAAAAGAAAAAGGATTCTCATCCTTGGCCCATGCTCATCGAGCCTGGGTTTAGTACCACATCTAGTATTTGCTTTGTTGGTGTACTGGCCAGATATTGTGCAGCTATATTTTAAAAAGGTTATTTAAAAGTAAACTCAGCTTGTGAATCACTATACTGTACACACCTGTAACTTATATAATATGTACACCAACTCTACTTCAATAAAAAACAGTAAATAAAAATAAACTCAGTAAGGCCCATACCTTATCACACTGGAGTATGACCTAGGTAATAATCTAATATTCCTATGATGGTAATAAAATACTTCTACATGTTGAACTGGCCTGGTTATGACCTAGGTAGCCTAAGCCCTGAAAAGTTAACGTACACAGTTCTGGTTGTTAATGACCAAAGGAAGGAGAAGCAATAATCCAAACATTCTTAAGACAAAGTAGGAGGAAAATGCATACTGTGGCAGAGAAGGAGCTGGCCAGAAAGGGCACTTAACTGACTAACTGAGAGAGAAAATAAACAGGACACTAAGGTCGCGGTGGCAGTTAAGATTAAATCCTGCTAACATTAAAATACAATTAACTCCTTCTAATAAAGTCTTCAGAATTTACGTTATTTTTGAGAGCTGACTGCTCCAGGTGTAGTGAAGGAGAAAGCATTAGTTGGTGCAGAGCATAGGATTATGTGATGGTAAAAGAGATAGCATTTACCCCTATTCTCCCCATTTTTGTTCCATATTTTGTTTTCTAGTATAATGTAAATAATAATAATAAAGGTCCTCTCTCCCCTATGAGAGTGACTATTAATTGCTTTCATCTAAGTTGACCAGGCTTCCCCATTTAGAAATGGAGAGGAAAGCACTCTGATCTTGTCATCTTGACAGTGGACTTGGGGCTCCAGCTGGGGTACTGACCAAGATTTACAAAAGTTAAGGCACAGGAGAAAATTGTATAAATGACCTAATTTGGAAATACTAACTTCTGGCAAAGTTGGGAAACCAAGCTGCTATCTTCACCAACCAATGAGTAACACCTTCTTTTGATATGTAGATGAGTCTCTGTCAAGCAGCAAGTGGTCATCAGCCAAATGTGAATGGTCTCTTGGTTCATGGGATGCCTCTACAGCCAAGAAATCTCTCCCTAATGGACAAGCTCCTGTAAGAAGTATAAAACTTTAAGACTATAGAGTTTAAGTAGATCACTGAGAAATAAAAGGAAAGCAAAGTCAGTCAATCAACATGCATGTCTTGAGTACGTACCAAGCAACCAGAGACATCTGGGGACTAAAAACATATAAGGAAAATGGTCTCCACCTTCAAGGAGCTGATAAAATAACTGTTGAGAAGGCACAAAGGTAAAAAGAGACCTAACCATACAGGGCATTCCTGTGACTGAGGGCGAAGTTTGTGTACTCAGTGTGAGCACTATGGTAGTCCCAAAGAAGGGAAGCATTTTGGTGGGTAAGTGTAGGTTTTGAACGTGTCCTTGAAAGATAGAAGTTTGGATAAGCAGAGAAGAGCAGCAAGGCTATTCTAGGTAGGAGGAATGGTGTGGGAAAAGGTTTGGAAACAGGAAAATACAAATATTTAGAAGAGAAAGCCGACCATTTTTGCTGTAGTAGGATAGGAAGCAATAGGTTAGAATTTTAATGTTCTGATCAAAGACCACTGACAATCTTCTACAACTAAAATAGACCATGGTGTGATTAGTGGGAAAGAAGACACTATGAAATTAAAGAACTTTGGGACCAGACTATGGAGGGTTTTGAATGTCATGTTTTTGAGATCCATCCATGTTGTTGCATGTGATTCTCTTTTATTGCCAAGTAGTATTCTATTGTAATAGTACACCACAATTTGTTTATCCATTCTTCCGTTAATGAACACTTGGGCTATTTTCCAGGTTGGGGCTGTTATGTATAAAAGGCACTATAAATATTCTTACACATGTCTTTTTTGTGGACCTATGGTCTCATTTTTCAGTATCTAGAAGTGAAAGTGTTACAGAATAGGTTAAGTGTATGCTTAACTTTATAATAAACTGCCATACAATTTTCCAAAGGAATTGTACCATTTTACATTCCCACGTGAGCAATGTGTGAGTCCAGCTGGGGAGCACATATATTTAAAACAGGAATCTGAAAGATAGATTTCACAGCAGTAGGACACAGATTGGATTGATGCAGGAGGAAATGAAAGTAAGGAGTCTAATGCAGGAGTTCAGGCTGCTATGGGTCTATTCTCAAGTTGTAGCAAGACTAAAAAAAGGAATGAAATATTTTAGGAGATATTGCAAAAGAAATCACATTCTATAAAAATACAGGAATCAAAGTCAACTCAGATTTCAAGCTCAAGGAAAGCTTGTTTGGCAGGGGGAAAATGAGCTTAGGGTGTGTTGAGTTTACAATGATGGGCCATGTAGAAGGTCAGATTTGAAGGCTGATCTAGAAGTGTGGAGGTGATAAATCCAGTTATGAATGAATAGTCCAGAGGAAGAATAAAGATGAACAAAGAGCAGCTAAGGCCTAAACCCCTGTAATTAGAAAGCAGTAGGTTGTGTAAAGAAAAGGCTTAAGTGAATGGTTAGGAAGATCAGAAAGATCTCATATGAGTAATGCTCAAGGTTTAGCCCTATTCTGTGATGGGCATTTTTCCTTCAAAGTTCTCCAAACCCTGAGGCATATTTTGCACTAGAGGACACCAAAGTGGCCTGAAAGATTGAGGAACTTGCTGAAAGCCAAGAGCACATGGCAGAGCTTTATTCTTTCACTTCCCCTCCACATCACAGTGTAAATACTATCTCTTAGGTGCCTTACAATAGAATCAAACATTCTCTCATCTGCTTAAAACACAAAAACAAAGCCGCTGAATCTACAAGGCAGAGTTTAAGCTACTGAACTGTTGAGCATGGTATTTTATCAGAGTACTTACAGGAAAGTGTTATATTTCACAGTTGTTTATGCAAATGGGGATCTACTGCCCTGGGCTGTACAAAGCTCTGGACCCTTTGCCTGTTCCCAGCTTTCCAAGGAACCCCCTATCCCTGTAGGCTCCAGCTAGCTCAGCATTTTAATCTCTGCAGTGGGAGCCACACTAGTGCCACACCACTACTAAGCAGCAATATTGGCCTTTCAACTAAGTCTTTCTGGTGACATTCCTTCAGCACAAAAGAATGCTTCAAACATGGTAGGAAGCACAGACCCTGAGGTAAACTTTTGGGAAGCACTTTGGAGTCGGTACCCTACAGGTTAGTCTTTATCAGTAACTGAAGAAGTGACTGTGATGGCAGGTGAAAAATGGACTTGCTTTCCCAAGTCTCCATTCTAGTAAATTATGTGTAAGATTGAAATGATGTCCTTCTTTTAGGTACACATTCTCATGCCTGAGCTAGATTATGTAACTTCTAAAACTAGGTTATTTATTGTTTTCTCTTTTCGCTTTTTTCTCCCTTGAATGTATTTTATAGTCTAAGGCCTTTTACCTTTTGAGTTCTGTCTCCCTGTACAGAGCAATCTTGATCTCACTGTGGGTTTCTGATATTTGGACACTAGAGATCTTGATGACAAGCTACTTATGAGGCCTGGGTCCAGTACCATCCTTTCAACTCGAAATTGGCCAAATCGAGCCCTGGAGCTTAGTACATCATTTCTGTCATATACAGTGCAGTCCGCCAGGAGACGCAATCCCCCACCACGTACCCTTCATCCCATCAGCACAAGCCATTCACGCGCTGGAACACCAAGACCTATGGAAGAAATACTCAGAGGATCCCGAGTGTAGGTTTCAAAAGCAGAATATCTGGAATCTATGGTAAAACTAATGAAGAATTTTACATAGAGAATGAATTTAAATCTAAGATTGAAATATATGCCTAAACAGTAATCATTACATATTCTTATGATGAACTGCACACTGGTGTAAATCTAATACAGAAAAAATGGAGTTAAATTTGAATGAAATATAGATATACTGGATCTTCCTATTGATTTAGCTAAAGATTTATATTTCTACAAATAAAATGTTGGCTAGAATACTTCAGTAGAACTCACCAAAGGAATAAAAGACATATGTATTTTATTAAAACATTTTCCTTAGTGGGAACATCCTCAGTGAAATTCTTCCCCAAATAATAGTTAATTCTCCTTTAATATTTTTCTGTACCATTAGGATCTACCTATTCCATTGACAATGAAAACTTTAAAACCTCAGATAAGTAGATGCTTATACACCAGGAAATATGTCCCTTGGCACGTCTTAGGAAGTAACACTAAACATGTTCTCTTCCCTTTTCCCACCTTTCATTCACTAGACACTCTGAGCCTCACTGTGCAAAAAATACCAAGCCAAGTCTTTAAAATAAAATTCTTTCATTAGTTGTTGACTTACAAAACATCTTAGGATAGTTAATTTCTAAGACTAAGAACAAGGGTGTGAGATGACAACACCATAACTGTGTTTTGAATTCAGCCTCTAAATCCAGGACGTCACTATACTTCTCTCCCAACACTTCTTGATTTTGACTTTTCAATTTCTTGTTACAATTTATCCCAATAGACTTACTAAAAGAGGTGTCCAAAACCACCAAAAATCTTTGTTAGGACACCAGGGTTCTCAGCTGCTCTCTATTTTGTTGATATACCTATATCTATACTGATATAGCTATACATTCATTTGAGTATGAGTGGTCTTGATGTATAATTAATCTCTCATCCCTCTGACAGTGCTTTTCTCCAAGTGGAAAAGTAAGCTGCTTTGTTTTTTCTGGGACATGAAAAGTATCATTCAGCTTTTAATTACTATCTTGGGCATGAGTAATACTGCAAACTGCTCCAAATCCCATGGAAGGAAATAAGTTTAGGAACTTTACCTGGAAATTATAGTTTTTAGTGAGAAGGACAACCAGAAAGCCCAGAACTGTGAGTTCCATCAGATGTGAAATTACAAATCCATAACTGTCAGAGAAATACAACACAATATAGGGAAAATTGTTTTATTCCAGTTCTCTGTGGGAGAAAGGGTCAACTTCTGCTGTATGCTCAGGATGAAGTTTCAACAATAAGAAAATACTATGAAACCCGAAACTTTAATTCTCCAAAATCCTTTCATTGAGATCTCTTCACTTAAAAATGTAGGCAGCTTAAAGCTTTCTGTGCATGAAATTAAACTCATCTGCTCAATTTATTTGATTCTAATCAGTTTGCTTATATTGTTATAACTTTATGCTTTCATGTCTTGGTTTCTGCTGATGGGATCTGCAGCCCAGTGGCGGCCGACTCACTCTCCTCTCCCTCACCACTGCCCCTGAGTCGAAATAATCTGCTGCCACCTATTGGCACAGCTGAAGTGGAACACTTGAGTACTGTGGGGCCACAAAGGCAAACGGTATGTCTTTCCTATTGCCTTTCAATGTGCTTGTAAAACCTCAGGGTCAGTAATTCTGCAGGGTCTGTGCTCTGGTCTTGACTTAACACTATATTTTGTCAAAAGTACACACTGAATTCTGATTCATAACGATGGCATTGGAGCTGCTTGGCCTGCAGTGACCATACCTGTTAGGGTTGATAAAGGACATGCACAGCTCCACTACGAATTAACTGTTTCTGTAATTTTTATCTCTTCTGCAGAAAACCCATGGCGATTCCAGTCGAGCTCGAAGTGCAGCGGTGGATGAGCCTAACCATCAGCAGCCCCACGAGAGGCTCCTTTTACCAGACTTTTTCTCCAGGCCCAATACAACTCAGTCATTTCTGGTAGAGTGACATACTTCCTCTATGGTCTTGATAGTTGAGGAAAGGGGAAAAAAATAGTTTGGCAGACTTAAGGCTTTACATGGTGGCTTAATCAAACTCTAAGAATAAAAGATGAGGTTCTAATAAAAATAATATTTTTAAGTTTTAAGTATATTTTGTTGAAACTCTAACTGGTCTCTGTCACTCATTCTTTTAACTTATACATAAATTGCAAATTCTAAGCAATTTAAAGTTTAGCTATTTCTGAGAATAAGCAAAATGTTAAACCCCAGTGTGTATCAGATTAGCATTAACTTCATTCTCTAACACTGCTCTTAGGGAATTACACAAAAAATGGTATCAGATTATGTATGTGGACTGGTGGATGTGCGAGTTAAGACTTTTGGGGGTTCTTAGTTAATTGGTGTTTGAAATGCTGACAATGCCTTACCACTTAATGTACATTTACTAGCCCTTTTACTTTTAAACAATAGAAAAAAACCTGATTGGGAGACTGGAGATCATGCACTGACCTTGCCCAAAATTGTAAGCCAGGAGCTCAGCCCCACCTCGTTTGCTTTGTGCAAGAGGGCTTGGAGAGCCTAGGAAGTGACTGGGGCTACACTTATGGCCCAGGAACCAGGCACCAGGAACCCACATCCTATACCAGTTTTCAAGACAGTGGTATTTGCAACACACTTATCTCAACTCATAACCCTTAAAACTGTATCAGCCTAAAGCACTGTACGATTCTTCCTCCATTAGAAGAGTGGTGAGAGTAGTAAATGAATGGGACATTGTACTAGTTTCCTAGGGCTGCTATAACAAATTACCACAAACTGGGTGGCTTAAAACAATAGAAATTTATTCTCTCAATTCCAGAGCCTATTAAGTCCAAAATCAAGGTGTCAGCAGAGCCATGTTCCCTCTGCAGGTCCTAGGGAAGAATCTTTTCTTTCCTCTGTCCTAGTTCCTGGGCTGTTCGGCTTACTGCCTGTTTTTGTAAATAAAGTTTTCTTAGAGCAGAGCCACCACGCTCATTCACTGTCTGTGGCTGCTTTCCTACTGTAACAGCAGAACTGAGGAGTTCCACTGACAGTATGTACCACAAAACATAAAACGTTTACTATCTTGCCCTCTACACAAAAAAAAGTTTGCTGATCCCTGATAGAAAACATGGGGCTTCATCAGGAAAGAAAAAAAAAAATCTCAAATCTCTTAATACCAGTGCTGACAGGAAACTGAGAGGGACGTTTTTATTCTAGAAGTACCAGTGGGATGGTATTGATAGCTTTTTTTAATATCTGCATTTAGGTATTTTAGTTGTATCTTAAAATCTTTAAATCCCTTGAGATAATTTTGAAATGTTTGAGTTCCATATTGAGAGTCACATTTCAAGCATGGAAGTAGTCATGGGTGTTTCAATGTTGCTGAAAAGGTTCTGGTTCTGTTGTTTTAAACAGTCAGCAGGCAATGGAAATCAGATAAAAATTCCCTTCACAGCCAATTTTAAGTATTTAGAAATATTAAACCATACGGATTATTTATAAATGCTAAGATTTTCTTAAAGACATATTAATAAAGTTGTAGAACTTGAAATTTTTACAAGTTAACAATGGCTCTGTGGGCTTCTGGCTTGGGATTTTTCTTACTTGGAACGTAAGAGTACACTTAGCCAACTTGTCCCTCAGAATGTCAGATGATGTCGATTACATTGCTGTCCAACTTCAAGGTTTTCCCTCCTACCAAGTAACACATTATCCTCTGGGAGAAGTCACATCGTAAGAAGTGTCTCATCTTCTCTCTTTTTCAGCCGGACACACAGTATCGTCGTTCATGTGCTACTGAGCATCCTCATCAGGCCCGACCTGGTAGGGGATCTGCAGGAACAGGTCGGGCCATGGCTTTTATTTTACTACTATGTGGTTAAGACCCTGCTGTTTTCCATGTTTATTTTTCCTTCCTCCAGATTTTATTACATTTTGTTTTCCTACATCTTTGTAAATTACCTCAAATTCATTTTGGAATATGGGATATAATAAAAAAATTACAGAACTCCACTGCTCAAAGCCAGAAAGTTCCAGATTTGTTTTCTCATATAAAAATTAACCTCTTGCCATTCCGGCAAACTACTTTTTTTTTTAATCTAAAAAATTTAAGCCAAATAAGTCATTTTCGTAACATTCAAACACTGCATGGATTTTATTACTTGGCAAACCCCATATTGCTATGGATTAAACTGATCTGGTCAGTTAAGCTGCTAGGCCAAGGTAAGAAAAGAAATTCACAATGTCAAGACACAAGGAGTCTGATTCTATCCCATTAACTTTTTTGTCTTCTAAGTTATATTCTATAGTTTCTATTTTCATGTGAGTGATGAGAGAAAATTTAAGGATGTCTTAATTCTTCCTATAATGGTCTCACCATCAGGGTCATTTTCTCCTTATGTTATAGGTGAAATTTAGAACTATTGGGCAGTTGAAATGTTTCCTGTTAATAATCAGATTAATCAGCAAGTACATTAAAAAGTAATCTGCCTCAAACCTTCTCTGTAATCCAAGTGAATTCTTTTAGTTCAGTTCCTAGTAGCATCATTTGGTAGTCTTTGAATGCTTTCAGTGGATTCGGTTCTTGGATCAGTTCTCAGAGAAGCACTGCTGCCTCTGAGCTAGTTATTACATTTGGCCATGCTGCCGGTCAAGTATAACTAGTATAATATTTAGGTAAGTCCTTTTAAATTAGTGGCTATTTTCTAAAATTAGGTTACTGCTTTCATATCTAAATATAGATTTTGTTTCTTTATTTTTACATTATAAAATACACAAACATGATTTTTATTGCCTTGGTAAATATATACTTTACTATTTAGTCACAGGCTCCAAATTTAAAGTCTAACTGATAACTGGAGCAAAAAAGCCCATACATGAACTTGAGACAATCAAATCTAGAATGTCTACTAATGTTACTCTATGATGTCATCTTTGTCTGACAGGTCCTCAGTTACATGGATCTACAAAATCTCAAAACAGAGGTGGACCTATCACTAGAACCAGGCAGGGACCATAGGGCAAGTGAGAAGAACCTGCCTCATGCTGCAGGGAACATGTGGGAAGATTTCACAAATCAGTGTTCAGTCATCTCGTGATGCAGAGCTTGTAAACAGGAGACAACTTGAAACTATCTTCATGAAGAGTTATTTTGGTACAACAGACTGAGAACAGTATCAGCCAAAGATTACATGGGTACTGCTTCTATCTCCAGTTACTGTCTTCTTTCAGCATAAGTTAACCATTTCACTGGACAGTAAAATTTGTACCCAAAGATGTAACAAAAGAGTAATATCCTCCAAATCACTGTTCATATTGTCTGTTAACAATGATCAGTTCAATTATTACAGGATTCTATCAGACTATACATACACAAAAAGTAGGAAATTGTTTGATAACATTATCACTGGCTTCGGAATACTTCTGCTTGTGTTAATTTTTGGACAGGTGTACTCACTTTTACGTCATTTTTAGGAGATAGTGCTGTCAAAAATCTGAGCTACTCATCAAACAGGTGAGTCGTTCCTAAAGTTTTCTCTTTAGATGTCCAATTCCATAGGCAGACAGATATGGAAGGGGTGAGTAACTAAAGACATAAATGTTGAGCACTGGTGTAAAGTAACCTATGTAATAAACCATAATGGATTTTTTTTTCACATAGGACGACTCAACCTCACACAACACCTGCTTGATATCAGGTTATGCTTCTTTTCTTCTTAAAGTACTTTAGTGGTCGTATTTATTTCCAAATATTAAACTCACCTTGCCGATTTTCTCCTGCAGATCTAAGAAAGGCAATTTAAAAATTTATAGAATATTTCTATTAGTGAGCCAGCAAGACACAACTTCTTAAAATTTCAGAAACCCTGCAAATTAGTCCAGTATAAACATATCCTAAGAGCAAAGGAAGAGAACTTGGACATTCTTCCAATTTTCACATGGACCTTTCCTGAGTGCACTCATTAACAATGGTTTTAACTATGGCTTACATTTATTTTATTTAAATTTCACTGAATTTTAATTTTGATGATCATACTGGTTTTAGATCTTACTGTTAATCTTCAGAGTTGATCAATTCAATTGGGGTAATTTTATTATTTCGCACTTATCTAATGCTATCACATGAAGACGGATGCTTCAAACAACCTGCATTAAAATTGTATTTTTGATGCAATTAAAGAGTATTTTTTAACCTGTTTATAATCACAAACTGAAAACGTGTCATGGGCTTACCCCAGATAAATCATGATACATAAATCTCAGTAACAGAAGGCTTGTTTTATGTATATGGTATTGAATATATTAGCTTACAAATCAGAGATTTTAAGTTGAACAGTCCCTAAAAAATTTCCATATATTCTAATGAGTTCATACCAATTCAACTAAATATAAGTGAAAATCTCTGTACCATTCTCACAAATCAATACCAGGAGTACATAATAACAAGCCACTGGATCAAGACGGCTTGCCTTTCAAGGTTAAAGTTAAGAGTCAGAAGGAGCCTCTAACAAGTCATTTAGCCCAGCTCCCTTACTCTTTTATAGAGGAAAGAAGTTCAGACAAGCTCAGTGACTTAAGGACATTCAGCAGTTACAGGCAGGACTACAACATCTCTTGAGGCAACTTAAACCAGGCTATCTGCTACAATGCTGACTACGACTACTTTTCTTCTCTCTTCTTTATCCTAAGCACCATTCATATCGTTTCTAGATCATCTTTTAAATGATCACACTGGGATCATTTAAAAAGCTCCTGGAACTTAACAGTCATTTTTTTACTTGTTTATTTAATCATGTAAGATGCTTGAAGTTATCTGAACACCTGTTTCTCCTATAAACCTCAAGCAAAGAGTGCAAAACTTAGTTGTAAAACAAAAAGGAGAGGGTCTATGCAAGAACATTAAGAAAGCAGGGGTTTCCCTGGTGGCGCAGTGGTTGAGAGTCTGCCTGCCGATGCAGGGGACATGGGTTCATGCCCCGGTCCGGGAAGATACCACATGCCGCGGAGCAGCTAGGCCCGTGAGCCATGGCCGCTGAGCCTGCGCGTCCGGAGCCTGTGCTCTGCAACGGGAAAGGCCACAACAGTGAGAGGCCCGCATACCACAAAAAAAAAAAAAAAAAAAAAAAGACTGAAAGTAAATTGGCAAGTATTTGGAAGACAGATGTCCAGCAAGTGTGTTGAAGGCTAGGTAAAGTACCTGTTCTAATAAACACACACCACTAAATACCCTGCAGCTCACTCCTGTGTGGCAAAATGACAACTGCTAAATGTGGTAGGGATAGATCTGCATTATAGGTACAGTTCCTTGTACAGAAGACCCATAGAAGAGTGCTGTCAGGAAGCATATACCCTTCCGCTCCCTCAATGATCACCACCAAATTCCTTCATAGGAGGACCTCACAGAATGTCATGGTGTTTCCAGGATATACTAACATCAGGTTGAGAGATTCTGTTTGGTTTATGTAGTTGATCTGAATCATTTAGGCTTGAAAGATAACTTTTCTCAAGGGTTAACTTTTGTCTTCAAATCTTGACGGCACCTTGCCTACGATGGCATCAATTAACACCTAAGGAGTTTTGAAGAGAAAATTCCATTATTTCTTTTCTTTCTTGAGAGTTGTTTTTTTCCCCCCTCGTTTGGAAGGTTTGCAGTACTTTGCTTCCATCTGAGCCAGAAAACTGTCCATTTCCTTTTGCCGATCCTTTTGTCTGCTCTGTTTGAGAAGTTAAAACACAAGCTTTCAAAACACAAGACTGTCCACAGAGATAAAAGTACTTAGCAGCTTCCAGGGGCTGGTGGAAAGGGAGAATGGGGAGTGACTGCTAATGGATAAGGGGTTTCTGTTTAGGGTGATGAAAATGTTCTGGAATTACTGCTGATGATTGTAAAACCTAATAAATATACTAAAAACCATTGAACTGTACAATTTAAAAGGATGACTGTATGGTACCTGAATGTCTTAAAAGAAGAAAACAAAATGCCCACAATACTGTACATACACTCCAAAGAAAATATTAGCAGTAAGAATCAGAACATGAAAGAAGTGGTGGCAACCTTCACAGACAACCTGCCAGGTTTACCTGAATGAGTGCTTTCAAGTTATCCACTCCTTCATCAAGCCCCAACTCCTTCCTGCTCATTTCTGCTTCTTTAGCCTCTTCCTGAGCCTAAAACAGAAACTCATGTGAGACGCTATGGCAATCTAGCAAATACTAAAAATACACCCTATTTCCCCAAAGCAAATTTAAGACTCCTTCAATTTGAAGATTATATAAATTAAAAGGATAAAATTGCATAAATATGACACTCACTAAAAGGCAGCATTGCTGACATCAAGCAGTAGATCCTCTGATTCCAATAAGCATTTCTGACTGCTCCCCATTTGTATTTGCTAGGGGTAAGCAGGTAATTTGGTTTCATAAACCACATGGTGACAGGAAGGAAACCAAAATGCTAGAAGAGCTAAGAAAGGTCACTTAGCCAAGGATGCCCTCAAAATTCTGCCAGGATATAGGCACCTCAGATTCCTCCTCTGGAAACCCAATTTACTACATGTGACTTGGGGCAGCCTTGAGAGCAACCCTGGTTTAAAATTTCCCCTGAGTAGTTAGGATAAACTCTAACAAATTCAGTTTTAACCTTTCTTTACCGGATTTCAAAGCCACCTCCTCTTGCCAAATGTTACTAGGGCACTGATTCCAAAATACCACAAGAATACCTTGGGAAAGGTTAATAAGTTCATTCTTTCCTTCAGGGCAACAAGTAAGACTATAAGAGGCCCCAACCCCCAGTGAATTTTCTAAGTAGCAATGAATACTATTAATACTGAGAGTTATGATACATTAGGACCCTGTTATTCCAATAAAGAGACACAGTTTCCATTGTCTACTTTCAGTCCCTGTATTCAATTTATTTCTTTTAATACTGTATTCCCCTCTCCAAGTTTGTGGGAGTCTCACTCAAAAGTATTCCAGCCTCCCGCCCCGCTCCCCCAAACTCTAGGGAAGTTTCTCAAGCTAATAGCCTATTACTGAATACAGCTGTGCTCAGTTTCACCTAAAAAATGATTACCAACTTAAGATAAACTGTCAGCTTGAATCTAGACAGATGTAGCCTATGAGCCAAAATGATGATCTTGATACACATTCCACTTCTCTCAACTCAGCACAGGTGTCAGGTTTCTCCTGTCTCTTTACCTAAAAGCTGCAGACCTACCTCCACCCCCATTTCAGCCATACAAAGTAAAGTACCCACCAAAGAGCTACAGTCTTACACTGTTTGCTCTCCGTGGAGCTCCCATTATGAAAGCCAGGTTGAGGCAATGGTGCCTTTTAATACCAAAAGACCAGAGGCACAGATGTTTGTTACCTTGGATCCACTCCCTCCCTGAACCCCAGATATCCTTAAGCTCCTTTCCCCTGCCATCATCCTTACCCTCACCAACTCCACAGTTTAATATGGGTATAAAGGACACACAAGCCACAGTCCTTGATACTCCACAAAAGTGTACCTCAGAGTGTGTTTGGAAAGACACTGTTATCAAAATAAACTAAATTGTTTGTTTAAAAAAATGTATATTCTGGGTCCAACTCAAGAATCAATCTGGCAAGAACAAAGGAATCTGAATTAACAAGACACAGTTTTAAAGGGACAGCCTCTGTCACCCTCCCCGCCACGCCTTAACCAAGTGAGAATCACTGTCTAGCCTGTGTATCTGGACTCCATTATTTTATCTCCTCAGGAATGCCTCAGCAAGGTTACAAGAATTGGCCCATATGAAGAATATTTCAGTGGTACTTTAAAATGATATTATCTAAATAATCCATGCAGTAAAATCCTCTTGAGCACAACACAGTAGAAAAAAAGTTTCTCTTAATGACCTGATCTGCTCATTTTATTAGATGAAAACTACAAATCAAGTTAAACCTAGTCTTTATTTCAGCAGTCTTGTATATATTTTCATTATTGTAAATATCCTCAAATTCTTTTTGGAAGCAGTCAAGATATAAACAGCATTCAAAATCTTACCCTCCTTTTCCTTGCATTCATCTTTTGCTTTGCTTCTTTGACAAAGGCATTATAGGATGGGACCTCTCTGGCATCAATGGCTTGTTGAATAATGTTCCTTATCCTGGGTTCCTCTGTGTACTGCACACACAGCACAGACTCCATGATCTGATCCATGTCACCCTTGAAGTCCAGATAGGCCTGTTTAATATCAGCCAGCTCTTCTTCTGAACCTTTGTATGTCTTCTCAAAAGCTTGAATGTCTTCTAGAGATATCTGAACAAATGAGAGGCATATGCTTTAACTCTGAGAATTTTATTTTAAATAAAAGAAATACTAGTAAAAAGTATATTTAGGTGTTGAAATGTTTCTCCTCAACTCAGTTACTTGAGTTGAAATTGTTGCAAGGAACCAAAGTTTCTATGACAAAGATTTTCCAGAGTTCTCCCTAATCCAACCTTTACAACTGCTAAGCTACAGACCAGGAAAATTTAAGTGAAGTTTCCAAGCTAGGAAAAGTTTCAGGACTTACATCGGAATATGTAAAATAAAGCACATCTTGTAAAAAATCAAATGCCCCCATTTCACTACAAGCACTTTACATCAACGGAAAATTAAAGACCCATTTCAGTAAGAGTGTGTGTGTGTGTGTGTGTGTGTGTATGTAGGTGCATGTGTTATGGATACACACACACGGTTCAAACTAACAGTGAGATATGTCTTCCCTTCTTCAAAGATCGATAAGTAGATAGGTATCTCCTGAGGAACGCCGGTGTGTATGTGTGTGTTTATTGATATTTCGAGGCCAAATAAAATTCCTCATTCTTACACAACACAAAATGCAAGGCCTTAGAGGCATTCAATAAACGTTTGTTGAATGAATGATGAAAACAGTCACAAGGAAATCTCCAGAGTTCTTTACCTTTTTAAACAGTAATCTCCAATAGGCCTCCCAGTCCCGATCTTGGCTGAGCACAACAGAATCCTCGTCCACTGTTCCCTGCTCATCGTACACTGCTCTCTGATCTTTGTCACTCAGAACGGAATAGACCTTCCCAAGGATCTGCGGGAAAGAGCATCCAAAAATCAACCCTGCGCCTCTCACTGAAACCGCGCCGCGAGAAATAAAGATTAGAAAACGCCAGGCCGGGTTCGGCTCACTCCACCTGGGCGGGGTCGGGCGGCCAGAAGACGGAGAAAAGCCCGGCAACCGGCGGACCGGGGTCTAGCGCACCTGGAAGCGGCGGGTGGCGTCCTCCTTGTCGCCCTCGCCCACCCGGTCCGGGTGCACCTGGAGGGACACCTTGTGATAGCCGCGTCGGACCTCGCCGTCTGAGGCCTCGCGCCGCACGCCCAACACTTGGTAAAGGTCGGCGGTGCCGAACACTTCCTCGCACAGCTCCAGAAGCCCCATGGCCGGCAGCGGCGCGGAGCCGGCGGCGACCTCAGCGAAATAAGCCTGACTCCAGTGACGCTAAGCAGACGTGGGCGACACCCTTTTCCCGCGCAAAAAGCCCAGGGCGCCGGCGCCACAAGAGGCGCCGAAATGGGCGGGGCCACGACACCACACTTTACGGCGGTTGCAAAGGGGGGTGTGGCCAAGCTTGCGTCGGCCAGAATTGAGGCGGAGAGTGGAGCCGGCGTCCCTGGTTTCCTCTAGCGCCAGGACCTCCTTCCACCACGCCCTCTCCTCCGCGGCCCTCCTCCCGATGCTCTGGAAATCTCGCATCTACCTTTTCCCCAACGTCCTAGCTCAGTTTATGCAACAATATAAGGAACGTTTATATTAGGCTGAACCTATGCACTGTTTTCTTTTTGCTTTTACAGGGTATCAACGGCATTTGGCAATTTCACATGGTTTAAATTTAACCTGAAGATTAAACAGATTTGTTCTTTTCCAAAGATGATCTGACAAGAGTACATAGAGCTCTGAGGCCCAAATAATTTTGCAACCTACAGGTTGGGACCGCTGGGTAGGGACTTTCCCTTGAGCCCTGCAATTTAAAAACCCTACATTAAACAAAAAGACAAAATACTGGTCTTTTAAAAATTCTTTGTCTGATAGAACTTCTAGATTTGACATTTATTACAGAATCATTGCCATTCACCTTCCAGCTCCTAAATCACCTTCCACTTTGCTGGAGATAACATGGTCCAAATGCTCATCTTATTAAAACCTAAACTTTGGAAGCAAAAGCTTTCTCAAGTGCAGTCCTGGGTTTGAGCATGCTGGACTTGAGTGGGTAGCAAGACAGGCTGATGCAATCATTCAAGACTTGGTGAAAAATCTGGGCCTGGAAATCCAAAGCAAGGCTAGGGCTAGAGAAAACTTTGGAAATCAGGGAGAGGATGAGCTCACATAGGAAGTTTGCGTATATAGATCTTAGACAAAAGATAGACCAGGGCACAAAGTGAATACGTGAGCTGGAAGAAACTCAGTGGCTCAAAATACCCATTTCACATCAGTTCCCCTCACTGGACAATACTTTCCAGAATTACATTCTCCTCTGCTCTACCAATTAAAGCTTCTCCAAAGACCTCAAACTCTCCAGGGTAGATTATTATCTTTTAAACTTTGAAATGGTTTTCAAAACATTTCTCTTTCCTAGTTCCAAGATCAAACCCAGGTAAAGTCAGTTGCTCTCTGCCTGCTGTGCCTTTAAAGTCGCCCCAAAGTAAGTGGAAGCCAACCAGTGACAACCCTGGGAGAGCCTTGATGACCTCAGATTTTGAGATGGCTGGTAACTGTTCTCAGAATATAAAACCCAGAGAATAAAATAGTTTGGTACATTGATAGGGCTATAGAATCTCCTCTATAAATCTCCTATGTTTTAGTTTTATGTCAGATTATGAAATCTGTATTATCCAATGTGCACTAAAACCATCTAATCCTGCTGCACTTCTGGTGGAACAGAGTATGTGCTATTTGGGTTTTGGGGGACACAACCAGTCATCTGTATTACAAAATCATGATACCTAAACCTGATTCTGTCACTGACTCTTTAAATGGATTTTTGTAAAGCCCCTCATCTTAGCTCATTTCCCCGGCTACAGACAATACGACATGTTGGAAAGGGCTCTCCAGGTAGGAACATTGGGGTCTGACTCTTAGCTCTGCCCAATATTAAAACTATGTGGCCTTGGGCAAGTTTCTACTGCTGAACTTCAGCTTCCACTCCTATAAACGAGATAATCCTACTTAATTTCAAGATATCTTATAATTCTCACAAATAACCTTGCACGGAAAAGGCCTAAAATGTATGTGGGTACTTTACAATATTATCTTTCTTCCAGTTATTCCTAAAAAGCAGGTTGTTAGAGCCTAAAAGCTCATAACAAACCTACCTTTGTAAATCTGAAATTTTGCATTTACAAGACAATGTAAATCTGCAATTACAAAAACAGTAAGTGAAGTAACTGTGTTCCTGAGCTGGTGGGATGACCATAAATGACTAAAGTAGGAATTAGTTGGATAGGACACAGACATGCTGGTTGGGGACTTTGAAACACAGGGAAGTCCTGGAAGGTAGCAGGCTGTAAAGTTGTCCAAGAGACCCAGAGTCCAATCCACCCCACAGCCACTGTCTTTCCCCAGATGAAGGCTGAAAAAGCTAATTAGTACCTATACCCAGCTTTATGTCAGTCAAGAACAAACCTCTCCCTGGGCCCTGTTCAGGTCAGGCCAGAATACCATGGATGACTTAAAAAATTCCATTTATTGACCTCTAAATATAATAAAACTAAGAGACCTGCACAAATATTTTAAGAGGACTTCGACCTTGTTCCCAGTGCTATGATCACTGAAGTCAGTTTGCTTTTGTTTCTGTAGCCTCTGTATCTGTTTTCTGAGCCGCTAAGAGGACTTCTCGTGCCCGTTTCCGTCGCAGCCTCTCAGCATTTGTGATCACCATCGGATGCAGAGGGAAAAAGCCAGAAAGACCTAAAAGTAACAGTATTTTCATTCATTATAACAATACAAGCTAATGTTTCCCTGGGAACTCAGCATCACTGAACTGAGGTCTAACAGAGACCTGATCTAGAACATAGATTCAAATCAAGTTCCTCACTCAACAAAATGTTTTACCTCTTCCCCCAACTCACTTCCTTCCGTTTACTGCAAGGTCACAGTGGATGTTGTCTACTTCCTAACACTATTTTCCTTACTTGGAAACAAAAAAGAACTGACAGATAGCCATTCAAGACACACCGTTCCCATTTTTTAGCATAAAATCTCAGTCATCCAGAAAGTCTCATAAAGGAGTCTACAAAAGGAATCTCCAGATTCAAAATGGCAATCAGATCAATTTCAGTTCTCACTCCAGTCCTGATTAGCCTGGAGATAATGAAAATCGTTCTTAATTCCCATCATCTTGGAGCTGATTTCAATTTAAAATCCCCTCAGAGAGGTAAGGCTAGAGCTGAGTTACCGAGAAGCTTTTCCACAGGCTTAGAGAGGTGGGCTCCACAGCCAATCCAATGCCGGATCCGGTCCAGGTTGAGAGCAACGATTTTCTCTCCATGACTGTTGGGCAGTGGATCATAGGAGCCCAGCTGCTCCACGAAACGGCCATCCCTGGGGCACTTGTTGTGAGCAGCCACGATGCGGTAGAAAGGCCGGTTGGTACAGCCACCCAGGGTAAGGCGGATAGTTAAGTGGCCTCCATGGTAGGCCTTGCAGAGCAGAGTATCTGTAGACAAATAAGTGGTTAAGACACAAGAATCGAGGGCACAAAACCGACAAAATGAGATAGATGAAATGAGTCCCCTTCCTCCACTGAAAGGTCCTTACTTCCAACCAATTCTTGTCAATCTGACTTAGATACCGTTTCTTTGTGAAACTCCTCTTATGCACTCCAGCCATCCCCCAACGCACTCAACACTGGCTCTGGACCATGTCGGAGTCCAGCTGCCTCATTTATAAAATTGATGCCGTTTATCTCATAGGGTTTCCGCGAAAACTTAAAAACAAAACAAGAAAACCACTGAGGAGAGGGTCAAAAGTGTGCAGTTTCAGGTACTGGTTGCCTCTAGCTCGTCTACGAGAGCGCCGCTCCACCCAGTCCCGCACGCCCCCTACCCCCGGCGACCGCCTTTAAGGTCTCCCGGGGCCCCCATCACTCACTGAGCTGGACCATAGCGCAGCCGGCAGGCGCCGGGGCCTGTGCACCAGCTGCGACGCCTCGGAGCTTCTCGCCTCCCGCGCTGATCCGCTCTACCGCCTCGGTGGCGCGGAGGACAGCCGGGAAAGGTCAGCGTTGAGGAACGGCCGGCCTCCAAGCTCCGCGACCCCAGGCCGGGCGCCTCGGTGCCGGAAGCGAACGGCCCACTCGCCCCGCCTCTTCCGCTTTTCGCCCCTACACTTCCCGTAACGCAACACAGTGGAACCTAACGTGCCTCAACTGCCGCAAAGGAGGGGAGCTACAGTTTGGGGCCGGATAAGTGCGAGAAGAGCCCTGTGGGGTCTCCCGGCCCTCACTGGCCTTTGGGTTCCTGCCAGAGGGAGTCCTGGGAGCGGCTAAGAAGTGCTAAAGTGCTCCACAAATCCATCCTTCCAGCAAACTTTCCGAGCACCAGTTAGGGCCAAGGCGAGCTGCCGAGAACGCAAAGATGCGCTGTCCTTGCCCCCAGGAAGCTTGACAGTCTGGTAGGGGAGATGGTGAGGTTACACCAGAGTAACTAGGGGTGGTCAGTACACAGTCCTGGAGTGAGCGGAAGAGAAGGTGAACCTGATAATTCCTTTGTGCCTCAGGAAGACTTCATAAAGGAGGTAGTGTTAGGACTGAGAGTAGAAGGACTATAAATGAATGTAGAGTTGATTTTACCGTTCTGTGTTTACTAATATGCCTCTCACCTTCCCTCCTGCTCTACCTCCCTCCTATTATCTCAACCGCCTCCTTTAAAAAATGAAGGAGGGGAGCCTTTATTTCTGGTTTTGCTGTAAACTGATCCGGAGGACAGGGGTGAGGTATGGTTCCTTTGTCATCTCTAGCCCTAGAATAAATGGCCTCCGTTGTGAGGAGTTTTGCATCTGTTATAGGGTAATGGACTCTTCATGGAGCCCTTGTGATTTAGATCCATGAAGATACCTTCAGCAAAGACCAGTCTATTAAGCTTCTCTGTTCACTGTTGGATCCAAAGGATCTGGCCAACTCATATGCTCTTTGCTCTAATGCAGTGACCCAGCACAGCATTCTTCCTTTCCGCCCACCTTAGAAATGATGCCTTAATTCCCAAGTTCCAGTAAGTGAACCTGGCCAACGACCTTAGCAGTTGACCTCTTTCAGGAGTGATCCTGATAAGCTTTCACCAGAAACCCTAATAATGAAGCTACTATACCTTACTTATACACACACACACACACACACACACACACACACACAGTTATATTCTTATATATACCTCAGTATACCTTAACTGATGAATTCTGAATCTCTTATTTAGATTTTTTTATTGCCATCCAGTTTACTGTCAACCACTAAAACATCCAGTAACATAGACATCCAGTAAGATAGCCAATGGAAATAAGTGAATGGGTTTCAGTTTGTGCTGAAGATCCTTTTTTCTTTATCCCAAGCCCTCATATGGTGAAACATCCAGGGTATAATTTCTCTGGGAAGGAAAGGAGCTCAGTGTCCCATACAGAAAATTCTTCAGGTGGAAGGATGTCAGAAAGATGGATTTCCAAAGCCAACTGTCTCCTGTACCATGTGGATCTCTGCAAGCAGACTCTCATCTTTCAATTTCAGCTGCATGAGAGGAGGAAGGGAAGAACACATGTCATACCTGATATAACTATGTGGAGACCCCACTTTTGCGGAACCACAGCTAAAGAACATAGTTCCTCAGGATGGAATTGACTCTTCCTGTATTCTCTATTTCACAATAACTCCATTAAAAAGACCTCAAAACATCGTGCTGGTTACATGGATGTGTTCACTTTATGAAAATTCATCACGTGGTATGAACACTCACAATTTGTGTATGTTTTTGTAAAATAACTTAAAGTTTATTTTTAAAACTGTTTACCTTATCACCCAATATATCTTAACTAATGAATAATGTTCCTATTTGGCAAGTGAGAGAAAGGAATGAAAGACACAGGAATCAAAGACATTAGACTTTAATTTTAAAATCTAGATGTGTAGTAGACACATCTAGTCGCCTACTGAAAACCCACTCTCTCCCTTCTTTTACTAACAAAATCATTTCTTTCCAGGGCAGCAATGTAACCAACTAAAAAGCCACATTTCTTGCTTCCCTTGCAGCTAGGGGTAATTTCAGTTGTTGCCAATGAAATGTAAGGTAAAGTCATATCTCTTTAAAGGGAGGTGAAATAGCTAGCATGGTCCCTTTGTCCTTTCCCTGCCTTGTTCTTTATTGTGCCTGAAACATGGATATGATAGCTGGACCTACAATGGCTGTCTTGCAACTATGAGGGATGGAAACTGCATGTTATGATTGGTGAAGCAGAAAGAAAGAGGTTGGGTCTCTGATGACACTGTGGTACCAATTCTGGACTTTTCATTAGATGAGAAAAATAAAACTCCTAATTTGTTTAAGCCACTGTCTTCCAAGTCAAATTACTTGCAATCATAACTGATAGACTAGACCAGGGGTTGGCAAGCAATTGCTCATGAGCCAAATCCAGCCTGCTGCCTATTTTGTAAGTAAAATTTTATTTGAAATGCAGCCATGCTCATTAGTTGGTGTATTGTCTATAGCTGTTTTTGCACTACAAGGGAAGAGTAGTAGTTACAATAGAAACCATGTAGCCCACAAAGCCTAAAATATTTCCTGTTTTGCCCTTTACAGAAAAAGTTTGCTGACCCCTGGACTAGAGCAACACCTTCATTTTATATGTGAGGAAAATGAGGCCCAGGGAGGTTAACAAAAGATCCCACATGGTAATATGTGGGTTTTTATTCCAAACCCAGCAGCCCCATGATAATGGCCAAAGATGGTAAGAAAATCCTCTAGAAAAATATTCATATCATGAAATGCTGTAAAGTCAAGTCCTGAATTAAGCCAGCACCTTCCCTCCAGTTTACCAACCTCAGTACAGTATGAACAGCAGAGGTATCTGCATCATACCTTCATCGTGTACTTGTAGGCCTGCTCAGCTTCCAGTTGACGTCCAGCCTGAAAAAAAGAGCACCGCCTGGTGATGAGGACATATCATAAATATTATGAAGGGAAAGTACATAAGCAGAGGATTTATACCTTCTTAGTTAAGAACCTCTGAATTCAAAGGGGGAAGCAGGAAAATGAAAGATGGTAGGGAAAAGCAGATGCTCATATATATATAATATATATATCCCTCCTTCATTTCAAAAAGCTTAAAGACAACTTGACCTCTCTTTTTTTTTTTCCTGAAAGCACCATGAGTCATTTGTTACTCTCAGGATTGAAGCTATTCTGTTAATAACAGCTAACACTTACATAGTGCTTGCTTTGTAGTTTACATTGTTTTTAATTGTTTACATTTTTAAAGTGCTTTACTTTCATACATACCACTATTATTTATATTTATATTGTATCAATATACTATTGATATTTACATGCCACTAGTATCTATAGTTCCCAGTTTACAGATAGAGAAACCTGGGCACAGAGAGGATAAATAACTTGCCAGGGTTATGAAGCTAATAAGTGGAAGAGCCAGGTTTTAAAACAATGCAGCTTGGCTCCAGAGTCCAGGTTTTTAACTACTACCATTTATCCTGTCTGTATGCATTAGAAAAAGCAGATACTGCAATTACTTCCATGAAGATCTGGATATGAGGTGAGAACACTACTTCTCCTAGTTATTTCTTGTATGAAGTAATCATGTAGGACTTAAATGAGAATAATATGATTTCACTAGTATATTTCATAAGCTTGTGCATAACAAATTAGCTGCAGTATTGAGTCACTTCAGAAATTTTAAATACATAAATATGAGAACCACAGACTGTTCAGGTTAGAAGGGAATTTAGAGAATATCAAGTCCAATTCTCTGATTAGTGCTAGTCCATGGTAAATTTTTACTAGTTCACAAAACACTTCATTACCGTAAAGACTTTCCTAAAATATTTAAACTTTCAAGTGTTCCTACCTGAAGTTCACTGAATTCCAGGGGCATTTTCCAGTACATCTTCCTTTCCTATCATTATTACTTTTGTTTCACTTCTGTCATAGGGAGGCAGAGACCCAAAGGATGGAAGGATCCAGAACAGGCAAAATTTTGAAAAAGAATTTTTTGTTTTGTTATTATGTAAAATGCTGCAGTAAACATCCTTGTTCATGTTTTCTGTTATTTTCCTTAGGAATGTATCTATATATAAAATTGCTAAGTTGTAGATATGAATGTGACTAAATAACGCCATATTGCACTTCAAAGTAGTTGTACCACTTAACATCCACTAGCAATTAGGACAATCCTTATCAATGTTGGTAATATCAAACTAATTTTTCCCAATCTTATGGGTGTGAATTTCTGTCACATAATTATAAATTGCATTTTCATGGTTACTAGTGAAGCAGAACTTCTTTTCTTATATTTATTGACTTCTACAATTTCCACTTCAGCAAATTATATATTCCTATCCTGTGACCATTTTTCAATCAGATTGTGTGTAGGGTTTTTTTCTTATTGTAGGAAATATTTATATATTCTGGATATTAATCCTTTATTAGTTATAAATGCTGCAAGTATTTATAATAAAGTCCTTAAGCTTTATTTTAGTGCCTTTTGTTGTACATGAATTTCCAATTTAAAAGTTGTTAATTTATTGATATTTTTATCTTTGTCTTGTGCTTTTATAGTCATAAGGAAACCATGCACACCCAAGGGCAAAGAGGTATCCTCCATATTTTCTTCTAAAGAGTCTAAAGTTTTAGGATTTAGACCTTTAAACCAGCTGGAATAGTGTGTGGGGGGGGGGGGGGGGGGGGGGGTGAAGTAATGACTACTTTTTTTTTCATATGGATAGCCAATGACTCCACCACTATTTATTGAACAGTCACTCCATTTATTCCTCATTTTGGTGGGCTGTTTAATTTTTTTTTTTTTTTTTTTTTTTTTTTTTTTTT